>NC_141699.1:779822650-780277150 GCF_964263255.1 Lissotriton vulgaris
AGGCGCCTTTAGTGGTGCAAAGTTGCTTTAGATGAAGCGAAGGTAGAGACTATAAATATAGCACTAATAGCTTCACAAAGGGAGTTGGATACAATTCTCCTAGATTGCCCTGATCCCGGTAGGGCAACTTCTGTATTTCAGGACACCACTATGTTGGTAGGGAAACTATTCCTGAAGCAAGCACGAGGGGGAAAGGTGTCTGGGTCCCAGAAGCACAAGGGCAGGCAGGATTGGTTCACTTCTTCATGTAGGCACCAGAGGTCTGCCTTGATTAAGGCTGTTAAAGGGAAATCGCAACCTTTGATACAGTGTGCTAGAAAAGAGTACAAGCTGGCAATAACAAATGCAAAAAAGGAGTGGGAGGACCAGTATTGGCAAACATTAAAAGAGGCCAGTTTTAGAAGGGATGCTAGATGCTTTTGGGATGCCATAAGAGCTGGAAATAGACCAGATAGCGACCTCATTACATGTAATATCACTGGCCAGGCATGGTTCAACCACTTCTCAAAAATGTACACCTGCCAGCAAGGGTCTATTGCCTTAGTCCCATCTAATTTTCATATACCCCTTTGTGAATATAACTAGTTCCCTTTTACAATTAAGGAAGTTGAGTATGCAATCAGTAGCATTGTGCCCCAAAAGGCAGCTGGCCCAGATGGCATCCCTGGGGATTTGCTTCGCTCTGATCAGTTGAAATGGGGGAAGTTCATCCACTCTTTGCTTATTGCTATCGATAGAGGTGCTGCCATCCCTGAATCATAGAAAGGGGAGGAGGTTGTGCCTATTTTTAAGAAGGGGCCCAGAGACGACCTCTCCAATTATCGGCCTATAAGCTTGCTAGACTCAACCCAGAAAGTTGTTGGTAAAGTGCTGCTCGAGAGAATCCTACAATGGGTTAACGAAAATGAGATTCTCCCTGACTATCAAGCGGGGTTCAGGGCTGGTACGGGAACTATAGTGCAGGCTTTTAGGCTAATGTTAATTTACTGGAAGGTGGTTGTTATAGGCAAAGGCAGTCTTTACCTTGCGTTCATCGACTTAAAGACTGCCTTTGACCTTGTGCCTAGGGAGAGTCTTTGGGGAGTGTTATCTGATATGGGGTTTCCTCGCAACATTTTGTCCATATTAGTGAGGCTCCATGAAGGGAACTTCGCACAAGTAAGATGGGGCACAGAGGGTCAGAAAACCAACAGAATCCCAGTAGAGAGAGGTGTTAGCCATGGGTTGTGTTCTTGCTCCCACCCTCTTCTCACTATATGTGAATGGCGTGGTTGAGCATCTGTTAAAAGAACCTTCAGATGCACCATCCCTGGCGGGCGAGCGAATCCCAACCCTCTTATTTACGGACGATACGCTCTTAATATCTAAGACCCCAATGGGCCTCCAAAACCTCCTAGATAACTTCCAGATTTTCTGCTCACAGCGAGGTTTGGTAATAAATACTGATAAAACAAAGTATTTGGTGATGAACCACCCGAAAAAACTTGGGCGCCCCCCAGGCATTGAATCATGTCTTTTTGGAAAGGGTCACTGTGTTCGACTATTTAGGTATACGTATAACGGATACTATGCAGTGGACCCCGCATCTACGCATAATGCTGTTAACACACAAGAGGGTTAGTGAAGCGTGGCTAGCAGGTCCTCTCCACCCAAGGCAACCCTAAAGATCCTTTACTGGAATTGGGCTGCGTCCAGAGGGAGCACTGATCTTACTCTGGGTAGACTTAAGATGAGTTCTTAAACTTTAAGGACTCTCTGTTTCGGGAACCTTATCTCGATATCGTCTGTAAGTCAGCTGATAGGGCTCTTTATTTTAGATTTAGGGTCGGGGCTCTTCCAGTGCGCGCCCTAACTGCTCGATGGAAACCCCCGGCCCAAACAACAGCACTTTGCCTTATCTGTTTAACCAGAATAGAAACTGTGGCGCAATTTTTGTTTGTATGCCCGGCGTATGTGCAGCCAAGGAAAAGGTGGCTCAAAACGTTATGCCGGTTGTTGGGCACGAGGTGTCATAACGAGGCACTGCGCATTTTGATGGCAGACTCGCGGCCATCATATGCTTGTGGCCTCTCCAAATTCCTATCTTGGGCATGGTCCGTTAGAACTAAAAGGCTTAAGCAAAATGTTTAATCTGAATTTTTCTAAACTTTTTATAGTTTTTTTAAACTTTTAGTATTGGTTGTAAAAATTGGTGTAAATAGATTAATACTTGTTTTTAACCTTAAATGTGTTTAATAAAATATGTGATGCTTTTATGATATGTTTTTATCGAAATAAAGCCTTTCTTGACTAACTTTTCCGCAGCTCATTCATGAAAGAGGCATTTATTTAGGATTCTGGTTTAGATATCCATGTTCCAGTACGTTAGTCCTGCACACAGTCCTGTGCCAGAACTATTGGGGAGTGGTCTGATAATGATTGGCATTGATTGCCAGTGTGCCCAATCTAGGATGTCAGGCCCATAGACACAAGCCAGTAATCTATTCTTGAGCTTCCCTTGTGCACAGTAGATTAATAATTGTATTGTACTGTGGTTGGATGCTGTGCTCACCGCTACTGCAGAACTAATGTTCGTAAGTAGGTCGAGTTTGGGGGTGAGGGCCTGGATGATGATGATGGGGTTTCAAATACATTAAACAATTACTATTATAATGCCATACAGCTTGAGATTGAAAGCACAAATATGCTTCATTCATTAGTCTTGTTAGTCTAAGTGCAGCATCCTATCGCCCTCCATTTACCACCTGCTTTACTCTTGATGCTCACAGGATAATGGATAGGGCAAAGAGATACTTTCGAAGTAGAGAATTTATAAAATGACTCTGCCCTTAAAGTTGCCAGTCAGAACCCCTTTCTGAGGACCAGGGGAATTGCAGGGGTTACTGGACACAATTGTTGGGGTTGAGGCCTTTTGCCCCTGATGTCCCGGGACCCGACCTTCTATGGATCCTAAACAACTCGTCCAAATACCCCTTCTGCCCTTGATTCTCAGTGGAAGCTGTGGATGAGCAGTCAAAGGCTCCCTCAGGGGAGTGGGAGAGAGACGGGGGAAGTATAAATACTGGTGAGTGAACATGACTCATAACTCAAAGTGCATACAGTACTAACAATAAATCAATGTCCAGACGAATCCTTCCCTTTATAAGAAAAAGAAGTATTTTATTTCTAACTCTACACATAACAACATTCATGCGCAAGAACACAATACCCTTGAGGCCGGGGCTCTATTAGTTCTCAAGCACATCCCTGTTTCACCTTCTACCTTATAACATGGTCGGGTTATTCCCCATTCAATCGTGACCTCATCAAGGGAATGCTCATTAATAGGCCATACTCAAGAGTTCTCCATTGACTCTTTAGGAATTCGTCAAAAGTGTCTATAATGGGGGCGTGGCCAAGATGGCGGGGTGAGCGGACGCTTCCTCCCGTAGCTCCTCCGACCCGGCTCAGCTCGAGCCCCTTTCTTTCGCTTCTCTCCCCCCGCTGATGCTCAGCGAGTGAGAGGAGGGTGGCGGAGTACTTGGCGCGCACATCGATGTCACTTTGGCCCGGATCGCCTCGGAAGAAGCACTTCCAAAGTTTGGTCAAAGATTGAGGAACGGAGGAGAGCCTGGGAGGCGGAGCGAACTGCAGTGCTGTCCAGACGCCTCGGCTGGGCCTGGTGCTGAAAGCTGCAGATCCGGAGGGGATCGGACCCACCGTGTGCCGGAGGATAGCGGAGCCCTACGGGCGAGGTCTTGGCGGCACGGACGACTTCGGATTTGTGATCTGCGCTTTGGCCCCCCGACTAGCGACGACGACACACTGCGCTGTGCAGGCCCCGGCCCCGTGAACGACAATCGGTGGCCTCAGCGCTGGGACCTGACCACTCGGGCCCATCTGTGTCGCTGTGTGACATTGACTGTGGAACTTCTCTGATTGCTGTGTTTCGGGGGGGGCCCCGGCAGTATCGCCAGCCGGGACCGCTTTGCCCGACCCCGCTTGGCCGCCATCTTGTCCCCGGAAGACTGGTGTTGGTGGCCTTCATCGGTGCTCCTGGCTGGCGGGCGCTAGCAATCGCCTCTGCTGCTATATTAACTTTCTGTGGGACGTGCTGAGGGGGGACCCCCTGCTTTGGCTCCCGGTCGCCGCCCCGGCAGGGCGCCGCGACTGGCAGGGCCCGGACTGGTCCGCCATTTTGTTGCTTGTGACGCAGCACCCCTGTTTGCAGAGCGGTCCCCACATCTAGCGCTCGCCGGCGACTGGGCAACCCTGGGGTGGCCGGACCTGTGCCCTCTCGTCCACGGCCGCGACTACGATGACTGGAAGAGGCGGCTCGAGGAAGGGGAACCGTACCCTGCCGGATATGCTTGGCAGGGCCCAGCAGCTGCGGGACAGAACACTGCCGTCGCCGGGGTCCTCCCGGGCCTCGGCGGAAGCGACTGGGGGCGAACCGCCGGTCACGAGGTCCTTTATGGAGGAACTGTTTAGCTCCCTCAAGGAAGACTTTCAAACGCTAAAGAGGGAAGTGGCCAGTGAGGTCCGTGAAGTCCGCAGGGAGGTGAACGAGTTGCAACAGTAGAAACGGCGGCCCAGCGCCGGGATGATGAGATAGTTCATCTTCAACAGGATGTTCTCCGCCTCCGGGAGCAGTGTGTTGAGCTCCAGGCCCACTCTGAAGACCTTGAGAACAGGTCCCGGTGGAACAACATCCGGGTGCGTGGTGTCCCATCCGCGGACGAGGGGGCCGACTTGGTGGCCTATCTGCAGGACCTGTTCCGAGAGATCCTGGGGGAAGATGCAGACTTCCCCGTTCGCATTGACAGAGCGCATAGGGTTGGTCGGCAGCGCCAATCTTCGGCGCCCCCCCGGACATTTTGGCATTCTTGCCCGACTTCTCGCTGAAGGAACGTATCATGGCGGAGGCCCGGAAGAAGCAGCCCCTAACTTTCCGGGAGCGGCCTGTAGCGCTATACCAAGACCTGTCCGCCATCACGCTGCAGAAGCGCAGGTCCTTCAGGATAGCCACTGACTTTCTGCACGAGCACGAGACGCCTTACTCCTGGGGACACCCTTTCCGTCTGATCTTTAGGTGGAACGGGGTGCTACACCAGCTGCGCTCCCTACAAGACATCTGTGGGGTTCTGGGGCTCACAGCTATGGAGGAGGATGGAGCTACACCGTCGTGGAGGCGCCCGGAGAGACGGAGTCGACGGAGGTCAATGAGGAGACAGTCGCCGGCGAGCGCAGGTCGCCCCGATTCCCCTACTATCAGGGCGGACATGGCTGATGCTTTGAGGGCGGCGGCCGGGGACTTGGCCGACTCCAACAGTGTGGCCTTGATGGCCTGAATTCACTCCGGGGGGAGAGGTTCTTAGCTTCACGTTGCTGGGTTTGGGGCCGGGGGTCGGGGGGGGAGCGGATGGAGGTGAGTGGCTGAACGTCCACTTAACTGTTTTCTGCGGACTTGCCCGTTTTGGGGCTTGACTGAGACAATGGGGTGTTCAAGTTTGTGTTTGGCTAGTTGCCATGGGTGTGTTTTGGGGAGATGTAGGGGTTGTTTTGTTGTTGGGGAGGTCCCGTCCGATGTTGCCCATATCCACGCCTGGCCTGTTCTGGCCTTACCCGCGCGCCTGCCCATGCGCCCCGCCCGCTGATCCCTTCCTTGCTACATAGCGTTTCTGATCCCCGGGTGGAATGCCGTCCTTAAAGGTAGTGACCCTTAATGTTAAGGGTCTGAATAACCCCGTGAAGCGAAGGGCGATCCTATCATTGTTGGAGGGGACGCAGGTGGATATATGCCTCCTGCAGGAGACTCATTTACTGTCCCGAGACTGCCACAGGTTGCGCTCTGCCAAGTTCCCCACCCACTTCTTCTCCTCGGCGGCGAGCAAGACCGCGGGAGTAGCCATCCTTTTAGCTAGCTCCTTTAGGGGGGAGGTTCTGTACAAGCATGCCGAACATAAGGGGAGGCTCCTTGCATATCACATGCGCCTAGGGGGAATAGCTTTTACGGTTGGCTCAGTTTATAGCCCGAATGATCACCAGGATCGTTTCCTAGACTCAGTGCTGGTGGACATCACGGCCTCTCCCGAACCGCCATGTTATCCTGGGGGGAGACTTTAACATTGATTTCGACTCTGCTATGGACAGGTCGGCGCAGCGCTCCCCGCAGACGGGAGAACTTTCCCGCGCGGTGAAGGATCGGATTGTGGAGATGGATTTGCACGACCTCTGGTGCTCTATGCACCCCACTGACAGGGACTACTCCTACTTCTCCCATGCACACCGCACCTATTCGCGGCTGGATTATCTCCTGGTGAGTGGACCAATGCGCACGGCCGCCACGGCGGCGGACATTGGGGTCCTGTCCCTGTCCGACCATGCGCCAGTCTCCGGCGTTTTCCAGTGGCCTCCCCCTCTCGGGGGACATGGCGTCTTCGCGATACCCTTTTACATAAAAAGTCTGTGGTGAAGCATATAGGGGAGGTCATACAGGATTATCTAACTCATAATGGCAACTCCGACACGTCACAAGCAACGCAGTGGGCGGCTTTGAAGGCAGTCCCCTGGGGGGAATTTATTTCCATCTCCTCTGCCGAAAATAGGGAACGGCAACGTAAGAGGGACGAACTGACCGCACAGGTCCGGGAGCTTGAACAGGTCCATCGCCGTACAGGGGCTCCGAGAGTCTGGAAGCAATTGAAAGTGGCGAGGAAGCTCCTGTCGGCACTGGATCTTGATAGGGCGGAGTATGCCGCTTTACGCCTAAAACATGCCTTCTACTCGGGGGGGGGGACAGGTGTGGTAAACTCTTAGCCCACCGGCTCCGGGTCGCACAGCAGCGCAGTGTCGTGAAGGAACTGGTGGGCGCAGATGGGGTTGTCGTTTCTGGTGACGCAGAGGTGGCGGAATCCTTTCGCAGCTTCTACGAAGCGCTGTATGCTGGGGAGCCCTCCTCGCCGCGAGACGCCGAGGACTACTTGGAGTCAGTAGCCCTCCCATGCTGGATCCCGCCCAGGCGGACCATCTGGAGAGGGACATCCATGTTGAGGAGGTAATCTCCGCTATAGCGCGACTGAAGCATGGTAAGGCCCCGGGCCCGGATGGCTACACTTCCTTGTTTTATAAGACCTTCTGCACCACCTTGGCCATTCTTTCTCCGAGCCTGGTGCCATCCCACCGGACCTCCTGAACGCAACGGTATCGGTCATCCCGAAACCCGGGAAGGACCGGGCCTTGTGTGGTTCGTACAGGCCCATTTCGCTCTTGAATGTCGACCTCAAGTTATATACGGGGATTCTTGCGTCCCGGCTCGGTCTACACCTACCAGGACTGGTGGAGGCGGACCAGGCTGGCTTCGTACCCGGTAGACAGACGGTTGACAACACTAAGAGAGTGACGAATGTCCTAGAGAAGGCCTCGCGGATCCCGGGGGAGCGGATGCTGCTATCAGTTGATGCGGAGAAGGCCTTCGACAGAGTTCATTGGCCGTATCTCGAGCTGGTTCTCGGGAAACTGGGTATCGTTGAGAAATTCCGCACCATGGTCTTCAACTGTTACAGACGTCCTTCAGCGTCGGTGCGGGTCAATGGGTGTAGCTGCGGTAGTTTTGCTATCGAACGCGGTACGAGACAGGGTTGTCCCCTCTCGCCGCTTCTGTTTGCCCTCTACATGGAGCCGTTTGCTCAGAGGATTCGCAACAACCCGGACGCTATCGGGGTCAGGATGGGCCAATATACCCACACGGTCAGCCTCTACGCGGACGATGTCCTGCTGACCCTAGACGACCCCAGGAGGTCGCTGCCTGCTTGCATCCAGGAAATGGACGCCTTTGCGCGTGTGGCCGGCTTCAAAATGAATATGAACAAATCGGTGGCGTTGGATGTGTCCCTGGCGGCAGATACCAGGAGGGACCTTCAGCGTCTTTTCCCCATGCAGTGGTCCTCGTCTACGGTGCCATACCTGGGGATCCTGCTGGCGCCCACACTGCCTGAGATGGTGACGGCCAATTACACTTCCCTCGGCAGGAAGATCAAGGAGGAACTTGGCCGCTGGAGCAAGGGCCTTCTGTCTTGGCTGGGTCGCATCGCGGCGGTTAAGATGGCGGTGCTGCCCCAGATTCTATACCTCTTTCGCGCTCTGCCTCTCCAACCCCCTGTGGGTTGGATACGACAAACGCAGGCTGACATCTCCCGCTTTGTTTGGCAAGGCCGCAAGCCGCGGATGAAGAGGGTCCTCTCCACGCTTGCTCCGGAGGCAGGGGGTCTTGGTATCCCGGACCTCCGTAAGTACTTTCAGGCGGCGCAGTTGCGGTACCTGGTGGAGTGGAGCAGGTGGGAGTCCGACAAACACTGGCTTTTTCAAGATCAGGCGGTGGCGGGCCGCACCCTCCAGGAGGTTCCGTTCTTACGCCGCGCGCATCGCCCTGCTAATCTCTACGCCTCTTTTGTTACACGGGTCCCCCTGAGGGTGTCGGATGCTGTGTGCGAGGTTCAATACCTGACTACCTTCCCCTCGCCGTTCACGCCCATAGTGGGTAACCCGGACTTCTCCCCAGGGATGGAGCCGGGAGCCTTCTCCCATTGGGTGAGCGCGGGCTGTAGGGCGCTTTTCCAGATCTGCGGGCCGGAAGGCGTGATTCCTTTTCAATAACTTCGGCAGGAATTCGGCCTGACGGAGATGGACAGACTGCGCTATATGCAGGTCCGACACTGGGCTCTCCAACCCCAGGTGCGCGACGCCGCTGCTCGCCAAATCACATCGTATGAGCGGTGGTTGGTGACTCGGGTCTCGGATGCCAAGCTGATTACCGATTTGTATAAATTCCTTCAGCCCCCGGCGTTCCACTATCATAACCCGGGGAGGGAGCGCTGGCACAGAGAATTGGGTAGGACACTCAGCTATAAGGAGTGGGACAAAATTGCATATCGGGCGCGGCATTCTGCATATCACACGGGACTTACGGAGACCTTTACTAAGGTGTCTACTTATTGGTACTACACCCCGGAAAGGCTGCATGAAATGCATAGACACACTGACAAGGGGTGCTGGCGGGAGTGCGGACAGGAGGGTACTCTCTCACACATTCTTTGGGCTTGTCCGGTGCTGACCGCTTATTGGAAGGAGGTTTTAGATGAGGTGGATAAGCATTTTGAGATTGAGCTGCCGCGCTTCCCAGCGTATGTTTTGTTGGGCCTTCCCAATGACCTCATGTATCCGTTGAAGTCCCGCAGGGGTAGACAGATTGCGATTGCGCTGGGCTCGGCGGTCCAGAACATTCTTGTCCACTGGCGCACCACCACTGTCCCCTCCATTACGGGATGGCTGCATAGGCTCTGGCAGGTGTTGGGGATGGAGAAGATGTCGCTTACGGTGGCTGGGGATGTAGATCAATTTGAGGAGCTATGGCAACCCTTCCTAGCACTACTGTCCACGGAATTCCGGGAGCTCACCTGCCCGAGGTACCTTAGACTCCTTAGGCTGACGCCACCGACGACTCCGGTGGATTAGACTGTACGGGGGACAGGATCTTAGGGGATGGGGTGTGGGCTGATTGGGGCGGGTAATACTAATACAGGGCCATTGGACGGGGGAGTTGGGGGGTTGTTTTCTTTCTCTTTCCTTTATTGGGGGTTGGGGGATCGGAGGGTCTGGGCTGTGCCTTGCTGTGTCGCTGATGATTACCCGCACTTGGCTTTAGATGGGATGTTGAGGTGCATGCGAGGGTTACGCAGAATGCCTATTTGCCTCACATTTGCTGTATTTTTCTTCTGGCCCACCGGACTACTTTTCGCCAACGCTCCTGAGCTGCACTCCTTCCTTTATTGTGCTGTGCGTAACCTTAACCTCCTATTCCCCTCCCCCATGTTTTTTTTCTTGTCTTAATAAAAATGCTTTAAACCTAAAAGTGTCTATAATGCTGTAGCAGCGTCAGCAGCGGGTCCCCCCCTGGGCTCAACTGACCCAGTTCTAATCGTACCTGCTCTGGCTCTATGGAAGCATTCAGTGGTGCAGTGAGTGCTTTCTCTGTAGGTGCTCACAAGTTATGATCCTGTTCTGTGGAGCCAGTCTGCTCGTGCTACATGTGGCAGCACCATACAGGTACAGGCAATCTCCCTCAAGCAGCAGTGCGAGCTTATCCCAACGAAGCAGCCACAGCTCCACAAAGTTGAGGCAAGTCACTCTTTGCCTCATGGGGGTATTTGATCCTCCATCTCCTGACTGGAGCTAAGCGATGGTAAAACATCTCCGGCAGAGTCCTTTAAGTTTGTGGGGAAATTAGTAAGGTGCAGGTATTAGTGTGTGGGCTTGACCATCAAGTCACAACTGTAATTGTCTGTGTGGATAACAACCTAAACTTCTACCAATATTGGTAAAGGCAGCCTCTTCCAGCATACAGGGTTCCCGCAGTAGGGCTTCTCAATGGACTTTGCTCTGTCCAACGTTCTCCTCTTCCTCAGAGGGCTTTCGGGTTTTGGCAAGCAGGCAGGCACTGGTGCTCTATGCTCCAGAGGAGGTGATCTTGGTTTCCCTGGGTGATGTCCACTCACCCAGCATTCACCCAGCAGGGAAACTAGCCGACCTATTTCGCTAGTCCTGGTTCCCCCCCAAATTAGGATGGCGGGGGAATCGTTTTCTGCCCGCTGCGGATGGAAAGACCATCTGCCAGTTGTCTGCCAGAAGCAATCATTCAGATCCAGGGACCATAAAATGGTGGCGTGCCCAGCAGGCCCCGTCCACCAAACTATGATGAGGGAAATTTCATGCCTTTCCATGGCGGCAAGGCCGCCATGGAAAGGCATGTGGGGATTACTTAGGGGGTACCCGTTGCAACCCACATGTGTTGGGGAGGTGAGGGTGAACTTGGGGGGTATCCTGGTACCCCCTACATTTCACAGCACTACTTGGCAGGCACCATGCGGTGCCTGCCACATAGTGCAGTGAAATGCACAACATGGCTTTTCGCTTCGAGGCAGGTGCTGCTGTGAGCAGCATCCGGCACAATGTTAACAACCAAAATGCGCCCGCCATGGTGGCGGCAGCATCCTGATTTGGTATGCGGGCTCACCGCATGTATTGCGGGCGGTCCCGGTTTGCCACAGGATGGCGGACAGACTCAAGTCCGTCCGCCATCCTAATGACCCCTGAGTCTTTGAAGTTTATTTTTGGGGTTCTGCATCTTTTGAAGTGTACATTTTTCATTTTCTTCTTCCCTCTTGAAAGGCTCTCTGTCACAGCAGGAAAGACTCTGAAGTTGATAGATCCACAGCACAGTTAATAGGAGTGACCAGGGTTCACACCTGGATGTCAGCCACAGTGATATGTGCACCAAAAGGTTAATCCTGTCTCCAGGCCCTACTCATTATGATTCCCTTATTAACCCCATCTCCTTCAGTGATGTGTTGAGGCCGCTTCCCTGTGATCTATTACTGAATATAATAGTAACCTTTTGAATTGTAAATGGGCAGTCTACTCCTCCCTTTCTTCAGTATGTGTTCCACACACCTCTGCGAAATTCGAAATACACAAATCTGTCTAGAGAGTTCATTTACTCCTCATGTCTTCACCAGGCAAGCCTGGGCTTCTCAAAATGGCACCTAATGTCTTCCATGTAGGGTTCCACGGCCACGCCCACAGACACCTAGTGCACATTCACAGCACACATTGGTCAGCACAGTTACCTCCATGCATTGTGCCATTACAGCTACACATACATTCAGCACACACACTCACTCTGTATGCACTGTTCAGTACTTAAGCTTTTCTGTATTGTTCAGAGGTGTGCTGTTTGCAGACACATGCACTGTCAGCACACATACTCACCATGTGCACACCGCACAATTCACCCTTCATGTGTTGTACTTCATGTAAGCACATATAAACTCAGCACATGCTTTTATTGCACATGCACTGCACAGTGCTACAGCTCTCATTTGATGAATTCCCCACAGGCAAAAATACACTCACCACATGCACTAACTACACATATACTGTACGGTATTACTCTACCCCTGTACTGTACCTTTCCAAGGCACACATACATTAAGGACAGAGTTACTACTCTTACACTGTGCAGTACTCCACATCTACCTGACATATGCCGTGGGTGAGTACAAGGTGAGTACGCCTTGGGTAGGCAGCCAAACGTATAACAAGGTGAGTGAGATTGTAGGCCTCCCTCCACTGACAAAGGGTAAACATGACCTGTTCAGTATTACTGATCACTACACTGTATGGTGCCACCACCACGTTTTTGCTGTTTCACTCCTGGTGATGGAAATAGCCTTTCACCACTTTGAGGGTTGTGCTTTGGACACCACTTTTGGTCCAACAAGACTGCGATCTGTGAGACAGGCCTATGTAATGGCACACCCACATTGTCCCTGTTATCTAAGAGAAACAAGTCAGCAATAGGGATCCAGACAACAGTAGAGTTGGCTACTGAAGGCAGGGGTACATGTCTAACCATGCAGAATACTTTTCCACCCCAACATTGCCTTCTCAATTATTCCCACTGCCCCAACACATTGTAACCATAATTTCTTAAGTCATAAATGTGCGGTACTGAGTAATGCACTTTGAGAAGAACTTTACATTTTAGACAAGTCAAAATGAAAAAGGACATCAAATAATTATGGCACAGTTTTGAAAGAAGAAACCTCAATAAATGAACGTTAGCAGGCTGAAGCAAAGATGAGAAATAGGTGAGGGTGTGAGGATAGATGAAATTAAGGTTTAAATATCTTGAAGTGTGGTTGAGGAGAAGATACAATTCAGGTAAGGTTCAAGTCAGGCTAAGTTAAGAGGAAGGTTGCAGAAAGTGACCGGGGCATTAGTTTGAGGATGAGCTAAGGTTTAGGAGAGGTTGTGGCTTGGGGAGTCTAGAAGAGGCTGAGATTGATGTTAAGGTGATGGTGAGCTTGAGGTAAGACAAGCATGAGGCGGAGATGTCACTGAGGTAACACTAACTGGATGTCGAGGAAGATAAGTTTAGGTTTAGGTGAATTCGAGCCACAGTTGACATATAGATGGATTGGAGATTATCCTGTTGCAAGGTTGAGCTGAGAATGTGAAATTTAGATGGAGTTGATGTAAAGTTGAGGTGTATGTAAAGATAAGATGAAAAGTGGCAACTATGAGGCTGGGACAAGCTTGATGTGAAGGCAAATTGAACTGGATATTAAGGGAAGGAATTGGTAATCACAGGTCAGAAATGGACAGTCTAAAGATCACTTTTAGAGTCTGGGGTATTTACATTGCAATAAGAGAAATCCGATTTCCCATCAATTGTCCTAGACTTGAAAGAAAGGGGAGACCATGTTGGCTCCTAACATATCTGGTAATAAATTACTGACTCAGCTCTTTGCACTGCACTGCATGGCTTTTTCATTTCAATCTGCAAAACTCTTTGACATCGTTTCTGCTTTCTGAACTCCATTATCCACCTTCAGAATAATAAGGGACAATAAACCTCAAAGGAGCAGTAGTTCTTTTACCCACAAATGTGTTGAAGGTTTGCATGGACATTACAAGCCAAGCTGAAAAGCTAGCTTTAGTGTGGTGTGTAGTTACCATCATCTTATATTGCAACTGGTTGGATCACTGATTCTACCAACACCTGTGCTATTAAAATCTTTCTCAAAAAGTACCACTGTAAAAGTGAGCTATTAAAATATATGAAGGCAGATCATTAACCAGACTACCTTTATCGTTCCTTTTCCTAAAGATGTGATTTTAAAAATAGGAATCAATAGTAAATGTTTACTGTTGCTTCTTACTTAACAATAACTGCAATATAATTTAAAAGTGAGAGTCTATATGTCAATTTGTTTCCTGTATATCAACTTTAAAAGAAGCAGAGGCTGCATTAATAATATTACCAAACATAATTGATCACGTCATTTCATGTACAGAAGACAGTATCAGTGGCAGTGGGTATTCACAGAGAATAACTTTCAGCTGGAAATGGTTCTTGGTGCTGAAAAGAAGTACTGTTCATGATGAACTACGAGTTCAAAAGAAAGATTTTTAAGGCCTTTCTAAATTGAGAGAGAGACCGATACATTCAAAGCAGATTAGGTTGTATTCTCTTCAACATGTAAAAGCATCAAGTAGTTTATTCACCATTCCCTTGTGGGTTTTGGTGCAATGATTCACAGCTACCTGTTAGCACACTATGCTGCATAGTGGTGCTCATTGCTTGAGCACGGGCGATACCACCCTCTCTTCATTATGATGTAAAAGGGAATGATGGCATATATGCGCTCTACAGTCATCATGGTGGACAAAACACCAAGAAGAATTTCATTGGTCACTGTGGTGGTGGTTTCCTATCGATACTGCAATAAATACATGGAGGACTTATGCAAAACCATCTCTAAATTTCAGGGTTTGCTGGATAATGATGCTTCCCTCATTTCAACCTAAAGTTAGCCATAAAATCCCAGGTTTGACTCCAGCACAAAGGGCCTTGAAGTTGCCTACCCTAGCTCAGAAGCCCTTAAACAAGTGGACCTATGACCCTTCAATCCGCACCAGTCCACAAAATGGTAAGACCTCCCTGAAACTACATCCTCTCTACAAGGTGAGTATGAGTGTTCAGGAGGACAACCATGCACTACAAGGTTCAATTCTGAAGCCAACTATACAGCATTAATCCAAGCAGTGAAGGGCCACCTACTTCTTTCAGCCTACAGTCGCTGGTCTCCTTTGACTGATTGACTAACAGTCCCCACCCCTTTTCCCTTGCATGATTGTAAGAATGCTTCTAAGTGGTCATCCAAGTAGCACACTGTGCAAAGCTCAATTAAAGAAATATCCGTACTATGTGTACTATGTGTGAAAAGGCCATATGATATGTCACTTGTGAACTAGACATGCGATATGCATGTAAATGAATTTAAAGTGCTTGCGCACAGAAGGGGTGATACATACATAAATATTTCCTGCAATTCTTATGCTAACAGTGAGCAATGCTTAATTTCTTGCAACGCATATGCAAATAATAAATCACTCCTTAGCAAATCCTGCAATGTCTATGCAAACAATAAGCAATTCCTGCCATGCCACCATAAACAATGTTTGCAATGGCTGTGTGTACATTTGCTGCAATGCTTATGCAAGCAATAATTAATTCCAGCAATGCCTGTGCAAATGATTCCTGCAATGCCTATGTGGACACTTCCTGCAATGCTTATGCAAACAATAAACAATCCCTGCAATGCCTCCATCATCAATTCTTGCAATGGCTGTGTGTACATTTCCTGCAATGCCTAGGCAAACAATAAACAATTCCTGCAATGCATGTGTGAACAATCCCACAATACTTCTGAAAACTAGTCCTGCAATGCATGACTAAGGTCTGCAATGAACAATTCCAGCAAAGTGCACTTAAAGAAGCGACCAGAGGAAGGGCGTAGTCAATATCAGCTTAAGCAAGTTTGCCAGTAGGGCCAAATACATTGTTTATGGCCCCTTTTTAGGTCTCGCCTGAGATAGCGCATGCTGTCTCTTCGAAACATGTAGTAAGTGGCTTTTAAAAGTGCCACCAGAGGCTTTTGCTGGCCTACACCTTGCGTTCACGAGCTTGTGCACGTGCACAGCTGCCATCTGTATTTTTATTGCTTTATCAGGCTCCTCTGCTTTTACCACCACCTCCCTTTTCCCCTCCCTCCTGGTCAACTTCATTTGTGTCTTCTAGCTGTGAATCATGCTCCTCTTCTCGCACTCCCCCTCCCTTCTCCCCTCCTCCCCTCCCCCCTCCTCTTCGTCAGTTTCATTTGTGCCTTCCATCACTGTGAATACTCCTGCTTCTACCAGGCACACACACCATCAGTCGTCAGTGCACGCTTCCACCAGGCACACACACCACCAACCGTCAGTGCACGCTTCCACCAGGCACACACACCACCAGCCGTCAGTAAACGCTTTCACCAGGCACACACACCACCAGCCGTCAGTGCACGCTTCCACCAGGCACACACACCACCAGCCATCAGTACACGCTTCCACCAGGCACACACACCACCAGCCGTCAGTGCACGCTTTCAATAGGCACACACACCACCAGCCGTCACACACTACCAGCCGTCGGTGAAAGCTTCCACCCAGGCAGACACCATCAGCCGTCAGTTCATGCTTTCAGCAGGCACACACACACACACAACCAGCCATTGGTTCACGTTTTCACTGGACACGCACCACCAGCCATCAGTGCATGCTTTCAGCAGGCGCACACACCACCAGCCGTCAGTGCATGCTTTCAGCAGGCACACACACCACTAGCCCTCAGTAAATGCTTCCACCAGGCACACACACCACCAGCCATCAGTGCACGCTTCCACCAGGCATACACACAACCAGCCGTCAGTGCACGCTTCCAGCAAGCATACACACCACCAGCCAACAGTACACACACCACCAGCCATCAGTGCACACTTACACCAGGCACGCACACCACTAGCCATCAGTGCACGCTGTCACCGGGCACACACACCACCAGCTGTCAGTGCATGCTTTCACCGGGCACGCACACCGCTAGCCGTCAGTGCACGCTTCCACCAGGCATACACACCACCACACGTCAGTGCATGCTTCCACCAGGCGCACACACCACCAGCGTCAGTGCACGCTTGCATCAGGCACACACACCACCAGCCGTCAGTGCATGCTTCCACCAGGCACACACATCACCAGCGATCAATGCATGCTTCTACCAGGCACACACCCCACCAGCCATCTGTGCATGCTTCCACCAGGCACACACACCACCAGCCATCCGTGCACCCTTCCACCAGGCACACACACCACCAGCCGTCAGTGCACACTATCACCAGGCACACGCACTGCCAGCCATCACACACCACTAGCCGTCGGTGCATGCTTCCAACAGGCAGACACCACAAGCCGCCAGTTCACGCTTTCACCAGGCACACACACACCACCAGCCGTCGGTGCATGCTTTCACTGGACACACGCACCACCAGCATCAGTGCACCCTTTCACTAGGCACACACACCACCAGCCGTCAGTGCATGCTTTCAGCAGGCAAACACACCACCAGCCATCAGTAAATGCTTCCACCAGGCACACACACCACCAGCTGTCAGTGCACACTTTCACCGGGCACGCACAACACCAGCCATCAGTGCACTCTTCCACCAGGCACACACACCACCAGCCATCTGTGCACGCTTCCACCAGGCACACACACAACCAGCCATCAGTGCACGCTTGCACCAGGCACACACACCACCAGCCATCAGTGAACGCTTCCACCATGCACACACACCACCAGCCATCACACACCACCAGCCGTCGGTGCACGCTTCCACCAGGCAGACACCACAAGCCGTCAGTTCACGCTTTCACCAGGCACACACACACCACCAGCCATCGGTGCATGCTTTCACCAGACACACGCACCACCAGCTGTCAGTGCTCGCTTTCACCAGGCACACACACCACCAGCCGTCAGTGCATGCTTCCACCAGGCACACAAAACACCATCTGTCAGTGCACGCTTCCACCAGACACAAACCACCAGCCATGAGTGGACGCTTTCACCGGACACACACACCACCAGCAGTCAGTGCACGCTTTCACCGGGCACGCACACCACCAGCCATCAGTGCATGCTTCCACCAGGCACACACACCACCAGCCGTCAGTGCACGCTTCCACCAGGCACACACACCACCAGCATCAGTGCATGCTTGCATCAGGCACACACACCACCAGCTATCAGTGTATGCTTCCACCAGGCACACACATCACCAGCCGTCAGTGCACGCTTCCACCAGGCACAAACACCACCAGCCATCTGTGCACGCTTCCACCAGGCACACACACCACCAGCCATCAGTGCACGCTTCCACCAGGCACACACACCACCAGCCGTCAGGGAACGCTTCCACCAGGCACACACACCACCAGACGTCAGTGCACATTTTCACCAGGCACACACACTACCAGCCATCACACACCACCAGCCGTCGGTGCACGCTTCCACAAGGCAGACACCACAAGCCGTCAGTTTACGCTTTCGCCAGGCACACACACACCACCAGCCGTCGGTGCATGCTTTCACCGGACACACGCACCACCAGCTGTCAGTGCACGCTTTCCCAAGGCACACACACCACCAGCCATCAGAGCACGCTTTCACCAGGCACACATACCACCAGCTGTCAGTGTACGCTTCCACCAGGCAGACACACCACCAGCCGCCAGTGCACGCTTCCACCAGACACACACACCACCAGCCTTCAGGGCACAATGTCACCAGACACACACACCACCAGCCAACAGTGCACTCTTCCACCAGGCACACACACCACCAGCCATCAGTGCACGCTTCACCAGACACACACACCACCAGCCATCAGTGCACACTTTCACCAGGCACACACCACCAGCCGTCAGTGCACGCTTCACAAGGCATACACACCACCAGCCCTCAGTGCACGCTCCCACGAGGCATACACACCACCAGCCATCAGTGCACGCTTCCACCATGCACACACCACCAGCCGTCAGTGCATGCTTCCACCAGGCACACACACCACCAGTCAACAGTGCACGCTTCCACCAGGCACACACATCACCAGCCATCAGTACACACTTCATTAAGGCACACACACACCACCAGCCGTCAGTGCACGCTTTCACCAGGCACACACACCACCAGCCGTCAGTGCACGCTTCCACCAGGCACACACACCACCAGCATCAGTGCATGCTTGCATCAGGCACACACACCACCAGGCACACACATCACCAGCCGTCAGTGCACGCTTCCACCAGGCACAAACACCACCAGCCATCTGTGCACGCTTCCACCAGGCACACACACCACCAGCCATCAGTGCACGCTTCCACCAGGCACACACACCACCAGCCGTCAGGGAACGCTTCCACCAGGCACACACACCACCAGCCGTCAGTGCACATTTTCACCAGGCACACACACTACCAGCCATCACACACCACCTGCCGTCGGTGCACGCTTCCACAAGGCAGACACCACAAGCCGTCAGTTTATGCTTTCACCAGGCACACACACACCACCAGCCGTCGGTGCATGCTTTCACCGGACACACGCACCACCAGCTGTCAGTGCACGCTTTCCCAAGGCACACACACCACCAGCCGTCAGAGCACGCTTCCACCAGGCACACATACCACCAGCTGTCAGTGTACGCTTCCACCAGGCAGACACACCACCAGCCGTCAGTGCACGCTTCCACCAGCCACACACACCACCAGCCGTCAGTGCACGCTTTCACCGGCAACACACGCCACCAGCCGTCAGTGCACGCTTTCACCAGGCACACACACCACCAGCCGTCAGTGCAGCAGGCAAGCTCTTTTCAGAGTTTTTTGGTAAATATGTGTTTGATGCCTGGGAGGGAGTGGGTCGAGTTTCCTTAAACCAGCTGAGTATGCAGGTGCAGTGCATGAACTCCTGTGTGAGTGAGTCATGCTGCCTGGGGCTCACTCACTCCGCACTTGTAAATTGTGCACGCACGAGGCTTTTTCTCATTTGCAAAGTTTGGCGCATGCGCACAGCTAGGCAGCCCCCACAACCCCGGGAATGAATGACTCCTTCCTACAACAAGAATGGAAACAACATTCAGAGCACTGAAAACAAGTTCATTTGATGCAAATAACTGTTAAAAAGAACCATGTTCAGCTATTGTAGATCTGGCAACTTAAACAAAACAGCAACAAAAAACAAACAAGCGTTGGCATAGACAATAGGTCTCGCTTTTTGGACCCTATAAGTGATTAGTTATCCAGCAGAATATCCTTGGTGCAACAACACCAACTGTTGAATGGCTAAACACTTGTAAGGTCCCAAATGCGAGACCTATTGACTATGCCAATGCTAGTTATCTTTGATCTGTGGTTCGTAGTACTGGAAGAATAATTACCATGACACAGGTGTGTGATAGGTGCCAAGGGTTGCAAAAGTAGCTAAAAAACAGTGATGGACAGAAAGAGAAAGTATGTAAATGGTAAAGAAAAATTAAGTCAGAGCAAATAAAGTGAGAGAGTGCGAATGAAGGAAGGAGAATACAGTGCAAATAAGAAGAGAAAGATGGAAAGTAATAGGAGAGCAGAATGGAAAAAGGATCAAAAGGAGAAAGATGGAAAGAAATTTTAAAAAAGGACGAAGGAAGTATATGAAAGGAATAAATAAAACGAAAAATGGAAGGAGAAAAAGAAATAAGGAGAGCTGGAAAATAGAATGAAATAATGGAAAGAAGAAATGGGAGACAGAAGTAAGGGCAAAGAAAGGGAAAAATATGAAGTATTTGAAGCAATTCAAAAAAAAATAGCAGAAAAGGGGAAGGAAGGATAAGAGGATGAAAAGAACAGAAGGAACAAGAAAATAATGAATTACAAAAAGGATGGAAGAAAGAAAGTAAATAACATTTAATATAAACAAGGTCAGAAAGATAACTACAATTAGAGATGGAAGGAAAGAAGTATGGACAGACAGAAAGAAAGATGAAAGCGGAATGAAAGAAGAATGCAAAAAACATAAATAAATGTTAATAGAAAGCATTAAAGATGGATGGAAAGGAGGACAGGATAAAAGAAAAAAAGGGAAGTAAAAAAGGAAAGAAAAAAAATAAATACAAGTAAAATGTATTATTTTTTTAACCAAATTCCTTTAGGTTTATGTTTATAAAATACATCATTTTACACATTTTCCTTAAGTGAACATTCACTGGCTTTTTTTAGCAAAGTTTGAGATCGTTCACTTTGATCCATTTTATTTTCCCTCGGCCTCAGAGCACACGCTAAGGTGCCCCTCTGTAGAGCACAAGCTCTTGGTAGGGCCTCTCCTGAAGTCTCTTTCCTTAATTTATCACGCTCGGCTACTGACAGGGTAAAACTGCCGAAGGATTGTTTGAGTCATCCTCGGCTCAGAGCGCTGCTGTTTCTGTCTGCCCATTCCGAGCCAGGCCTGAGATGTCATTCCAATCTCCTGGAGGGGGCGGGGCTACTGAAGAGCAGTCCGAGCTGGCCAATCGGGCAGAGCACCGAAGAGAGCCAAAGAGCAGGGGATACCGGATCCCGAGGGGATACCTGATATTACACAACACTTTAACTAGAAAATTACACTGGAGGAAAGTCTAAGAATATCAGACATTTTCCTAATCGCATGAATATTACTGCCTTGTCCTTCTTGCAATGAAGTGTCACTCAAAGTGTCACACATAATGCATTGAAATGTGACACATACGCATGCCAAAGACAGTGAAATGTCTCACCTAAAACAAACTGAAAACTTGACAGCTATGCACTGCCGCCCACCTATAATGAGAATGACCTGCAAAATTATGGAAGGCAAGTGGCAATATGAAATGAACATGAGGAATCCAAATACAATGCAGAGTCTTCGTTTAGAGGAAAAAAATGAAAGATTGGAAACATATTCTTCTACTTCACAAGCTCTTCAAAAATGAGAATCATAGCTAATAGGAAAAGATCATTGTTGATGACCCCACCGAGCTTGAACCTTTTATCGACAAAACAATAACAAACTGAAATGGATCTGTACCAGCAAACCTGCTGTCATTTACTCTCTCATATTTATATTTGCCTTTTATACTGATTTATTCCTGGTATATTTTGCCTTCGCAATTTAAGTACTTCCACTTCATAATAGTTTCATTTACACACTTAGGGGCCGATTATGATGGCGGACGGACCTGAGTCCGTCCGCCACCATAGAGTAGGAGGGACCGTCCCTAGGGGCTGCGGAGGTCCCTCCGTGCAGATTAGGATGTGACCGCCAGGGTGGCGGTCACATCCTCAATCTTTAACATTGCGGCGGGTGCAGCTTCAAGCTGCACCCGCTGCAATGTTAAAAAAGCATGCACGGCATTTGCGTGCACAAAGCAGCAGGCACTGCGCAGTGCCCGCCGCTTTGTCCACGCAATTGCAGGGGGGTACCATAGGATCCCCCCACCCCCCCCCGTCACCAAGGGGACCCGCAACTGGCCCCCGAAGGCAATCTCCGTATGCTTTTCCATGGCGGAAAAGCCACTGTGGAAAAGCATATGTTTTCCGCTATCCTAATATGGCTGGCGGTGTCTGACAGACACCGCCAGCCATGTTAGAGCTTTTGAGACCCACCGCCATCCTAATTTGGTGGTGGGTCCTCTGTGCCTCCGCAGCGGTTTTCCCGCATCCTCCGGGCCGGCGGTGGCTTCCGCCGGCCCCGAGGATGCGGGAAAACCGCGATCCTAATCAAGCCCTAAGTGTGCACTAACAGCTGACCATCTCCACACCTCTAACACATCATAACTCAAGGTGTTGCTTAAGTATTAACAATACCTTACTTACTGTTTGTCCAAACCTTCACTCCTCTCTTCCTCATTAAGCAATTTGTCACACCCATGGTTCATACGATCAGCAACATTAACCCAATTGGCGCTATAATTGCTACCATTTTTAGTACATTGGATTTCTGTCCTCTGTCCTCTATGCATACTCTTTGTATTTAACAACCCTAAAGGTGCTACCGGATTACCATTGGTTGTAGCATGCTCTCAATCCCTTTATTATGTAACTGAGTCATTTCTCTCACACTGCTCATAGGATTATTTTAGTTTATCTTAATGATCTGAGTTTCAATGTTTAGATATTTTCTTCAAATAATGTAATTGATATACAGCACTGATTTCATCTATTCAACTTACACCTACAAATTACTAATTAGGAGATATTTCATGATTGTACAGCTATCCACCTCTTATTGCGAGGAAGGTGTTGTTGAAAAGTTCAAGTTGATCCAAAGTGTCTCTTACTAACTACTGTGTTAGAAGAGGTATATGGCCTCACCTTTGTCTGGGCCAGTTCTCAACATTCACCATTAGCAATATGTTGCCACCATTCCCACTGCTATATGTCATGACCCTAGCCTCCTTGTGTTCTCACTCCGTCTGTACCTTGTGTGTGGGGGGCTTGAGGGATCGAGCTCACATTGCAATGCCTCCCTGGCTTGTTCATGGTACTCATTTCCCCGTAGGCTTGACAGCGTTCTTGGCATGATAATTATCACTGGGGGCCCTTGGCCATCAAATCAATGAACACCAAAGTACAAACAGTAACATCCCCCAGAGCCTTTAAACTGACTCATCATGACTATGGGGATATTTGAGCTGACTCATAGGCCCATGACTATGGGGGTATTTAGACTGACTCGTCACAATTAGGGAGCAGAATTTATACGGCACTCAAACCAGGAGGCAGGGCTTGGCTTTGCCACTGGCTGAAGAGGGCTGATCCTCATCAGCGATCCCGCTCACCTAAATGTCTCCAAGATCGGGCTATCCTACGAATCTCCGATGTTGTGAACATCTTCTCCCTTGCAAATCCAGCAATGCAGTAAACGCCATCCCTGCAATGCAGCACGAATCTCCTGCGACTCTCCAATGCTGCAGACATCTTCTACCCTGCAAATCCAGTGATGCAGTGAATAGCATTTCTGTAATGTCGTCCCAAAAAGGAGAAAACATGGTTAAGTACCATCCTTAAGGTTAGTGCACTAATGGAAAGCATATCAACCAAAAACTTCTTTTTATGATGCTGAAATTCAGAAAACAGGACTACACTTGAACATCGAGACATTGTGGGTATCATTTAACATGCATACCGAAGCCTTGGTAATAATGCCCAGTGAAATTCTTATGTGCCATTCTTTATTGTGCTGTAGTCTGTGAATCCAAAAGCACACTCTTGCACACCTTGTTCCTAGTTTGAACAAACAAGGTGTACCTTAGTGTGTGATGTGAAAACATGATTTAGCTTCTGCCGAGAGAGCCGCATCTCCAAGGGTAACGGTTGATTATTGTAAGTCTATGTAGCAATAGATTCATTATTGAGTAAGTGGCTGTTAGTACTATGTCAACGATGGGAGGGAAGATTTCACAACTACTCATTTGTTGAATAACCTCTCTATTTGTATTTTCAGTACCACTCACTGTGCACTGCATTACGTACATTTCACGGCGACGCTCTCCAGGACTAAGAAGAGACAGACGTACGACTCCAAGAAGTCGATGACTGAGCTCGAAGGCACACAGGTCTCTCTCTATTTTATTTTGTCCAAACACCCCCTTCTGGGGTGGCAGTTAATGTATGGTTACAATTCCCTAGTCAGAAACCACTCTAGGAGAAATAGGCGGTCCAGCATCGTCTCTGCAGACGAACGCCAGGTGAGTGGCATGACATTATACTTGCATGAATGTTTTGTCATGTCATCCATTGTAATGAAATATAATGTTATGTAATGTATTGTATATTGGGCTCCTCCGTCTACAGCTTCTTTTTAGAACTCTATAGGATTTAGCCCTCTGTGGCTTACGATGCTCTACCATACCCTAAATGGTATGGAGATAGGTGGGTTTTTGGTGGTCCATCTGCTTCTGTCCTTCTATCTCTTTCTAACTCCCTTTTTTTCTCCCCTTGTTGCGGTGGGTATCTCTTTCCAAACCCACCTCCTCCTTCTGAGATTCTCTCCTTATGCCAATATGGTCAATATTGCTTCCACACTAGGAATGCTACTTAGCTTCATTAACGTGATTACAACACTTCAATGATAATATGTTAGTTCCTTACAAAGTCTAGCAAAATCCTCACTGCACACTGTGTCACCACAATCTGTGAATCTTCCAAACTGGGAATCTCTGAGACACTGAGAGATGACGTTTAACAAATAGAAACCAAACCAACAATAAAACACAGCAATATTCCCCAATCCATGGCCAATGGAATGTTAAAAATGATTTCCCTTAATACCAAAGGCATTAAGCACCCAGTTAAAAGGAAGAAACTTCTGGACTACTGTTCTTATAGTACAATACAATATTTCAACCTCAACAGCATTCATACTATACAACTGAAACAACATGCTACAGTAGTGTGCAAATTGTTTTGCATGGAAAAGAAGGAAGAAAAAAATAATAATAAGGGATCAGCAAAGCCTGCTAAGCAGCATTAAGTCCTCCCACCTAATTTGCTTAATGATGTTGATCCAGTGGGGTCAGGAGCTCCCTCTTTTAGTGTTCTCTACATGCTCTCTTCCAGCAAGTTAAGTTTGCAGAGGATCCCGTATGTCCCTCGAGGAAACATTGTTTACAACACATGCAACACAACACATGCCATTACAATGCGGTCATTACAACAACATTGTTGTTACATCGCATACCATTACAACGCAAGTCATTACAACAACTTGCTGTAAGGGGCAGAAGGTGTTGGGTTTTAAATCCAACACCTTCCCTACTGTTTCACAGACTGGAGTTGGAATAGTAAATTATGCTATTCCAAACTCCAGTGCTCCCCTCTACAGCAAGACATTGTAACAACTTGCGTTGTAATGGTATGTGATGTAACAACACGGTCGTTGTAATGACCGCGTTATAATTGCATGCGTTGTAAACACGTGCATTGTTACATGTTCTATTCGTCCCTCTGACGTGACCCTCTGTTCTTTAGTGTGGAGCATATCTCAAAGTTCATGCCACCGGATGCTAAATCAGTAAGCCATTTGTCCACTGCAGCAGATTTACTTGTAAGCCTGTTGTCCACTGCAGGGGATTCACCCCTTCCCTATTACATGTTCCCCGTAGTTTACCCAGCACCGGGACCAAACCAACAAACTTTCTACTGACTTAGGTTTCACTTTAACAAAACCCACGAGCGCCTGTAAGACCTCTGTTCTCAATGTCAGGCGCACAATGTCATTCAGTACTCGAAAGAGTTTGTTCCAATAGTCAATAAGCACAGTCCCACACCAGGTGCAGGAAATCTGCCCCAGGACTATGACATCTCTTACATGCATCATTGGCCCTCCCGTCATATTTATATAATTTGGCCAGGGTTCTAGTAGACCTGATAGAGAAAATTGTAATGAGGTAATCTCTGCCTGCCGTTCATGGAGACCTCTTTAGTGTGTCGACAATAATATTCCCGTTGTGCATCAGTTAAGCGCTTGCCTAGCTCTCTAGACCAGTTGTCCCGGGAACGGTGTTCCTCCTTAGGCAGTGCGCATTACGGAAATTGTTTTTGTGGTCAGTGAGCCAGCTGAGACAAGGCTCAGTAATCTCTAATCGGATGGCTCCAGGGTATATGTATGGCATGCCCTCCTAACTCATTGGAAAAGTCTGATAAAGGGAAATGTCACCTGAGTCACAGAACAGCCTTTTAGCAGGTCTCCTTCCAGGGTAATAAATCTCCCACCACTCCCACATACAAATCTCCCAGTGAAAGGATTCATCTTTCCTGTAAGTGGTGTACCATGAGGGTTTTGCTAGCGAAATGCAATTTGGGATTGTGAATCAGTTTTATATGCAGGGAGTACATGATGCCTATACTGGAGATTCGAGCTAGCTCCGCACACGCCCACACTGTGCATTGCACCACTTGAATTTCAGATCCCGGTCTTGTTGGGGCTTTCAGAATGACATTTGTAAGCTTAAGTGGGGTCACTAGTCCCGTTCCAAATCTCGGTGTGATACTTGGTTATGGAACCAGTGTGTGGAGAATTGTGCCTGGGCAACATAGTAATATATCTACAAGTGCGATAAATCAAACCCATTGGAGAACCGCAGACTTTAAGGCCCGGCGGCGCAGGGTATGCCTGAAATCTCCGGATTCACCTGCCTTGTCAAAACAGATACACGGATTCTTCGTCTGGCGTAGAAGATAGTATTTATTAGCTGCAGCTAGTACAGTGGTCTTAGAAGTCGTCAGTACAACGAGGTTCAAAAGAGACTGCCGCTTAACTCAGTGGCGCACAAGTTTATATACGATACAATACAATGCAAAATGCAATCACACAAGAGCATGAGCTATAGGCAAACGTTATAGACAATGTTTTAAGACCAAAGCAACTCAAGGTCCCGGTTCTGTTTGTCACTCGACCCCTTAAGTAAATCACAAATGAATCCACACAATTCGATTTACAAGCAGAGAAAACACAGCTGCGTGTTGTAGAAGGACAGTCATGAAACAGGAGAATGCATGAGACATGTAGCAAAGGACAGCAGATAAGATAACTTAAAGGAAACAATTGTGTGAAACAACATGTAGTCCGGACGGGGATTAATCAGCTCAGACAGGAATTAGTGTACTCGGCCAGACCCTGACACTCGTTAGTAAACATAGGCGTGGAAGCCACCTGACACGCAAAGGCAGAAACGACAAAAACATCGCGTTCGCCGAGCTGCCTGAGTTAGGGCAACATAAAATGGCGGCGATCACAAAATGGAGGCTGAGCACGAACAAATTCGTAATTTACAGAACCTCAGACCCTCCTTTTGCCATTACTCAGGCAAAAACAAACCAACTCATGCTAATCTGAGTCAGAATCAACATTGATGTTCATGAGATCTTCAAGCTGTTGCAGCACCAGCATTCTAATATTCTCTGTCTTCTGAGTCGCAGGTTGTGGAACACATAAAGTAGCCAACAGGCCACAAACTGCAGGACCACACTGAACGCATAGGCAACAAGAGAATATGATGGCTAAAATTGACCCAAGGAACGTTAAGATCTTCCATCCCCAAGTTGACAATATTCCCCAAAACCATCCCATAAAAGACCAATCTCCTTCATCCTGATGAATCGACTCGGAGACAGTGTGCAATTTGGAAATGGCTTGGTATTCTGCCGGAGCGTCATCTGGAATATAAATGCAGCAACTAGATCCGATCAATCTACAGACACCTCCTTGGTCTGCTAGGATCACATGTAGCGTAATTCGATTTTGCAACGTCATAAGACGGTCAGCTTGAAGTTCTGCTGTAATGTTACCTATCGCACCTGCAGTAACATTAATAGTGGTCTCAACCACTCGAACCAGTTGCCTGATGTGTCTGCTGTTGACCATCGGGCCCCAAAAGGGAAGAAATCCTTTAAGGAAATCTCCTCCCTCTTGTTCTACAGTGTCTTTGGCATCAAATACACCTCTGCTATGTCTAACTCTGTGGTGGTCTGACGGAGCCGTATATGTAGGGGGAAGGAGAAAAGCTATGTAACAAGTTCCAGAAAAGTTGGAAGGTAGCCAAGTATAAGCTCGATCATTACAGACAAAATATGTTCCTTGAGACGGAACTAACAGAGGGAAATCAAGAGACGAGAAAATATATGTTTAATTATGAACATTTCTGTTTGACGTCAGCTTTCTCACTGTTGACTTGGAGACAAAAATTACCTTGATGGGGCACAGTCCACACTGGGGAAGACTCACCCTTTCTAGTTTTGTCGCCAAGGATGGAAACATAGTGGTAACATTCCATCCGTCATAGGCTCTCTTCTCATCTAATGGAATCTTACTCTTTTCTATAATCTTAGCCATTACCACTATACCTTTAATTAAAGAGCTATGACTGAAATCTAATCCATTCCCAGAAGTTCTCACAGGGCTTCTAAGTCTGTTGTGGTATGCGGCTGAAAACATTGTCAAATAGGCCCAAGCTGAAGCTTCGTATGAGAAAGGGAGAACCAGATATGGCATTCCCTTTTGTGTATTGTGAGGCATGAGTCCGCACACCCAACAATCAGTCATATTAATGGCCAACTGATGTTGGTCCAACAACTGAATAAACGTATTATTCATATATTCGGCTCTCCTTATCTGTTCATGAGAGGGTAGAGTATGCATTTTGTGTGAAAAGACAGAAAGACGAGAAGGCAAAGAAGTCGTAGAATTAGCAACATTTCTTGATTGCAAAACATGTATGATCCAACCTGTGCAAGCTAATAAAATACAAAGTTACGCCAAATCGACTACGCAATAATTTACAATACTTTGATCTCATTTCCTGCTTCCTATTTTCCCTACCTACGATTGTTGTACCATCCATCTTTATCTAAAAAAAAAGTCGCTCACGGCAATCTTCCTTAATCACTCAGCTACTCACTTCTGTATATCCTGAGGCACTAGCCACTTACTAAAAGAACAAAAATCAGGTTACAGTCTGAGTCTCCTACCGTGACCCTGCGACGGAGACAGATGGCACATCTAATACTAATATCACATCAAAAAACAAGCAAAAAGGACCAAAAAAAGGAATGTCTTTAAGTAGTAAAAATGTTCAAAATATTCAGCTTTCCTTGTTAGCTCTCGGTCTTAAGTTGTAACGTCTTTTGCTCGGCACGGTCTGATCCTTGAACAGAGTTTCTGGATTGGTGGTGTCTATTCGACGATGCACAGGCACAGCGGCTTGAAGAATATCATCATCTGCTTTTTCAGAATGAGTCACATAAATCTGAGCATCACTGAAAGGAACAAAACAAGGAACCGCTGCAGTGTCCGATTCCCTTATACCACTGCGAATCCACTGATCGAAGGGTAATGGAAGTGGCACCTTTTTACAGTGCACTCCATGCACCCAGTTACGCTTGCCAACCACTTTCACAGCCGTGCGAGTGACGAGCAGAACTTGTGTAAGCGTAGACCAGCGAGCCTCCAAATTCTTAGTCTGTTGAAAGTTCTTGACGCAGACCCAGTCACCGGGCAAGATGGTGTGACCTGGGTCTGTGGAGGCCTCCGGCAAAATACTTTGTACCTGTTGGCGAATAACACTTAATTTAGTAGTCAAATCATGCAAATAGTCAATTAACAGAAGGTATGGTATGTCTGAGTATCTTTTGGGGCGGGGGACGCCCCAAATATTAGCTGGGCATCCAAATACCACTTCATATGGGATAAGTCCCATACGAGAGTGCACAGTAGTTCTGGTTGACAAAAGAGCTAGGGGCAACGCATCAAGCCAAGCAAGACCTGTACTGGCTTGAATCTTCACCAGCTTAAGCTTGAGCGTACCATTGTAACACTCAACCAAACCCGCTGACTGTGGATGGTTCGCCGCATGGAATTTTTGTCTCATACCGAGACCAGAACACGCTTTCTGCATAATCTGGCCCACAAATTTACTTTCATTGTCACTCCAGACAATGCACGGCAAACCAAATCTAGGAAAGAATTCCTTAATCAGTACTTTAGCAGTTGACAGAGCAGTGTTATCTTTCAAGGGGTAGGCCTCTATCCAACGGGAAAAGGCACATACCACCACCAGAACATACTTGAGGTTGTTGCAGCGATCCATGTGAATGCAATTTATTTATTAATTTATCATGCAATTTGTACTGCGCAAACTAAACCCGAAGGTGTCAAGGCGCCTATCAAAGAAGATCAAAAAGGCAGAGCACAACTACAGGTAAGCGCGCACAAAGAGACGGGTCTTCAAGGCAGTTCTAAATGATTGTAAAGTGGGAAGAGACCTTAATTCCAGTGGGAGAGAGTTCCACCACTTTGGGGCCAGATTGGAAAAGGCTTTGCCACCCCATCTAGTTTTCCGGATACGCGGAACTGAAAGAAGTCTGTTGGAGGAACGAAGGTTCCTGCCTGGATTGTAACGAAACAAAATGGATCCAATTCCAGTACGGCTGTTTTTTGCTAGGGCCTTATAGACCATACACAGGGTTTTAAAGAGTATACGGTCCTCAACAGGAAGCCAGTGAAGCTGCTTCCTGGCAGAGGTGGCAGAGGCACATCGGGGTAGGTCCAGGACAAATCTGGCTGATCTGCAACACTTCAAAGGGATATGACGGGGGAGCAAAATGACCTGCTGGGGTTGGGGTACCCTTTCCTGGGTTATGCATTAAACAAACAATGCAATGCTTAACCACATTTTCTGCACATTTCGGGATTCCTTCATTCTGCCACACAGGAGCCAAAAGCTTACATATGCCTTTTGCACTAATGTGAGCTGGACCATGAGCCATAGTCATGACCGGTAACACATAAGCGTCCAGTAACAACCATCGCTGATGTTCCGACAACTCCGTCCAACAACCCGTCGAATCTAACATTCCCGTACTTTATTTCCACGTACTCAATTCCTTCTCAGTAGCCTCTCCCTGAATCGTTTTCACACTCTCAATCGTGTCTTCACACATTACAATTTCCCTCACCCAGTTTGCAGGACCTGCCACATACATTCGACTGGTGGTGTTTCTAGCTGTAAGTTTCGCTACTTCGTCTGCAAATGCATTTCCACGACCCACATCACCTGTGACTTACTTATGTGCACTGCACTTTATGATCGCTATCTGTGCAGGTAAGGTAAGTGACTCAAGAAGATCAGTCACTAACTGACCATGCTGAATCTTTGTCCCATGGGAGGTAAAGAATCCTCTTTCCCTCCACAACTTGCCAAAACTATGTGCAACGCCAAAAGCGTACTGATTATCCGTGTACACATTCACTCTCTTTCCCTTCGACAGCACACAAGCTCTAGTCAAAGCTATCAATTCAGCTGCTTGGGCTGAATTATGTCCAATACGTGCCGTCTCAACAATTGTGCATAAGGTGGTGACAGCATAGGCAGAAGTGGTTTCTCCATTTGGAAGCTTAAAACAAGAACCGTCCACCCATAGGATCCCGTCCGGGTCCTTGAGCGGAGTGTCCTTTAAATCAATCCTACCCTTCGTTTCTTCTTCTGTTCGAAGAAAACAATCATGCTTTTCCTGATCATCTTTCTCATCTGGGAGTGGCAACAGTGTAGCTGGATTTGATGTGTTACATCTTTTAATATGTATATGGCTCGCTAGAAGTCAGACAAACGAGCACTCGTGAGATGCTGCGTCTTGGTTCTATTTAGCAAAGTATCCGCTGCATGTGGAACCATAACAATAAGTGTGTTATCCAACACTAATACGGCAGACTGTCTAATAGAAATTGCGGCAGCTGTTGTAGCTCTAAGACAACTGGGCAAAGCTTTAGCTACTGGGTCTAATGTAGCGGAAAAATAGGCACATGGCCTCTGCTTTTCTCCGAATTGCTGTGTCAAAACTGACAATGCGCAACCTTCTCTCTCGTGAACGTACAATGTAAAGGACTTACTATAATCTGGGGTACCCAACAATGGAGCAGGACACAAAGCAGTACGTAGGTCAACAAATCTTTTCTGACATTCATCCGTCCAAGGTAGCGGATGGGGTGTATCTTTCAACGTTAGTGCCACCGATGGTTTCGCCAAAAGTGAAAAATTGGGAATCCATTTTCTACAGTAGGAAGTGATACCCAAAAAGGCACGTACTTCTCTTTGTGTGGTGGGTACAGACATCTGTGAAATAGCATGAATACGTTCTGGGGTCAATCACCTTCCCTCCTTCGACAAGAGATGACCTAAATAGGTCACTTCTTGTTGGACATACTGCAACTTGGAGGGCGATACTTTATGATTCAAAACAGCCAAATGATGGAACAACGCAACAGTCACATTCTTACACACATCTTCCGTATCAGCAGCCACCAGTAAATCATCCACATACTGAACAAGCGTAGCACCTGGAGGCAAAGAGACAGTATCAAGTTGACATTTAAGAGCTTTGCTATAGATAGAGGGACTTTCACAATAGCCTTGAGGAGCTCTTTTAAATCGGAAACTTTGGCCACCCAGAGAGAAACCAAAGATATCCCTACTTTCTTCAGCAATGGGAATGCTAAAGAAAGCGTTCTTAAGGTCTATAACCGAAAACCAAGCCGCCGAAGCAGGAATCATTGTCAATAAAGCTGTAATGTCCGGAACAACGGGGAACTGTGGTACCACTATTTTATTGACTTCTCTCAGATCAATAACAAATCTATAGACAGGAGGCTGTGAAGGATCCGTCCTCTTAAGGATCAGAAGAACAGGGCTGTTACAAACATTGCCTCTGGTCTCTTCGACCACAACTTTCTGAATAAAATCATCAACAATAGCCAACAGTGCTCTCTCTCCGTCACTAGAAATACAATATTGAGGAATGCGTGGCATTCTAACATTATCTTTAACTGTGACAACATAAGGTGGGATCGCAAGACGAACCACGTCATTCGTGCCCGTGGCCCAAAGGCTTTCTGGGAGAGAAAGTAACTCAGGTGGAAACTGGTCTCGAGACAAATACATGGAAGACGTTAATTTCTTTCCCAATATAAGATGTACTCCAGAAGGAGAACAATACAATGTTGCATGTAGTCTTTTCAACAAATCCAAACCCAGCAAATTCTCACCACAACCAGTTGTCAAAATAAGTGAAGCATCCAAATCATAAGGCCCAATTGAAACAGGCAAAGGGCAAGAAACCGGATTACGGACTGGGGCGCCAGAAAATCCCACAGAGGTATTCATTAAGCCAGACAAAGGTGCCCCAGGGAGTTTAGAATGAATAATAGAACTTCTCATCGCACCAGTATCCAAAAGAAACGGTTCTGAAACACCCATTGTATTGACAGTGACATACGGCCCATTTTGATCTACTGGAATCGACACAACTCCCTCACTTCGTCCATGGCTGTCCTATTGAAAATTGTCAGCCCTCTCTTCAACGTAATAATCATCATTGTAATACTGCGTAGACGGAACTGTCTGCTGATCAAAGTAATTTGAGGTAGATGGGGGAAAGGAACGCTGCTCCTGAGAGGACGCACCTCGTCCTCTACCTCTAGATCCTGTCTGAAAATTACCACGACCTCGGGAAGCAGACATCCCATTATTACGCTGTAATAAAACCGGACAACTATTCTTGAAATATCCTTCTTCCCTACAATATGCACATTCATTAGGACCTAATGAAGGTCACGGCGTGAAATACTCAGGCTTCTGCAACAATCTCTGAAACTGTGGAGGCTGCTGAAACTGAGAGTTTTGCTGATGCTGATTCGAGTGAGGCAGATATGCCTGCTGTAAAAGAACTTTTGTTTTCAAATCTTTATTTTTCTTCTCTTGCTTCTCCTTCTCCTCCTTATCCCTATTCTTGTAATACTGTGCAGTAGCCAATATTTTAGCAGGAGAAGAGACAGCCCATGCACTTTCAGAACTCTTTAGTTTATTCGATAACTCGGGAAGCAAATTATATACAAACTTGTCCACAAACAACCGCTGACCACCCTCTACACTCAAATCCTGACCACTATGGTCTATAAACGTTTCTTCGAAGCGAGTGAAGGAATCCGATACGCTTTCATCTTTCTTTTGCTTGCATGCGGCCAGCTTATCCCAATTTATTCGCACCGCAGGCATCATTGTCTTTATAAATTCAATTATTCTACCTGGAAGAGCCGTAATCAAATCCTCGGGTTTGGCACCACCCACCTGATTCGCATCCGCAGCTATAACAGCAGCCCAATCACCACCTAATTCAGCCACATGATTTTCCCTACGAATCCGTGCCCATATACCTTGCGGAACAACATTTGCAAATAACATATCAATGTTGGCCAAATTCATAATACAAGTGTCAACTGTTTGGGACAATTCTTTGTAATATCCAGCAGGATTTTTACGGGGGTCGGGAAGAGTTTGCTTGAGTGCCAATACTTCAGACCTTTTCCAGGGCTAGTGGACTAGTGGACCCATATACGCTGGATATGAGTAGGGACAGGAGGTGGACCAAGCACCGCTTCTCTCCATACGGGAGAAACTTCACGCATGGGATAATTCTTGCTACCTTGCTTATTGGCGGGATCAGCCTCGGAAAAGGACAGGGACAAAAACATTGTCCGAAACGCAATGAGTCTATTCACTGCCTTTTCAACTCGATGTCCTCCAATAAAACCCTTATCAAAATCAGCTTGTAATTTCAGTAGTTCTGAAGGAACCATATCTAATTCCATATCTTCCCAACCTCTAATAAGAGTTTGACACATAATGTTAAAAACATATCTCTGCGTGGGCTCCCGCCATTGATGAAAGCAACTCATGATATCTTCAGTACTATATTCTGGTCCATGCTCAATCCATTTATGAGCGAGAGAACCCAAAACTACTTTCTTGTCCGCAAGAGGAAGTTGACAACGAGATTGTCGTTTAGAGAAAGCTGGAGACATTTTTAAAGACCTAACAAAAGGAGAAAAGAAACTTGAAGCAGCATCTGCCATCCTCCTCTGTGAAAGTGGAGAATCCCTCGAGAGGATAGGAGGCATTACAGATGTAGAAGGCAACAGAGACTGAAACGTAGCAGACTGAAGAGTAAGAGCGGGAGAAGGTGGGGGCTGAATTACAGACTGTGAGGGCGGAGCAGAAGCAGGCAAAGAAGCATTAAGAGGCTGCGCCGGTTGCTGGACAATCGGTAATTGAGCAACCACTTGTTGAGCGACGGGAGGGGGTAACGGAGGTGCATTAGCATTTTGGACATTAGGACAACTTCTAATTCCTTACTTTTATCTGAAGAGGAAGTAGGCAGCATCGGATAGCATCTATCTATCGCCATACGATGTTGTCTCTCTAGTACCTCCTTCGCACCATCTACTTCGTTGTCTTTAAACTGCTGGGCAGCCTGTAAAATTGACATATCTTGTGCTTTCTTATCCTTTTTTGCTTGTTTGATTTCTTTCTGTTTGGCTTCTTTACGCCAAAGGCAAAAGGAGTCAAACATAGCCAGCCGGGCTTTTTTTTCTAAACAGAATCGTTTCCAAATTATCTAGTATAGCAGGATCAAAGCTACCATTCTGGGGCCATCTCAAAACTCCACTATTTTTCGTGTATCGGACCCATGTCTCATTAAAGGTAATGGGACCAATACCGTGTTTCGAATAGAGCTCATAAGTGGGAGTTCCAACTGGAGGGATCGGACATGATTCCTCCAACTGGGAATCCCTTGTACCACCCAAACAACAAAATCTTTTGAACTTACTCAGCCCAGGCATCGTCACTTCTCTAGACTGATCACAAACAACAAGGGGTATAGATCAGTGAAACAGTACAATCGTACTTACCCCTTGGCTTCAGCTATTGCAATACCTGAATAAAAACCCAAAAACAAAACAAAACAAAGGTCTGTGGGAGCGACCCACCAAATACTTAACTAAGAATCGTTCTGCACCAGCGAAGGTCCGTCTATCGTCTCGCTCTACCAGAACTCATCAGAAGGGCCAAGGCAGGGCGACAGTCAGGGCAGCAGTCGTCAGCAGCCGTCGGAGAGGAGTAGCCGCGCTGTCAAAGACCTTCGGTCCACTTCCGACATACAGGGGTCAATCACGTGGTGCGCTTCCTCCGGAGTTTTCTTGCGGGGATCCTCACGACCCTCGGGCTCAACCGCTACCGCTGAAGTCGCCCCACATTGGGCGCCAGTTGGAGAACCGCAGCCTTAAAGGCCCGGCGGCGCAGGGTACTCCTGAAATCCCCGGGATTCACCTGCCTTGTCAAAACAGAGACATGTACTCTTCGTCTGACGTAGAAGATAGTATTTATTAGCTGCATCTAATACAGTGGTCTTAGAAGTCATCAGTACAACGAGGTTCAAAAGAGACTACCACTTAACTCCGTGGCGCACAGGTTTAAATACGATACAATACAATGCAAAATGCAATCACACAAGAGCATGAGCTATAGGCAAACGTTATAGACAATGTTTTAAGACCAAAGCAACTCAAGTTCCCGGTTCTGTTTGTCACTCGACCCCTTAAGTAAATCACAAATGAATCCACACAATTCGATTTACAAGCAGAGAAAACACAGCTGCGTGTTGTAGAAGGACAGTCGTGAAACAGGAGAATGCATGAGACATCTAGCAAAGGACAGCAGATAAGATAAGATAACTTAAAGGAAACAATGGTGTGAAACGACATGTAGTCCGGACGGGGATTAATCAGCTCAGACAGGAATTAGTGTACCTGGCCAGACCCTGACACTCGTTAGTAAACATAGGCGTGGAAGCCACCTGACACGCAAAGGCAGAAACGACAAAAACATCGCGTTCGCCGAGCTGCCTGAGTTAGGGCAACATAAAATGGCGGCGATCACAAAATGGAGGCTGAGCACAAACTAATTCGTAATTTACAGAACCTCACCATGGTGGTCTAACATTTTTTACTTAAAGTTGACCTCATTCTTTTGCAAAAAAACAAAATAGGTGTCAAAGAACGAAAACAATGCGATATCACTGGATCCAAAGCCTGATGTGCTCCCCAGCCCATAAAGAACAGAAACGGTGTTGTAACACTAATATAAAAAAATCAGATCTCACTATCATGGAAAATGTCCATTTTAGCGAAGGAAGAAAGTTAATTACGAAAGTTGCTATCAACACCTCTCGCTTCTATATAGTGAATGTCTATGCCCCGACTGTGGATGCCTTTCAGTTCTGGATTTCCCTAAATAAAAAATTATGTGAACTACCTAAAGACTCATGTATCTTAGCAGCTGGAGATGTTAATCTTCCCTGTGGCTCAATTTTAGACAAAAGCTCCTCCTGCAATGATAGACGTAATAAATCCCACAAACTAAAATAAAATGTGTTTAATCATCACTGCCTAAATGGCATGTAGGTCTTGTATAACCCTACTGGGAGCGATTTCACCTTCCACTCCCATCCACATAACACACTATCCAGAATCAAGTGCCACTTGTTTAACAACATCCTTTCACTCAAAGCCAAAAGTTCCACCATTGAGCCAATTGTTATATTTGACCACTCCTGCGTCACTCTCGAACTACAAATATCCCAAAACACTCCTAAGGAAAATAATGGGGAATGGACGAAGAGGTCTTTCTGGACCAAACACAAAAAAATCAAGTAAGCACCGAATTTTTTTTAATGAAAGTAATACTGACGACATCTCCACTGAAACTCCTCAGAATGCGATGAAAGCAACAATTCGGGGTATGACCATTAATATTAGGTCCACAAGAAATAAACTATGAATAAAAGACTGAAATGATTTAGAAACTGAAATGTTGTTTCTAGAACATGAACTATTTAGCACAAGAAATCCAGAGTACTAACACAAACTGAAACCAATGAAATATGGATATAACAAAATTATTTGCACCCGTGCTCACTCCTTGGTTCAAATTAATAAGGCGTAAAAAATTAGGAGTCAAATAACTCAGGAAGAATACTAGCCAACTATCTTAAATATAAGACCAATAATACTCTCAGAACTGTCAATAAAAACAAATATGGTATCAATATCGTATACCCTCTTAAAATCGCAAAAGCCTTTTGAGAATACTACACTAAACTATACAGCCAACAATCAACCCACCCTCAACACCCCCAGTGTAAATACCAAGTTTGCCTGGACAAAATACAATTTCCACAACTTAGTGACTCCAACAATAAATCTCTTAACCATAGCATATCCTCCTCGGAAATCCACCAATGATTAACTCCCTAAAATCCAAGAAAGCTCCAGGGCTTGATGGGCTGTCATTGAGCACTTACAAATGCTTCATGACAGCCTACTACTTCACTTGGAGTCTTTATATAAAAACTTTGAAATGTCTGGGAAAATATTAGGTACAGCATCGGAGGTACAACTCCTATTATACACAAAGATGGGAAAGACCCACTAGAGGTAATAAACTACAGAACAATTTCCCTATTAAATGTAGACTTCAAGATCTATGCAAACATTTCAGCACTGAGACTGAAAACGTCCTTCCCCTATTGATTTGTCGATCCCATACTGGCCTTGTTAAAGGAAGACTTGCATCTGACAACATCAGACTTTTTTGCCACGTTATAGAAAAGGCTAATCAACTATCCTCCCACACGATGGCCATGGCTCTGAATGCAGAGAAGGTTGTTGATAAGGTTTTGTGGACCATCCTGTGTTTAGTCATGCACAAACTGAACCTTGGTAACGATTTTGTCCAAATGGTTTTTGCGTTTTATGCCCAACATTCTGCCTGGATACGGGTTAATGGATACCTTTCTGGTAAAAAACATCTCTCCCAAGGAACAAGGCAAGGATGTCCACAATCACCACCACTATTTTTGCTAGCAATCAAACTCTTGCTATCAGCAATTAGAATGAACACATCCATGAAGTGTATTTTTTTTACTAACGAAACATGGAAAGTCACGACATATGCTGATGATATGTTAATTTTATCACAAGAAGCCGAGTCTGCCGTTCCCATAATTTTAGACACAACCTTCATGCGGAGGTATCACGTTACTCACTAAACCTAGATAAAACTAAAATGTTCCCATTAAACAGTCTATGTTCACCATCAATATTAACTAACACAAAGCTAAAGTGGCAATATACCCAAATTAAATACTTGGGATACAATTTAGGCGAAACCTGGAGGGCAAAAGAAAGCAGATGGAAGATAGCCTTCTTCAAAAATGTAAAGATCTAATCTCCACATGGTCCTCAAAATGTATGACTTGGTGGGGAAGAGCAGAATGTATCAAAATGGTGAAAACCCCCTCAAAGCAACTTTATCACATTCATGCTTCCCCTACAACTCTCAAACAACTTCTTCAAATATTTAGACAATCTGATATTTGATTTCGTGAGAATAAAACAAGAGAAATACAGTCTCTCTTAATAAGCTAAGAATCTACAAATCTGAAGGTGGAATTAGACTGCCTAACCTCTTTATAGATCAATAGCCTTTCTAATAAGGCAGACTACATGGTGGACCTACTCCAGAGAGGGTGACAACCCCTTATTGAAGAGCATCTCATAAATCCATTATCCTTACTATCCACTCTAACTATGAAACAACTTAAAATTCCACTCTCCTACAACATCATCAGAGACACTATTTCTGCCCTTAAAACCCTAGGCACAAACCCTACCAACAAGATCAAGGATCAGCGTATGCCTCTCTGTGGAAAATTACAAACATTTAAATAGAAGGTAAGTCTCTGATGTGGTTGAACTGGGCAGAAAAAGATATCTTAATCATCAAAGACCTACTCCCGTCTAAAATGCCTAAAACCGTTGCTGAGCTACAATGTACTCATAATATAAACCACATTGATTTCTACAGCTTCTTAAAACTTAAAGTTGCACTGAGCAAATGCAATAGAACACATGAATCTTCTCTGCTCAATCTATTAATAAATTAGCTACCCTGCCACACGCATCTGCCAGAATCTATAAAATATTAAACTCTAACAACGTCAATAAAAAGCTCAGCCTAGCGATCCCCAAAAAATGGCAAAATACTACAACAGAGCCACCCATAGTTGTGAATGGATATTCATGGAAAAATATTTGGAAATCTTCCTAAAAAACAAAATATGCCACATCTTATTTCAATTTGAACTGTGCACCCAACATAGGGCATATTGGTCACCTGAGAAACTTCTTTAAACTGGCCTTATTGTAGCTTACCAATGCTGAAACTGTCACATAGCACCAGGCTCCCTTGAACATATGTTCTTCAACTGTAAGAGAAATTTAAACCACCATAAAGAAAGTATTCAACTCTACCCTCAACTACTATGTGGTAACCCTGGGCCCATGGACCCTGACACTTACTCTGTATCTAAATGCTAAACGCCTCCTTCTTCTAGACTTATTAATAATTATTGGGATTAAAAATATACTATGCAAATTTAAACTTTATCAGAATCTATCTGTAGGAAGGTGGATATCTGACTATGGTTACCCCCAACTTTTTCTTAGTGCTTTACTGGTTTTTCGACTTAGTTGACCTGGGACCCTGCTATTCAGGACCCCAGGCCCACTGGTCTCTCTCTAAATGGATTCCATGTACCTTAGGTGCATATCTAATTGGATACTGAGTCACCTTATCAGTCCCTGTACAGCATACCTTAGGTATCCAGGGCATAGGTGTACCCAGGGCCTACCAGGGGCTGAAGCATGTATTATGCCACCCCTGGCTGGCCATCCAAATCTGACACAACTGGCTGCACGACAGCTGGGGCAAGGTGGTGTAATCACCCTTTGCTTTAGATATAGTATCTCTATATCTAACCCTAAAATGGACACATATATTCCTATCAGTCACTCCTATGGCAGGCCTTAACAATCCTGAAGGCAGAGTGCTTGGAATTATGTGAGATGGTGCTCTGGCATGAGCTGAGCCCATTTGCAGCTTGCGAAACGAAGTCCTAATAGCTGTTCCATGATAACGCGTACCATATACTCTTAAGTGCATTATAATCCTCGCGGTTATTTGCTAACTTTGGTATCGCTTTATGAAAACATGTCGAGTAAGGTGTCATACGAATTGGAATACTAACCCCTCGCCAATTCTGGCAACGGGGTTTGCATTCCACCCTTCTAGAGGGACACGACATGTATGTAACTGTGAACCCCGGTTAAAGTTAACTCGAGCCTCAGCATCACAAAATAGATGCTGCCACCACAGACACAAGTCTGACCTCCTGCTGCTGGGAGTCCTTCCAGCGAGGAGAGCTCGGACAAAGGGTTTCCTGTCAGGGGCGGTGCTAGCACCATCCCAGACAGGGTTTTGTGTATCCCAGGTAGGCCGGGCTGAGAGGAAGGTGACTGCAAGTGGCACCCCGGTGCTCACTGTGCATATGCCGGCTCAAACCAGTTCCAGGGGCACCCCAGCCCCTGAGCTGGGGAAAGTCCAGACAAGGGAGAGGGGTGTAACCACCCCCCTCCTGGTCCCACCCATGGGCAGGACCTAGTCGCGTGCCAGCCCCTTTTCTTAGGATAAAGGTAGGAGCTGGCCCCCTTCCCAAATTAGATAATTCTGAATCTTGAACTACTTTCCACGAAAGGAACTCTTGATACTTTCTGAAGACTCTCCCTTGTGGCTAAGGAGTAGCCACCCTGCACCCGCAGGCACCATCTAAGCATCGCGGTTTGCTGTAAGTCCATCCTCCGGATCAAGACTGCCCAGCTCGACGAGACCCGGATTCCCTGGCATCTCTGACCTCTACCTGCATCATCAGCCCAGCTGAGATTCGTGGGTGTGACGAGACCTGAGGGACCGGCCATCTTCTGAAACTGCACGACGCTTAACCAGCACGACCGCCGAGGGATCCTCGAGTGAGTGCTTTGGGGTTTGAGAAGCCCTAACCCTGAGCAGCTCCAGCACCGAAGTCCAGCCCCCCAGCATCCACGAGATCTGCGTGGGGCCCTTCTGCTCTTTGCTGCTCACCGCGTTGTCCGGTCACTTGCCCGTTGGCTAGTGGCCTTCCTGACAAGGTCACACACGGGAACACGCCCGTGTTACCATTGTGGTAACTGCAACAACGTAATCACTGGCAACACCATCAACCACCCCATGAGAGGTTTCCCTATCAACCTCCAAGTGGACGCGACATGCGACTCAACCAACCTGATTTACCTTTTAAAATGTCCATGTGGGAAAATCTACGTGGGAAAAACCAGTAGAAAAATAAAAACTCGCTTAAATGAGCATAAATCTAATATTCGCACAAGAAACACCAAATCAAATGTTGCGATACACTTCAATGAAGCTCATCACAGTGTGGCTCAACTGAAATACCTTGTGCTTGAAACAGTCACCCACAAAGAAGGCAAAGACAATAACAAATTTCTCCTCCAAAGGGAGATCTCATGGATTTACAGACTGCAATCTTTGAAGCCCTTTGGGCTTAATGATCGAATTGAATTTAGTTGCTATCTGTGATATTTTGTTTGACACCATGTCCCCCCGTTTTGCATTTCACTTGTGTCTTTAACTTCACTTTGGCTTTCCTAAACCCACTACAAGATGGCCGCCATTTCCTTGGTACATCCTCTGGGTCCTTTATCTATTTCTAACACTCGTTCACCTCACTGGAACTCCGCAGTAACTCCGCGAAGTTCGTGAGACTCGGTCCACCCGTGGAATCACCTCTAGTAAGTACGTTAACTGCATGCGCTATACCCCTCACCCGAACGTCTCTACCGTTCACTACACCCTACAGTGTTTCTCGCTGTTTCACTTTGCAGCACCGTTGTGAGCTCTTTTTTAAACTTGGGAAGCGTATGAATTATCCGTTTTTCTTTTGCACTGGTTTCTATCATATTCCTGGTCTGCACCTTTTGAATCGTCACCACGGACCTTCAGTATTAATTTTCTGCAAGCAATCACCTATCACACCGGGTCCCCTCACCACCTACCACCACTTCCTGATTCAACCCGTAATACACGTCCAACCTCCTAATCACCCGCATGAACCCGTCATTTTGTTTACATTTAGTCACTTTACTTCACTGCTACCGTTGATCTGACTGCATTTTTTGTATCCTCCCGCAGCGCTCCTTGATAAAGGACTATTCCTAGTCCGAAATGCATCGGAGCATTTGTTAAAACCATTGTTGATTCCTAATGAACATAGCGTGACGCAAAACGCTTGATCGTAAACGTTTGTGAATCCAACAAACATTAAACACGATGAAACCTTGAACTGATCTTTCTGTGAACTACTTTCGTTTGAACTTTTTGAGTCAGGTTATCCTGAACACCCATAAGTGTGCCTACCTTACAGGGATGCGCCTACGTACCCACGCAGCGCACTCAACTTGAACCAGTTACTCAACGCACTTGGACAGTTGCGTTACCTGTTAGTGCACCTTTAACTCTACACCTCCTCTCTCCAAAGCTGTAAACCTCCCCACCAACCCCTCGCTGTGCGCCTGTGCCTAGCTCTTCAACTGTACTTCCTGACGACGTACCACGACGATTACACCGCTGGCCTGGTTGCTCCAGACTGGCCCTTGCTCCCTTCCAAAAGAGGAGCACCCCGGACCCTCCTGGTCCACTCCAGACGCCATCTTGACTCCACCGCCTGGGCTTGCCTTTGCCAAGGTTTGTTTCCCCCATCTTGGGTCCAGCATCGCCGACAGCAGAGACCTGCGTGGGACAGCTCGCACCTCCAGCCTGGTCGCCGGCAACGCTCCTAGCCCGTGTGACTGCAGAGTCCAGCGTCGCCCACTCACCTGGTCGAGATGACTTCATCCGGTGCCATCCTGGTGCCCACACAATCACTGGCTAGTGATTAAGAACTGAGTCCCCTCTGCTTTCAGGTCGTCTCCATCACCGATCCAGGCTTGGATCACACCAAACTTCTTCACTGGTCGCCTGCCAGCAACTTCTTCTTTCAGGCTCCATAGACTACAACGAGGATTCCCGACGTCTTTTGAACCCTATGCAGCCGCAGCCCCTGGGCTAGGTAACCCGAGCATTTCGGTGCTCCAACGTAGGTTCACTATCTAAGTGTCCAGATCCTTTGTCGTTTTTAGTCTACCTAGTCGGATTCATCCGGAAACAGTAACTTTACGAGATACTAGTATCCATAGACTTTGTCCCGCATCCTGCGTGAGAGTGCACACTCTGCACCCGATCTCCCTAGGCCTCCCGCTCCTAACCTGAAGGTTCAGTAGTGTAGTCCTAGCGATCCTAAAGCCTCTGGATCTTGTTACTTACCTGCTAGTATTTCGCATTCACTTTTGTAGTATATGGTTTTTCGTGCCCCTCGGGCATTTGTGTAAATTGTGCGACTTAAAGTATTTTCGTAAGAGGTTTGTTGTGTGCTTAGCTCCCTGACTCATAAAGAGATCAGGGTAGACTTGTTATAAATAAATATCCTTTTATTTTCATAACAACTTGTGTGGTGTCCTTTAACTTGGTGTTCAAGGGGTATATGTGATGGTATAACAGCTGGCTTAACACGCCCTCTAGAGTTTAGCCTAAAGACTGCTCTTGTCCATGCTACTAGGATAGCTGGTCTATAAGGTTGACTTACAACCAATCATCAATGAGGGTCGTTTGGTATGATACACAGTGATCACTAGAATAGTGAGGACTATATATCAGGCCAACTTCTCACACTATCCTACCATAACTGGTGGGCTTGGGTCTGCTTTGCCAGAAGTGCAGGCAACTCAGCAATCAACACGAAGGTTTCATCCAATCACCACACAGATGATCAAACAAATTTTACCCAAATATACAAAAAGTGGATCTCCTATAACCACGCTCCACGCATGAATTACTCAATCAGATGATCACCTGCCACCTCACCTCCCCTACAAGAATCAGAAAGATGATGAATTATAAAATGACCACCAAACGGACTCAACGCCTACCTAACCCTAATTACGGGTTGGCTCAATCTCTCGCCTATTTCTCCCCGTCTCTTTCCCCAATGAACCAGCCACCAGCAATGCTTCAAAGGTAACTAAGAATCAGACATGTTTTTTATGTATTTTTGGTTACAGGACTTTACAAAAGCTTGAACAAGAATCCCTCATTGTATGTATTTATGATGAGAGTATGTTTTTTCCTTTTATGAAACTCAATGAAAACAATTGAACAGAAAATATTACAGTGCGTCTAACTATTCAATGCACCGGGTAGGTGAGTGACGAGTGGGGGGGGTCAGGCAAGAGTTTTAACTTTTCATTTTTAAAAGACCATCCCTGTTGCTGGTAATCGTCATCATTACCTACTTTGCATTTTTCCCTCGGGGCAGTCGGGCTTCTTTTCGTCGTGTTTCAGTAGTTGGGCTTCTTTTCATGCAAGCACTTAATTTCCATCACCTGCGCCCTTTAAACTGAGAAGAAACAGCCCCCTCCTATTAACGATAGCGGCGCTGCAGTTTGGCTGGGCGTTCATTGTTGACTGCTACAAAGCAGCTTTTTGTTATTTTATCTGCCTTTCTTTCTTGCATTGACCTCTCAGTGCGCTTTTCTTTCATGGACTCCCTTAAACTACCCCGTGTACAGTCTTCCGAAGCGGGTAAGAGCCACCCACTGTAATTGTTATGGCCTTTCTACTTTCACAAAATCACCAGTGCTCCAGCCTTTCACCTTCAGCCCAGACATGCCCTCCGCTTGTTTAAAACATTGTATTGCACTTCAAAGTACAACGAGCTGCGTTTCTGCTTTTATTTGTAATTTATACGTTGGGCCTTTTTGGAAGTTGCTCTTACTCTCGCGCCTTTATTCTCTGTAACCTACTTTCTCTTGCCACTTATGTGGTTCCTCTTGGCCTCCAGTTGTAACATAAAGGGACTGGGGTGTTTGGTCAGTTGTGAACTCTCTCGCTATCCTCACCTGTTAATTTTGTGTGACTCCGTTTAATTATGTGTGTGTGTGTGTGTGTGTGTGTGTGTGTATATATATATATATATATATATATATATATATATATACACAAACGCATTTATGCTATGATAGGATGTGAAAGCTCTGATGATAAATTTTGAAAGCAATACAACAGAATGTGTTTTAGATCTAACGAAGTAGCCGCTCACCCTGTCCTTTACTAGTATGTCTTCACTCTCTATTAATCACGTGGTATGCATAGTAAAGAGAAAAAAAATGAGTATTTAAAGGTCCTCTGTACCACCGAACCGTTATGTGATCAAGGGTAGTGCCTACCCGAAACGCGTCATGCCAGAGAGAAACAGAAAGGGATAATAAATTGACCTTGTGTACTGGACAAGCTGTGTGGTGGTCCTTGTGTCCTGTGCTTGGAGAAGCAGGAAGGAGTGGAATATATATATATATATATATATATATCCAAAGGCTCAGCATTTTAGGAAAGCACTCGACAGCAGTAAGGTGAAAACCTTCTATTTATTTCACTGTGGTGGTGATCAAACATCCGTCATTTTGCTTTGTCAGCCTGACGCGTTTCCGAGCTGTCTGCTCCTTCCTCATGGGCAATCTGGCAAAGGGGTGTTGCAAAATTCAAAACGTCCCATTCCTTGGCTGCCTTTTGTAGAAACAGTCACAGGTGCGTAAGCTTCGTAGCTTCTGATTTGCGTTGTTTTCTGGGACATGTAGTTCAGTGTTTCACCCTCAGTGGGTCCCTCGATGACAGATTTATTATTCAAAGTCACAGTGGAAAATCCGGAACCACTGCGATATTAAGAGCACTTTAGTGTGCCCCGGTGCATGAATATACCACCGCTATTGTTGAAGTCTGCTGTCCCATTTCCGCCTCGGAAAAGTTCTGAGTCAGATGGCCCTTTCTCCTGCGACTCCCTTCTCATTTACACAGGTGGTGCTTCCCTCATTGCGAAGCTGCCGTGTTGTTAATTGTTTATCCAAAGGCTCAGCATTTTAGGAAAGCACTCGACAGCAGTAAGGTGAAAACCTTCTATTTATTTCACTGTGGTGGTGATCAAACATCCGTCATTTTGCTTTGTCTGCCCGACGCGTTTCCGAGCTGTCTGCTCCTTCCTCATGGGCAATCTGGCAAAATCTGAAAATCCGGAACCACTGCGATATTAAGAGCACTATATATATATGCTGCCGTGGTGTGCTGATGAATAAAAGAAACTCACCTGCACTCTGGGTCTTCCGTGTTCTTCCTGTGTGGTGGTCGATTATTGGAGCCTGTCGCAGTGAAAAGTGCACGTGCGGAAATATATATATATATATATATTATTTTTTTTTTCTTCAGTCAATCAGTCTTTGGATGTATGCGTTCCATAAAGGGACTGACTGGGGTGTTTGGTCAGTTGTGAACTCCCTCGCAATCCTCACCTGCTAAATTTGTGTGACTCGGTTTTAATTATATGTGTGTATATACACATTCATTCAGTTTTCAGGTGCATGCGTTCGAGCATTTTCCTCTCCCGCGCAGCGGGACGCGCAGGTTGGACGCCGTCGCTTAGCCGGAGTCGTGCCAGAGTCCTGCCCGTTTGCGCTCGTCCGCGATGAGGAAGCGCAAGACGTGGCAGGTCCTGGTCCCTTCCGTTACGGCTCTCATCAGTCTATCCGCAGGATGCTGACTTATACACGGTCAGAGCTGCTGGCTTTAGGACACAGGGACAGGGTATGTCTATGTGAGCCTGTTGATCCATTAGCGGGCCCATATAGTTGTGCCTGTAAGGGTTGGTCACTCGAGAGCCCTACTAAGATCCGCTCCCTGGAAGACGCTACCCCAATCACTTGTAAGATCGATGTGACTCGGGGCCTCCGGATCTGGTGTTTAAATGTGAGATCTCTGGTCAAACATCACCAGTCTATTCATGACTTGATTGAAAAAGAAAATCCCGATCTTTTTTTACTTACTGAAACCTGGCTTCAGGACTCAGATGCTGCCATTTTGAATCTTGCCTTCCCTCAGAACTACACGGTCTTTACGTCCAACAGGGCCACAAGAGGAGGTGGTATCGCCATGGCAGTTAAATCCTGTTTTCCTGCCGAATGGAAAGTTTTGGGGCTGCCCGCCTGTGAAAGTGCTATCTTCAAAGTTGCTTTTAGCCATCACTTTACGTTCAGCGGTCTGCTCATCTACCGCCCTCCCGGCAATGACTCAGTCTTCAAATCCGCGCTGGCCGACATGGTTAGTCCTATAGCGCTCGGTTGTGCGAACTTTAACATCATGGGGGACCTCAATATCCATTTCGATAATAGGTCATCCACAACCGTGAACACCCTGCTGGCGGATCTTGAAGCTCTTCAACTCACCCAGCTTGTGACTCTTCCTACCCACTCAGGGGGCCACATTTTGGACCCCTTTTTTTCCACGCTTGAGGGGGTGAAGATGTCAGACCCGATGCAGATGGGATGGACGGATCCTTTGCTAGTGGAAGCCTTTTGTCCGGTCCACGATAAGCCTTATAAATCGGTGGACAGGCCTACTTTAAAAAGGCTTTGGCACAAGCTCAAACTTGAAGAATTTTACAGTTTACTGGAACAGAAACCTTTGAGCGCTTTTGTGAATGTGGACCAAGGCTACCAACTGTTCTGCACCTGGATTACTGATGCTCTTGACTCTCTTATACCCATGCGCTGGTCGAAAGGCCGGGCGAAGACATCCAGCCCATGGTATAACGAGTCCCTTGCCGAGCTGAAAAAATCATGCCGGAAAACAGAGAGGGAATGGAGAAGATCATACGATGCTGCTCTGAAAATCCGGTACTTTGCCGATCTGAAGCTCTATCACAGGGCCATTTGCAGAACACGGGCCACATTCTATGCTCAGGAATTTGCGGCCAGTACCAATCCATCTAAATTGATCTTTAAGGTCCTGAAAGACCTCATGAAAAAAAGAGCTACCTCGGAGGTGATTCGCACGGACTCCCACTGTGAGAATCTAGCCACTTTCTTCCTGGAGAAAGTGCAAAAAATTTACCGAGGATTTGATCCATGCTGGCCGAATCCAGAGGTAATCCACCCCGACTTCTTGGGGTATGAGACCTTGGCTATTCTACCAGATTTGTCCACTGAGACCTTTGACAAACTAAGCCTCAGTGTCAAATCAGGCTCTCCTCTGGACCCGCTGAAGCCAGCTCTTATCAGCACACTCTCCCCGCTGTGCCGAGCTCCCATATTGAATCTCATCAATATGTCACTGTCCAATGGAACGGTGCCCACTGCCTGGAAACAGGCAGTAGTAACTCCAATCTTAAAAAAGGCCAACTCTGCCCCCCTGCTGCCAGAAAATTACCGCCCTATAGCCCTATTGCCTTGGATAGCTAAAGTAACGGAAGCCCATGTCAACTCAGTTCTGTCTGAGCATCTGGCTCGCAATCAGATACTGGATCCCAGTCAGAATGGCTTCCGGCCAGGACACAGTACCAAGACGGCATTACTTTACATCATTGAACATCTTCGCCAGGTACTTGACTCTGGACGTACAGCAGCGCTCTTGCTATTAGATCTGAGCGCTGCATTCGATACTGTGTCCCATCACATACTGATCCAATGCTTAGAGGAAGCTGGAGTCACAGACATCGCTCTCCAGTGGTTTCGATCCTTTTTGTCAGATCGAACATTCAAAGTGGCAATACCACCAGGCCAATCTACCATCCATCCCCTGGAGCTGGGAGTCCCACAGGGCTCCTCGTTGAGCCCCACAATGTTCAACCTCTATGTGAAACCGCTAGCTGCAGTCATCAAACAGTGGGGTTTGACGATGACCTCATATGCTGACGACACGCAGCTGGCGGTGACACTTAGTGGAGACCCTGAGGTGGAGGCTCCCAGATTCCGTGCGGGTCTTGTGGCAGTAGCAAGCTGGCTGCGCACCAACTGCCTTCAGTTGAATGCCACCAAAACTGAGGTGTTGGTGTTAGGGAAACACGCTGAGCTATGGGGAAACCAGTGGTGGCCACCAAAGCTGGGCGTTACTCCGATCCCAGCCTCTGGAGTGAAAAATCTAGGCATTTGGCTGGACCCTGCGCTCACTTTCACGGACCACACTAAGAAGGTGGCTGCCACGTGCTATGGCATCCTGCGGGGCATAAGGCCGGTCTTAAAGTACTTTGATCCCCCCACCAGGCAGCTCGTGGTCCAGGCTTCGATCTTATCCCGGCTGGACTACAGAAGCTCGCTGATGTTAGGGGTGAATCAGGCGGAGGCCTCTAGGCTCCAAAGGGTGCAAAATGCCGCGGCGCGGGCCATTGTGGGCCTCCCCAGACACTGTTCTGTGTCAGGTACGATCTCGGCCCTACACTGGCTTCCGGTAAGACAACGGATCAAGTTCAAAGCGCTGTGTCTGGCCTTTAAAATTCTGAAACTTTCCTCGCCGCCGGCACTTGCCAATTTACTCTCTCCTTACATCCCTCTGAGATCATTGAGATCAGAGGCTCTTCATTTGGCAGTCAGTCCCCGTTTTAAATTGAGTAGAATGGGTGGCCGTTCTTTCCGGGTGCTTGCAGCAGGGCTGTGGAACTCGCTCCCGGTGCACATCCGAGCTCTCAATGACTTGTTCACCTTTAGGCGGGCGATTAAAACTTTTCTGTTTCCCGCCTCTGAGTAGCCGTCCCTTTTCTTTTACTGTGTGTTATGTTATAGTGCCTGTCAAAGCGCCTTTGCTGGGGCAGCTGTGCGCTATAAAAATATAAATAACATAACATAACATCTCCTCTTCTTGAGTTTGTATGGACATCTTTTCAGCACAGCCATCTGCTGCCTCCCTTACTTTCAACAGGCGCAACACTGGGTTTATAGAATCAAATTATTATTTTTTTTTACTACTCCCTATAATGCATCCTTTCCACCCCATTCAGACATGGAATCGCTTGATCAGAGACACACAGCCGCTTCTGCTTTTACAATTCTTTTTTTTTCCTGCCACCCAGGAAAATCCTACTCTGTTGTGTTTTTTGTGCCCCGCCCCCTCCCATATAACCTCTGCTGTTGCAATTTATCTAGAAACTGTTCTTTGCCTTGTACACCATAGCTTCTCCCCTAGTGCCCTCAGAATGGCGACCTACTACTTCTGTATAAAAACCACTTGCACTTGCAGCATCTGATTAGATTCACACTTTCCAATACATTTTGCCATCCATTGACAACATTGTAACTCCATCCTATGTTTAAAAAATGAGACCCATACCAAAATCATCTCCAAGTGTACCTTTTGATGGAGCACCAGTGCTTCTGCCATGGAAAATCCTAACCTTTTATAAAATGTTCTCTCTATTATCACCTTAAATGCAGGATTCATAGGTCCCAACATTTGCACTTTCCTGATACATAACTTTTTAAAGTTTTGCCTGCACAGCTGTGAAATCTATTGTATTTAATATAGATTTTGAAAGGGGCTTACTTCCCACCCTTACTTTTAATTGGTTTGTGTGTTTACCACTTATTTTCTTCCGTTTCTGTTGACTGTAGCATACTATTTCCTGTTATTGCTTGTATTTCTCTCATCAGTGTCCTGGGCCGAAGTACTCATTTTCATCTGATGCCCTTCTTTTTTATCTGTGATCAAGCGTGTATTTGTTTTCCATCCCCCTCCTGCTGTTTGTTCTCTTATTTTATAAATTTAACTTGAGAGAAGGTATTGGAGCACTTTACATGAGCACCAGTTTAAAAGGGGCAGTTGTGACTCCTGCCTGAGACTTGAACTCTGTTCTTCGGCTTTAAAGTTGGCGCACTAGCCCTTGTGCTACATTCTCTGTGTGAGTCAGGAGGATCAGCATATAAGATGGCTGGCGCTCCTTTGGAATGCACAATAAAAATGTATTCCCGAGCAGTGCCGATATATATATATATATATATATATATATATCTCACATCTCACCCAAGGTGCCCAGAGCTCCAAGGACGCCACTCCGGAGGGGATAGTTTCACAACTCTTTTTATTGAAACAGGTGCTGGCATTTCGGACAATTCTTTCCAGGCGCGTTTCAGAGCAAACGTGCTCCTTCTTCATGGGAGGAAGATTGACAGGATCGGAACCATTTTCTGCTTATAAATGCGCTCCCGAGTGTGGAGCATGCCAGTAATTGTCGTTTTTTGTTCATTCCCCATCATGGGGTCCGTTACCTTATCAACAACCAAATGTCACTTCCATTTGCTAGAATGTTTAAAACCCTCCAGTGGTTTCCCGAAATTCAGTGCCTGTTTTAATGATGCAATCCTCTGTGCTGAAAACCGGCTGGGGACATTTCCCAACCTACAGACCTGACTGGGAAAGAATTGTCCAAAATGCCAGCACCTGTTTCACTAAAAAGGGTTGTGAAACTATCCCCTGCGGAGTGGCGTCCTTGGAGCTCTGGGCACCTTGGGTGAATATATATATATATATCTATATATATCTATACTACTATAATAAAGGAAGAACTTTCAGCCTTTGAGGCGGGTAAACTCGGGAACCACAGAGCCAATCCACACACCCGATAAACCGTTGGAATCGTCAGGGTGTGTAGATGGTTATGGGCTATATAAATGTAAAAAAAAAAGTTATTAAAAAAATATACAGTAAAAAAAAAAGTAGTCCCCACGAAGTAGCGCCGGCCGCGACGTGCGTGCTCACGTCAGGAGCGCGGGGAGGAGCGCCGTCCAGGAGCGCGACGAGGAGCGGCGGACATGGCGCGGGGGAGGAGCAGTGACGTGAGGAGCAGCGGACAGGCCAGCGGCGGTGCGAGCAGCGGACAGGCTGGAGGAGCGGCGGCTGAAGTAAGGGAGCAGCGGACATGGCGCAGGACAGGAGCGGTGACGTGAGGAGCAGCGGACAGGCCAGTGGCGGTGCGAGCAGCGGACAGGCGGGAGGAGCGGCGGCTGAGATAAGGGGACCCATGTCGGGGCAGGCGGGGGACGGGCTGGGCGGGGGCCCGGGCTGCAGGATAAAAGAGAATGATCCCGTGTTTTTATGGTGAAACAGCAATCATTAACACACCTGTAGGCCAAAAAGATTAGCTATGATGTAAGCTTTCCCAGCCAATGTACACTCTGTAGAACGGATTGGTCAGCTGCACACCTCTGCAAAGAAGAACATACTTATTTAAAGCAGTATATCAGCAGCGGACAGGCGGGAGGAGCGGCGGCTGAGGTAAGGGGGCCCATGTTGGGGCAGGCAGGGGACGGGGAAGTATATATATATATATATATATTCTCCCCCCCAGCAATCCAGTCCCGGTAAAGAGAACTCTGGGACCTGTAGTTTTTACATCACGCTGCAGAAGGTGCGCTGACATGTGATCAAGGGCAGGTGCTCCCCGACCAATGGGAGCGCATCATGAGGTATTCAAAGGTGTGGGACCTGAGAGACTGTGTTTCAACGGGCATCTGAGGAAGGAGCGTGTCGAGCCGAAATGCATCATGCCGCAGTGTTCTAAATAAAGCCTCCAAAAGGTTTCCCCGTTTGGCTTCTCACCGTTCTTTATTGGAGGGGTGCTGTCTTGGATATGGATATACATATATGTATATATATATATATATCTCCAGTTCGCTTGATGTGCTGTATGCTTTAATTATTGTCCATGCATGGCATTGAAATCAAACGTGCTTGTGCAAATTCAAATGCACACTCGGCTCTGGCATGCCGGCTGCAGCCAAAGCACCATTTGCGTGAGATTCGGCCCCACAATATGTTTGGGCCCTTCCAAGCATGGTTAACTCTGCTTCAAGTCTCAGACAAAGGTACTGAGGCTGCATCTGATCAGACATCCCAGAAGATTAACAGCTCTGCCAAGTGTCAGATATCAGTGGTTAAATTAACCTGTTTCAGTCATGGTCCCTGCATTACCGCATCACCACTTTTAAATCAATCTTTTTGTGATTCTTGAGCTCTGCCCCTGCATTTGCTCAATACCCCCAGTGTTAAAATGTTATTAGCAAACACTTTTTTAGGTCTCGTAGAGAGACCTATTGCCGCCCATCGACAAAGCTGACTTTTTACGGTGAGGATTTTCAACAGTTCACGTGACCACAAGCTCCTCGTGCACGAGCTTGCATTCGATCATCAAAGGCACACAAGCTTCTCCCAGCAGGCAGCCCTACCCCCTCCCTCTTCATATGGTTGCTCGAGTTGCAGGCAGCCCACCCCCTCCCTCTAATCCCACATCTTCCCGAGCCTTCTGCCTATCAGCCTCCCTCCCACCTCGCTGATCCACTTCTCCCTGCCAGCAGCATTTGCCACATCAAAGTTCCGCTGCCCCGCCCCCTGCCGTCACTTATTCACGGCCGCAGGCCGTGACTCGCATGTACTTCCCCGGCTCTGCTCCCCGTCCCGCCTCCTCTCTATCCCTTGCTCTCCGCCAGATGCTAGGCTTCCTTTTCAGCTGCTTGTTTCATTTTTTGGATTCTTCTAAAAGTTTTCCCCTTTATCCCAGTACCTGTGTGCAAACAAGTGGTTCTGGCACTAATATCTTCCCGACTTGATTACTGCAGTACATTCTATCTTTACATCAACAAGTTGGCCTTAACCAAGCTGTAAACTGTACAAAATGCAGCAGCGAAACAGATATTAGACAGTCCCAAAATACATTCGGTCTCAGCAGGACTAAACAAGCTACACTGGTCACCCGTGAAAAAGCGTATTATCTTTAAAGCTTTGTGTATTGCTCACAAGGCCCTAAATAGATCAGGGCCTGGAGCAATTAGAACAATATTCCAGTGGTATGTACCTACCAGACAGCTTTGCTCGGCGAATCAAAATTTGGTAGTGGTCCCCAAATTTCGGAAAGCAAGATGGGTAAGTAGAGCCTTCTGGGTGGTCACGGCCAAACTTTGGAACTCCCTTCCCCGGCATGTATCGTACGTCCTTTAGGACAAGCTTGTAACCCAGGCTCATTACTTTATAAACTGAGGTCACGCAGATGCCCAGGATAGAGATCTTGGTAGGACTTTTCGCTCGTCTGAACTAACTAGTTTTTAGTGCCTTGATTCTTTTAGGTGTCTGTGCGCTCTTACAAATCTATCAAATTTCATTTCAAAGTGCCCAAGCCTCACAGAAAATCAAGTGTAAGAAATGATGCGGTGCTCGTAATCGGGCAGAGACCTTCCCAAGTAACAGGGGAGATGAGCCCGGGTCACTTTCGGAAGTGGACTGCAGTGCCCGATGACTCTGTGACAGTGGCACCCTCTGGGTTGTGCACTGGGGCTAGAACGGGATATGTCGGTGCAGAGGGTGTGCTGTGAGCCACGAAACATACACTCCATGCTGCCGTGGTGCAGTTCTAACCATTACCGCCAGTCTTGGAGTTTTGGAATCTTTAGACACCCTGACATGATTAAGAGGGGAATGGCCCAGTTGCCACACCCTCTTGTGCTTTCCTTTTTTGACTCGAGTAATACATCTATTTTAATGTCGGATGCATTAAAGTACCCAGTGACCCAACAACATCTGCACCTTCAAAGCAGATTCTGAGTGCGTCTGATTGGGAACGGACCGAAGTAGCCCTCATCCGCATCATAAATTAGGCCTAATCGCTCTGTTGACATGAAATGGAAGGTGCTTGTGGGCAGAGCTGCTGCTCCTGTCCATTCAGTCTGGTACAGAAGTCTGGATAGTTAAACACATATTTACTCACAGCCCGACTTGTGCCTTTTGCTCAGGATTACTTTCTAGACATCTACGTTATGCAGTTGATTTTACTCTGAAAAAAGTTAAGAACTATTCAGAAAAGTATCTGCCAATTCGGAATAATTATAAGACTGTTCTCAAATTATTATTTATTAATCCTATTTTTAGCTGTACAAGCCTACTGTCTCTGCCAAAGTTGACCCTTGTGCTGTTGATTGTGTAAGAAAGATTATGAATTGCTTCTTCTTGTGACTGACATAAGAATGATTTTATTGTCATAGGTGATTTATATTTTTCAGCTGGAATAAGCTACACCGAGGCTGAACAGCGCTATTCAGTTTGTGACATAGCAAGCTTAGAAGCTTCCAAGCTATTTTAGTCACCATTTGTCGTAGCCCTGCCTATTTGACCATTCTAGCAGTTTCAAAGAACTCTGACAAACCTTTCAGCGTGGAAAGTCCAATTTCTTTCTAGACATTAGCAAGGCCATATCAATTTGCACAATATGGTTAGTGAAATCTTGGTCTAACCTGATAGAATCAATCTTGGCAGAAAGCATCAGGCCAGAACTATGTGACAAACTACCAGGCTTGCTTTTGGAAGGTAAATTGTTTTTATGATCTGCTCTTAATTAAAATAAAAGTCACAGAAGTCATGCTGATCGAAACAATTGTCTCATGTTCACTACGTAATTTACTGGGAACAAAAAAGTTCCTTAACAATAAGTTGAGCAGTTTGATAAACAGCGTTTTTAAGCATGCCCATTAGCAGCCCATGCTAAACTGTTTATTAAGACCACAACACCCAGAAGGTGCATCTAACCGTATTTATTTATTTAGGACACTTGTTCTTGTTTTCGGCAGTTGAAATCCATTGCGTGAAATGTTTGGATTGATTTTAGCAGTTGGTACGGTATATTTTGTCCATTTGACTCGAGGTGGAATTTGCAGCAGCAGAGGGTGAAAATGAATTGGGAATCCGGTGATGTAGTTCTAGTTTTCTGGAGGAGTAACTGTAAGTGCTAAATGCTTTCGGCTATTATTGTTTGCATAAGAAAAAACATAAACTTGAGCACATTGCAGAAAGCAGATATTTCAAGAAACTGTTGAACCAATACGCATTGTGTAGGGAAACTGTGATATTAGTTGTGCAGGATTTGAGGCCTCCGCAAGTAATAGGTCCACAATTACCCCCTCCCTGGGTACCAAGCACCCCAGTGTAGAGCTTGACTCGCTCATAGTAGTGAAGTTGAACAGCCCAGGGCCTACTCGGGAGGTGGTGTGCACCACTGAATGCCACAGCATCACTCAGCACCACTGAATGCCACAGCATCACTCAGCACCACTGAATGCCACAGCATCACTCAGCACCACTGAATGCCACAGCATCACTCAGCACCATTGTAGGCCACAGCATCACTCAGCACCACTGAAGGCCACATCATCACTCAGCCCCACTGAACGCCACAGCATCACTCTGTGCAACCATTCAACAACAACTGGTTCTAATATGTTCTCTCAATGTTTCAAGCTTTATTACAAATGTCACAAAAAAATGTTAATATTTCACTTCTGTTCTTGGATTTTCATCACAATAAAATACACTGAACATAATCTTCCCAAAAGTTATTTTCAAAAGGTTAAGCTATTTCCATTATAAATTACAATAACTTTTATTTAAGTATTAATTATTTAAAAAAATAAAAGCCATTGTTATTTGTAATATTAATACATCTAAGTCATGTAAATACAACACATATTGTATTACAAATGCTATAGGTGTCAGGTTTGCGACAGTTAAAACTATTGGCATTGTAAATGACAAAGCTATTAATTTTGCTATTTTCAAAACCAGAACATAAATAAAAAATGTGTTATTTACAATACCTATAGCTCAAACTTTCCTAATGCTTGACCTATTGCATTGCAAATGCTTGTTTGGTAGGAGATGCTGCCTGCCCGTGGTGGAGGAGAGGTTATGCTTTTCGGGGTAACTGCTGGGATGCAGCACTGACTTGCGATGTGGCTGATGCTGCTAAGGTTTGTTACGGCCTCAAACAACCTCCCTGATTAGATATACCATAGTATGCAAACAAAATATGTTTCTCAGAAATCCATAACTTCTCCATTTGATTCTACATCTGCAGTGGTACCTCGCTTGAAGTTAGATTCAGTCGCCTGAATCTCCAATTATTACATTAAATATTTAAATAGAGTATGTAGTTCAAAATCAAGTCCTCTCTTTACTCAATCCACATGCCCTTGTTCAGCATATTACAGGACGCGGGCAACTGGTGTAAATCAAATTTGGACTGAGTCTAACTTCAAGTGAGGTACCACCACGGATGTAAAATCAAATGGGAGAAGTTATGGAGTTCTAAAAATATATCTTGTTTGTTTCTGGCCCCGAGGAAGCCCAAATGTTGGGCAAAATGCTTTGGCTGTGCATAACTGTTTGTCATAAATTAGAAGATATTGAATAAAAGAATGAATACAAGCAAAGAAAAGAACTTTCGTATCATTCTTTTTCTATGAATACAGCAATGTGTTGAATCATGTTTTTGGGTTAAAAGTTGCCACTCTGTTTATATTTATTGAAATATGAAAACTTATCATTGGTAGCTAGCTTTTTGAGGTGGGAAATTATCAGAAGTCTCTATTTAAATACTTACCCTTATTAACCACTTGGCTGCTAGGCGTTTTCCCGTCCTGCGCTAAAAAAACATAAATCCTATACACCATGACGAGCTGGCCTTGTCATCCGCGCACGTCAGGTAAGCACCATGACGAGCCCAGCTCGTCATTAGCCTCGAAGGGGTTAAAAATATTGAACACTCGTAGTGGTGCGGTATCCAGGATCCCTTGCTGCCAATACTTGCTCAGTCTTCCATTCCCAACTTGACTCTTCTGACTGCTTTTTTTTATCCATGCTCCCTTTATCTCTTCCACATCTGTGCCTACTGCTGTAACAACCAACCTACCATTGCAGTCAATGGTATTTTACAGCCCAACCTACCATTGGCATCAATAGTATTTTACAGCCCACTGTAACAATCAATCCCTTTTGTTAGTGGTCACAACAGGATTGGTTTTTTTTATTCCATGGTACGTCTTCACCCACCATGACTGTCTTATGCTTCCAACTCTTAACCTTTGCTGATATCTAATTTCCACTCTGCTGACCAGTAAGCTTTTACCTGGGGCCAAAAGTATCCCAGACTCTGCTACACCACCCTGCTGACCTCTCCACTTCTCCTGTTGATCGTTATTGCTCTGTGCTGTCCATCTACAATGCATCAAAACTTTATTCGCAGTATATGTACCTTTTTGCTATTTCTACTCTTGGGCCTTATTGTTTCCACTCTGTCTCCCAATACATTATCAGCCATTCCCACTTTCCACTATCGCACCCTCCACATACTCCATGGCGTTCTCACTATGGCACAAATCTGTTGTATTTGTGTGCTTGGTGCAAACACGTACAGTGTAATCCATATGATGCGCCCCTATCTGGGTAGGCGCCACCTCTAGGCAGTACATTAGTGAAATACAGAGAAGCTGACTAAAGCAGCTGCTCAGTCTTTCGCTATGTAGGTGGCTCCCACCTGCACTTCAAGGTGAGGGGGTGACAGATCTTCCCTATAAGTAAGTGAGTGCAGTGAAGGACGGCATTTGCTTGCAGGCGATGTCTGGGGTCCTTTTTTTTCCCCTCACTTCCCCTGAGACAGAGGGCTGCCTTGGGGTGCACTGGCTGTGCACTGTCTTTTTGTGGCACCTAGTGCCCCTCCATAATTCAGCGTACAGGCAGTGTTTTCCTTATTTGCAAGGGGTCCCACCTCCCATGCAAATGAGAGAATGCCCTCTTAAAATGGCACCAGTACTGTCTGTTCCAGCATTATTTGTATTACAGAAGCGGCTGCACCAGCATTGTGCCTCACCGGTTAGAGGAGGCAGTCCCTGATGCAGAGGTCAGACCCGGGACCAGGGTTCAATCCCCGACGCGGCAGGGCCTGAGCTCAAAATGTCCACGGACTCGATAATTCTCGCCTCGGTGCCTACTCGAATCGTGGGTTCACACTCTGCAATTCTGGGCAATAGCTTGCTTAATCTCCACTACGGCCCCACCGCGATGGGATGCCTGGTCTTCACCTTGGGAATGCCCAGTAGGGTAATCTCGCATGGAAAGGCCAGGACGGGTTCCCCAAGCAAGCGCCTTGAGACCTTATGGTGCAAGGCGCTATATAAGAACGTATGATTTACGATTTTATTTTATTTATTTCTGTAATACAACAGGGCTGTGAGGGTGCAGAAAACAGAATGAGATGTATATTGAGCCCCAAGGGCACTGTCTGTATTCTGAACACCGGAGTGCCCTCTTTTTATTAATTTTGGCTTCCTTTCATCTTCATCGACCCAACCCATCTGTCTTTTCTCCTAAAATACTGGCCTTGCAATCTTCCTAACTAAAGGTTGTAATGCTTCCTCATCACCACTATCCTCTGTAATGTAATTCCTATCATTTGCAACTGATCCTACACTTGTGGTATATTTTTGTTGTTTTGTTTTGTTTTTGGGGTGGGGGAGTGCTTGACCCACCTGCACAACATGCCTCAGTTGCCTTCACCCTTTGGATAAAAAAAATCTAATTTCGATTTTGCTACCTGTTCACCCTTTCTTCCCTATCCCTTGCCTTCAGTATCACTTTGATCGTCAACCTTGTCTATTTTAACCCCCCCCCAAACACCCTCTATTTGAACAGTCTGACCTGTCACACTTGATAACCTCTTCCCTTATGCTCCTTTCACGTCACAACAACCTTTATGTGCCTCACCATTTGCTCATATAAACTGGGCACTGCTGCCCTCTGCTGTGTTTTTGTCTGCACAGCATTCAGTAACCAACAAAACTCTTGCCTGGGTGTGACCTATGGGATACCGACTGATTGCAAAGTGCACAATTACTCCCAAACTGTAATCTATTTGAACCGCTTGCCAGAAATATTTTAGGTGGTTCCCATGCAGCGTGCGCTTCCAGAGAATTGCTACCTTCTCACTGACCCAGTCTTTGAGGCTTCTCATCTGGGTTCCCACTTCCAGCAAGTCACACCGTATTTCTCAAGCAGTGTCTTCACTCTCCTACAGTTTCCCTACAGCATGCTGTCGCAACTATGATGCTACACGGCTCCCTTCAAAACTCTGCTTTGCTTGCCTAGCCAACTTATGTCGGCTTGCCTCTCACTTATCTCTTACTTTCGCTAAACCCAGCTTCTTGTTTCCTTCCGTGCCTCATCCCTGTCTTCCTCAAAAACTGAGAACTCCAAAGATATATCCAGGTGTGTACAGGGCTCTTTCATTTCAGTACTCGGAGTACATGATTCTTCCATTGGGAAAAGAGTTAACAAATAGTAGAAATTCAGTTTTCTCCCCCAAAATATTTCTCCACAGATTAGGGTTGCTGAGCAGCTAGATCACAAGACCTCTGGAAATCTATGGCTGAAAAAGAGAGTCCACATTTTGGAGTGGCCAAATGAAAGTTCAGACCTCGGCAGACTTGAGTTGCTGTGATGCAACCTGAATAGCTGTTCATAAAATATTGCTCTGAAACATCACTGAGCTTAAGCAGATTTGTAAGGAGTGGGCCAGAATGTTCCCAGTTGTTGTGAGAGCATCTTGCATGAAATATTTATTTCACTATTGCTTCTAAAAGGGTTCTTTAAGGTGCGGGAAAACTTAAAAATAAAGAAAAAAGACCAGATTCCACTTGACAAGATAAAAGCAGGTTTTCTGCCGCGGCAGGGAGAGTATCCATCCCCACACAGGTTAACAGCTGGTGTCAATTTGCTGCTTTACAGGCAGCCACTTCAACAGCAACATGATCAATGCTTCTAACAAAAGGCCAAATTATAGGTTACTCTGCAATTACATGTTTGTTACAGAAAAACATCTTGTCGCCTGTGTCCCCAAAGTTTTAACCTATTACCCACACCTTCTTTATTGCAGTTCTGATAATGCTTAACTATTTATTACTTTTGAAAGCATGTGTATATTGTGTGTGTTTTATCATTCTGCTCTCAAGACCTTTTATCAGATTCTATGTACTCTTGGCTAATGCAATCTCCTGCTCTTATGCTTCAAGTCATGTTTCTAAGTTACTAGGACAACTGAAAACATGCTTGTTATGCTAACATCATAAATTCTTTCAGGCTTTTACAAACACTGGTTTTCCTTTAACTAAGACCTTTCCCGGTCATGCACTCTATTTCCTAGTGACATTTTCATCTCTAACATCAGCAATGGATTTGGGCCTGCATGGCTTTTTCACCACACATAATTTTATATAGCTTTCTACTGTTGTCTGCTGTAGTGTAATTTCTTCATTTTATTTCCTCCAACAAATGTTATTTATTTAGTGTACTTTTCACACAGATAATAACTGATGACAACGTGAATGTATAGTTGTCATGCTTTTGGGGTTATCTACTGCTAGGGCTTGATGAGAGGTGATAAGTTTTAATGTGTAAGTCGATACACAATCTTATGACTATACTTTGCCATATCCCCGCATGAAGAACTCATTGATGTAGTTGTCCTTTCAGCCTGCATTCCTCCAACTACAAGCCCTTCAAACACCACCCATTCCCACTTGCCATGCAACATTCCAAATACCGACTCACTTAGTACTGCAAAGTGTCTTCAGTTTCTCTTTCTCTTTATGCATGTTGAGACTCATTCCTACAAAGTCTCATCAAGTCACTACCTTAATGTCCCTTAAAATACCATGTAATGTCTGCATCAGTCCCCTCTTTCTCTTTTCCCAAGAACATTTTTACCTGGAGCATGACCGTAAGTAAATAAAACTTTCTAGAGTGCTGTATTCAGAAGTGTGCGGCTACAGACATGATCAATACAGCTTCTACAGAAGGGGTGCCCACACGGTAGAAGCACTGGTTTTTCAAAAAGCTCCAGGCAGACTGAGCAAGTCAGCTCGTCCTTGAGGTCTCCAGTAGCTGCAACATCTGTAACAAGAAAAAAATGAACGTGAAATGGAAGGATAGTGGTAGAGTAAGTACACACTTCTGAATACAGCACTCTAGAAAGTTTTATTTACTTAAGGTCATGCCCCCCCCCCCCCCCCAGTCCCCTTTTTTACCTTTGGTACCTTCGGCCAGCCCTTGCCCGGATAGGGTCTCCCTCCCTCTTTCATGGCAAGTATTGAGACCACACCAATTTTGGAATTTTTGGATTATGGGGGTGTAGCCCCCCCGGCCGTATTTATTACAAAATTAAAAAACATTATTTAATAACATTCTGTACAATTACGCAGGAAGGCCAGATACAATGTTAGACCGATGTTGTCACATGGCTAAACTTAACTCTAATACACACAACACTCCCATTGTAAATCTAACAATGCCTATATCCCCTTTTGCGTGTCCCCTATATACACTTTCTGCGTGTCCCCTCTAGAGCCTACGGCAAGGTCAATGACTGGCAGCCTCCTGATCCCAGCTAACTACGAGAAATTACTCAGCCGGATTGTGCAGGGAGTACAGCTTATCGGACGGATACTTTCCCCCAGACACCCCCCTACGTCCTGTGCCTTTAACTCCATAACGGGGGCTACAGAAATTCTGCATACTTGCGCCCTGCTGCGCATGCGCGTTTGGGGGTGGCCACAGGCACACTGGGAAGAAAGACTCCCCCGGACCCCGCACCCCGACAGCCTACCTACCGGCTGTCACTGCCCCTGGAGTTGCATGTTTGACCGCTAAGGACCGAAGACTATGCTTACCGCCTGACCGGAGACACACGACTAAATACGACATTATTACCTGAAATCAATAACATGTACTGACATCTAATTGAAGTGTGTAATGTTGAATAAATAACACTTGGGATTTAATAACAAAACCCCGAGATGGTAAACTCTATCACCAGTTCAGAGTTGAGACTCTACCGCTTAGGAAGTTCACATGCAAATGGTTACCAGGAACTAGTGATAAATGCCCATTTTGCCCGGATTGAGTAGAAGATATCGACCATTTTCTATATATTTGTCCGGAGTACCAGCAACTCAGAAGTACGTGGCTTAAACCAACATGCAGAAATCTAGGGACGCGCTCTGCGCGGTCTGCCAAAAGGCTACTGAAAACCGGTTGTAATGACATCGCAATAATAGGGGTATCTAAGTTCTTGAGTTGGGCTTGGGTTTTGCGGGAGAGAAATGGGGGGGTTGCAATAGCTATACATTCATTTCTCCAGGGTTCGGTATTTAGTAAAGTCTTGTGCGTGTGATATATTTAATCCTGTTTTAATATATTGATTCTTAAAATTGTAAATAGGTATTTATATTCTTACCAAATTTGTCAGACAGTTTTTATGGTGTTTTAACGGTTGAATTTTGTTGTAACATGTAATTATTTAACTGTCCTGTCTGTTCAGATGAGAAATCGCAATAAAGACTTCTTAAAAAAAAAAAGATAACTCTGTATTAACCAAACCTGTTCTTGACAAGCTTACAAATATTGACACTTTTATTATAAATTCACCAAAACATCACATTTACACTAACTATTTCCTGAGATACCTGCAATAAAGTAAGAGAACAAACCAAACATATCAAATTTACATTACTTCTATCTCCTTGAATACCTGCAATAAAATTTAAAAGAACATAGCAAATACATTACTGACAGACATCATTAACAGGTACCTACTCATCAAGCTTGCATTAATGCTATCTCCCGAGATACCTGTAATGATAAACTTTAGAGAAACATCAAAATACATTCCCGAACAACACATTTAAATTATCTGCCTTGGGGGATGGTGGGTGGGGAAAATAAATTACGGGCTGCTGGCGGCCCGGGTGCTGTACCCGTGGGGAGCGTAAGAACAGGAGACTGTTCTGCTCCGCACACCCCTTTTTTTGAAGGGTGGGCACTGGCCAGTCTAAACTGGTCGGACCCCGCTGCTGGGTGTCTGTGCGTACCGGAAGAATTTAAAGTGCTTTCGGTTCACGCCCGGCAGTAACCGGCCTACTGGGTGATAATGGGGAAGGTGGGAGTGTTCCCACCTCCTCCTTTCCCCCGGGGACAAGCTAGACCGCCATAAGGGCGGCGCGCGCTATTTTAGCGCTTGGCCTGGTCCAGTATTTGTCTCCCTGTAACTGCCAGCCTATGAAATGTGGTCTGCAGACCTGGTGCCGAATGGCAAATGGGCATCCACCTTTAATTTGTTGCAAAATCCTTGTCCCAAAGGAAGAATTGTTAGAACACTACTCGTCGTACTGTTAAAAAATATATTTCAATAGCTTGTGGGTGCCATGTTTCATTAAAAGATCACTTAACAGAATACATGTTTGTTTGCTGGCTATTGCTTCCCATTGCAAAGGACAACCTGCACTAAAGCCTTCCCTGAATGGCGTAGCCTCAGTCCGGCATGTCTCTTAGGCTGAATGCAGCTAAGCAGCCCATCCGCCACCCACTGATATCAGGCAAACGTCCCTTGTGCTGCCTTTTGCATGACTCATATGAGTTACACATGGACGAAGTACAGGTTTGTTTTGCATGTGTGCAGGAGTATGATGAGGACTGTGTAGCTGGTAAACATTGTGCTTATTATGTATAATAGATAGTATGCATACTTGGCATAACATTGTTACTCAAAGATTAATAATTACAGACCAGTTACTGTAATAAAAAAGTAATACAATGGATTGCCATCTCATTATACATTATCGGTTATGGGAAATTGTGGCTGTAATGCCATTGATGTTTGAGGGACGAAATCCTGGTAACAAACCTCTGAAAGGCATAAGATATAGTGTAATGTTTTAATAGCAGTTGTGGTGTATTTCACAGAATAGTAGTCTGCTGCTGATCGAAGAAATAACATTGCGTTTTTTTCTATGTAGACTGGAGCTTTAACTTTTCACAATGCAGTGGCTGCATAGAGACTTGGCCAATTAAGACCAGCTTGAGCTTTGTCTGGGGACAAATTCTCCAGCATCGTAGTGGTACTTGGACTTAAGTATATATCTCTTTAGGCTGAATGTCCATACATTATTGCATAGTGTGCTCTGTAGGACCCAATGGGCACTGATGAATGGCCTTTTGTTTTAAAGAAGTGAATTTTTCTTGAGCTAAGGGAAGACTTGACTTTAATACGTCCCACAGTGACAGAGGTGTCATCCCTTTATATCAATCAAAATGGTGCAGCAGTTAGCATGGGATGTATTTATTGTAAAGGACAGCTAATGAACCTGGTATGAAAAATCCCACCCAAGAAGTTAAATTGTGAATTACTAAAAAAAAACACAAAAAAAAACACAAACCACATGTTAAAGTGGACACTCGAATGGCAATCTGAATTCACCTGGTTTCTTTGAGAGCATATGCAAACTGACTTCTAAATAGTATGTGAATAGTTGTGCAGGAGGCATATTTGAACTAACTTGATATAAGGTCATTTGTTTAAGAAAATTGTTGAATTTGTTCTGTTAGCTAAAGTACGCTTTTTCCCTTGAACATGTCATATACAGTGCCCTTTGTAGAGGGCAGAAAGGTATCGTTAGCTGACAATTCTTAGCGTACTTTAACAATATATTACTGCCTCAAAGACCAATTGTGAATATAATTTTTCTTAAGTGCCATTGGAATGATCATATCTGAAAAACCAAGCCATAAGGGTACGTGCAATCTGGTAATGGACAACATAACCTGCAAGTTACCAAACTTAATTCCGCTGTGAGATTTTATTATTGTTCATAAATCGGACACAAGAAGCACTAGCAGATCTAGTTCTGCCTGGTTTCCCGGTTTCCAATACATACAATGGATAAAGCAACTTTCACAAGGCTCTCTGCAGCTTTTAAATGCAGAGGTGCACCCCTTAACTCCATTCATATTTAGAGCTAATTATGAAAGGCTACTGTTTAAAATCACCATCTTTTGTGTTATCCCACCAGATGTTTGCCACCTTGTGAGGAACTTGCTTTTGCTGGCTATAGGCCTCTACCACTGGTTAGCAAGAGTAAAGTGGACAAAGTGCTTGTGCTTGTCAGGTTGCTTCTTCCTCAGGGTCTGGAGTGATGATATAAGGGGCCCACCTCTCAATACCTCCAACTCTGATTGTAATGATTACACAGTGTATTGAAGTGATTAAGCGGGGGGAAAGGTAATTAGGAAGGGAACAGCTGGGAAGGAGATCTGAAAAGGAAAATTTACTCACAAACAAAAATACACGCACTTTTCTTTGCACAAAGACGTAAATTAGTGCATCAGATTCTGTCCTTCAGTCAGGAACTAGCTTAAGAGCTTTGTGGCTTGCGTTTATTCAGCCAATCAAACTCTTAGTTGGCCTTTCTTAGATCCGCTATATTGTGGCGATAATACTTCACTTCAGTATCAACTGCTCAAAGACACAAGCGGCAGAATTTGGTTTAGGTCTTTCTATGACTAGGTTTTCAATCACCTAAACAATCAGTGTCTTATATTTCCTTATTTTATGTGACTTTAAAAGTATTCCCAAAAACATTCATGGAACTACTATAGAACAAGAATTACACTTGTGAATATGGTAATGAGCTAGAGAAAACGTGCATAGAATTTCTACTGAACAAGAATCACACTCGTGAATATGGTAATGATCTTGAGAATCAAAACGAATGTTCCTAATAATTCACTGAGATGGTTCTAACAAGATTTGCAATCTTTCCTGTAGAGTATGACCTACTCTACTTCTAAATCTGGGTTAGTGACAGGTAACCTCCAAAAGCTAGCCTCACCGGGAGCCGATCAAGAAGAGAAGCCTCTGCAGATTCTAAACTCCTCCTGCAGCTCAGCGAGCGTTGTAGCAGTCTTCAGGCACTCAGAACTTTCCACCGATCAAAAGAAGAAAGCTGGCCACGCCGAGAAATGGAGCCCCAAGATCCTCTTCCTCCTTCACCAAAAGACGCTGAATAGTGAGATGGGGAACTGGGCGCGGCCGCTGACGTCATCGTAGGCACGCCCATGCCAAATCCCACGCATCTCGCGTGAGGTGCCAAGTCCCACGCATCTCGCGTGAGGTGCCAAGTCCCACGCATCTCGCGTGAGGTGCCAAATCCCACGCATCTTTTTTTTTCTCTCAAAACTTTATTCGTGAATGCATATTCATCACATATATATGTTGTTATGGCAGCAGATATGCTATACATCACGCTTTTCAATTTACTCCCAATTCGTAGACAAAGGGTAGAGACTCATCTTCCAGGACAGTTCCGTACATTACTGTACACATTATTAGAGTCCTCCATTATTATCAAAACACGTTCCCATACCCACCCTCCCCAACTATCCCTCCCCTACCCAACCAACTCAGGTGTCCAATTCCTCCTAACTGTTCCATTCCAGCTCCCCAGCGCGGACCACTCTCTACCAGGATTATACAATAGAAGCTCATTAAACCACCTCTGTCCCGCCTCAGTACTCGGTAACCACTACAGTAATTCCTCGGGGTCTCAGTGTGCTCAGGTGTCCTGGGACAGCGGCTGATCCATACTATCTAATTCTAGTAGCATGACCTCCCAATCCAGTGCCATCGGGGTTTTTCTCCTCCCGCCTTCTACCTCCTTTCTAAGGGCAACACATTCCGTTCTACCCCATTTCACCACGTCCGCCCGCCATGCCTCCGCCCTAGGCGCTCTCTGGGACTTCCACTGCATTGTAATCTTCCTGATCGCCAAGAGGAGAGCTAAGTCCACAAATCGCAGTTTGTGTTTTAACGATTTAGGGCGCGGGCGGGCTCCCACTAGGCAATACAATGCACTCTCCCTCACCTGGATCTGAGACACTTCTCGCACTGTCCGGCAGACCTCGCTCCAGTAACCGCCCAATTGTGGGCACGACCAAAGCATATGCAGGAGGCCTGCCTCATCTGCCCTGCAGCGCGGGCACTGATGAAAGGCGTCGGGGAACATCCTATGGATCTTCTCCGGGGTAAGGTATGCCCTATGGAGTATATCTAGAGTTAGGCCGGTGGCACTCCAATTATTCGTTGCTTACTCTTGTTCCTGAGAAACTTTACTCCTGAATTACTGTCCTCCTTTTGCGTGCTGCTCAGTAGCTAAGGGCTGCCTGTCCCTGAGAGTATAAGTGTTAACTTGGGGAATGGTACGTGATAGCAATATCATGACCTTACTGGGCACACAGCTTTTTAAAGTATTTCCTCCTATTCCAATGATTTCAAATGTTTTTCTGTGATTCAATCAGTTTCAACTTAGACTTTTTTTGATTGTATTTTAATTTTCACCTTTGTTTTCCAACAAAAAATGTTTCAACACATTTTTCAAAAACATTTTTCAATACATTTTCATTTTAACATGCCTTTCAAATGTTCTACAAAATGCATTCACGGTATTCAACCTCTTTACAAACGATAGAATAAGTGACTACAATTGGTTTTACGACGATCGTTGAATTGATTGGCCCGATGCATTTCGGGACCCATGTCCCTTCCTCAGGGGCCTCTGTAAAAAATCATATGTTTGTATTAATTCTACATTTTAAACTTCCTTAGTTACTATTCATTACTACACATGCCACTACTTAATTCTGAGTTCACCACTCTATGATTTGCCAAAAACTTTTAAATTAAACATTACATTATGTTCTGCTGTAAACATTGCATTGTAGTTAACCTCTTCAATACATAAACATCCCTTCCTGTTCCTACAAGTTAATGTCATCACTAAAATATTAATAATGAACCATTCATAGATACCAAATTACTCACATTGTGTGTTGTTAAATGAAATTGAACATCACTAGTGTTTGCCGAAATCGATCATGCTACCGCTCTAGAAGAAAGTGTATGAGATTCCAATAAGCAAACCGCTTTAATGCGTATGCTAGTTAAATGGTGGACAATAAACAGTTTGTTACTGTCAGTGTGTCTGCGAAAAAAACGTAAAAAAACCATGCGATAAAAACCACTGTAATGCGTGTGCTAACACGTGCTGTAACTGTTTAAATATGCGATAAAACTTTATCGTTACCTGCTTTCCGTGTTTTTTTAGCAGCGTGTCTGCGAAAAAGAAAACAAGAAAACCCATGTCAAAAACCGGGTTTGTAATAAATGAAAAGCTCTACGCAAGAGGTTACAGCATATGAGCTTACCGAAAAGAGTTGCAGCCGCGGCCGGAATCTGTTCCTCGTGAGTCTCCTGAATCGGAGGTTTCAGTGTTTTGCGGAGGTGCAGGATTTAAATGTCCCGCGTTTGGATCTAGCTGAAACGTGAAACTTGAAAACGGACTATAGTTGAGCGTGTCGGCCATGTTGGAATCCCGGACTCCTCTGAATCAAAATATGACTGAATATGCAGTGATACTGCCGTTACAACGATTAAAAGTCCCATATGCTAGGAACTTAAAGAATTATTTGAACGATGCTATAACTCAAACAGTGTATTAACGTGCTAAATGAGTTGAAAGTAACATGGAAATAAGGTAACAAACTGTTTATTGTCCACCATTTAACTAGCATACGCATTAAAGCGGTTTGCTTATTGGATTCTCATACACTTTCTTCTAGAGTGGTAACATGATCGATTTCGGCAAACACTAGTGATGTTCAATTTCATTTAACAACACACAATGTGAGTAATTTGGTATCTATGAATGTTTCATTATTAATATTTTAGTGATGACATTAACTTGTAGGAACAGGAAGGGATGTTTATGTATTGAAGAGGTTAACTACAATGCAATGTTTACAGCAGAACATAATGTAATGTTTAATTTAAAAGTTTTTGGCAAATCATAGAGTGGTGAACTCAGAATTAAGTAGTGGCATGCGTAGTAATGAATAGTAACTAAGGAAGTTTAAAATGTAGAATTAATACAAACATATGATTTTTTACAGAGGCCCCTGAGGAAGGGACATGGGTTCCGAAATGCATCGGGCCAATCAATTCAACGATCGTCGTAAAACCAATTGTAGTCACTTATTCTATCGTTTGTAAAGAGGTTGAATACCGTGAATGCATTTTGTAGAACATTTGAAAGGCATGTTATAATGAAGGGCAATGGCCAGTGGTTCAAGTGCTAGCACAAACAGCATTGGGGACAGGGGGCATCCCTGCCTGGTGCCCCGGTGGACTGTATATTCAGCCGATACATACCGTCCCGCTCTCGCCCTTGCCGTGGGGTTGGTATACAACAGCCTGATCCATCGTATTAACAGGTCAGGAAAACCGCAGTCCTGCACAGATTTGAACATAAAGGACCAGGAAAGTGAATCGAACGCTTGTTTGAGATCTAAAGCTTGTGGCATCTCCGCCGGCAACGCTATCATTATAGCGTGAAGACGTCTCGTGTTGAGGGAGGTGCTGCGCCCCGGCAGAAACCCACACTGGTCGCAGTGTATAAGCGCAGTCAGGTGGGGTTGGACCCAGAGGGCTATAGCTTTGCTCAAGATTTTATATTCCGTGGCCAGCATGGCTAATGGTCTATAGTTTGCTAGCTCCAAGCTGTCCCTACCCTGCTTAGGTATAGAGATCACCATGGCCTGCATGGTTGTGTGTGGGAGATGGCCTTTCTCGAAGGCTTCCTTGTAGACCTTTTCTAGAACCGGTACCAGTGAGACGACATAAGTGGAATAGAACTCCACCAGGAGTCTGTCCATGCCCGGCGTCTTATTTCTGTTTAAATGTTTGATCGCAGCGCGTATTTCTTGTTGGGTAAAGGGTCCCTCGATCGACTTTTTTGTCTCTGCTGTCAGTCGGGGGAAGGGGAGGTCCCGGATGAAGTCAAGTATGCGAGTAGGATCGTCCGACCCGGTCCAGCTATATAGGGCCTATAAGTGGTCATGGAATGCCGGATTGATGTCAAGTTGTGTGCCTACTAGGTCACCCACATGGTTACGAATCTGAGTGATAGTTGGAGTGTCAGGCCGGTCTCGTACCAGTTGGGCCAACAGCGCACCAGAGCGGTCCGCTTTCGTGTGTTGTCTCTGCAAGTAAGCTTTGTAATCAAGGGTGCGTAGTGTTTCTAATGTCTCTGCATGTAGGATATGGTGTTCCTGCAGAACCTGTCTTTTCCCCGGCTCTTCAATTACCTCTCTTTTAAGCCCTGTTAGTTGGTCCTCCACCTCGCATAACTTCCTGTGTATCTCTTGCCTGGCACCGACCAACTTCCCAATCGCTACCCCCCGCACTACCACTTTCATCGCGTCCCAGACCACCAAGTTGGAGGAGGCAGTATCCCAATTGATCTCCCAGTAGTGTGTCAGGGCCTCCAAAAGAGTCGCCCTGAACGATCCATCTTCCAAGTGCTGCGGATTGAGTCCCCATGTGGGGACTGGGGTCGGGACCCTGCCCCAGGAGAAGGTGCATTTTAGTGGCCTGTGATCCGAAAAGGTCTTTGCTAGGTATTCTGGGACACTCATCCTCGCAATCAGCGCCTGAGAGCACAGGAGCCTATCGATCCGTGTGTGTAAGTCGTGTACAGGGGAGTAGAAGGAATATTCTTTGTGTGTGGGGTGTACCTCTCGCCAAACATCCCTCAGCCTCCAACCCTCCACCCAGGCCTTGAAGGTGGCAGTAAGCTTAATAGCGCCGGCAGCCTGTAGGGGTGGGTGTGACCTGTCCAGGGCCAGATCCAGCACGGCGTTCCAATTCCCCCGAGTATCCAGGGGATCTCAGCCCACGAGGAGAGTGCCCTCCCGACCCTCTGTAGGAACAATTCCTGGTCATAATTCAGGGCGTAGATGCTGCCCAGGACAATCATTTTGCGGTCTAGGGTACCTTTGATTAAAATGTACCTGCCCTACTCATCCACCTTCCTTTCCACTTCACTAAACGGGGTCCAGTGTTTCACCCAAATAGTGGCCCCCCTAGAAAATGCTGAGTATGACGTGGAATATATAGTCCCTCTCCATTTCTTCCGCAACTTCTGAGCCTCAGACGCCGTGAGGTGCGTTACCTGTAGGAAGGCGATTTGCGTCTGCTGTCTAAGTAGGTAAGAGTGTACCCTGTGTCTTTTCTGCACTGCCCCTAGCCCTCCCACATTCCAGGTGACAACTTTGTACATTCCAGAGTGATAACTTTGTACATTCCAGAGTGATCAGCCATAATCTACCTGTGGCGGAACCATTACTGTCAGTGGTCGTGTTCCGAAAACTCCGGGGAGCCGAACCCAGGAGAGTACACCTTTAAAAACATCTAACAGAATTAAAACAAACTTGGCGCAGCAGTGAACATGGCTGTGCCCAACATTGATAATAGAAATCAAGAGAACCAAAGTTTGGTACATTCGCCATGGGAGGGTGGCCTAGCACATACATCTCCATTTTGTTACCAGTTCCAGTCTCCACCGGCTCAACAGTGGCCCGGCCGGGCCCTTGATGCTAATAAGAAAAGTCAGTGTGGTATACAGACAGCGCCTGTGGAGATGTCAGTGAGCAACCACAAGCCTTGTCCCCAAGTACCTAGTACAGTGCCAAGTCTAGGGGATGTGATGTCTATTGTGGAAAGAGTCATCATCTGTTCATCACCCCCATCCCCCACACATATCTTCTCAAATAGGGCAGGCATCAGAAGCCCCAAGTTCAACAAAAAAGGATACCGTGCAGTGACAGCTGCAGAGGTGTCAGTCCTGGATATCACCTGACAGGTTAGCTATCGAGGAGGTCATCAGCGGCTCTGGGCGTGATTGTAGGAAAGAACAGCACACTGTTTTCTGAGTCGGAATGCACTATGTTGTCGTCGGAGTCCGTGGCTATTTTCGCCGAGTCCTCTCTGAAGGTACCGGCAAGCATGAGAGCCGCCAACTGGTCCTCCTTCTGGTGATCCCACGACGGGCCGCGCTCAGCAGGTCTCCCACCTGATCCAGAGGGGGAGCGGCGGCTACCCCCGGAGCTCTTCTCCGACGTCCTCACCACCGCCTCATGGGATGCTTCCTGGCTGCCGTTCAAACCCATCACCTCTAGCCACTCTTCGGCGTCCGCGGGGCTTTTGAAAAAGTGAGATTTCTTCCCGTGGACAACTTTCAAGCAGGCGGGGAAGAGTAACGCATATTTTAGCTGTGCGCCTCTCAGTTTCTATTTCACCTCCATGTAGGAGGCCCGCTGTTTTTGTACCATGTTCGTATAATCCGGGTAGAGCGACACCCTCTGATTCTCAAAATGGATGATGGATTTCTCACGGGCTTTTCTCAGGACGGCGTCCCTGTTGCGGTAGTTAAGGATACGAACAATGAGAGGGCGCGGAGGGCGCCGAGGCTGTCCCGTCGGGATCCTGTGCGCTCTCTCCACACAGAAGTATGGAGAGAGCCCTTCCGTTGCCACGTGTTCTCTGAACCACAGCTCCATGAACTCTTCAGCCCGCGATTCCTCACATTTTTCTGGCAGGCCGATCACCCTTATATTATTCCTTCGGTCGCGGCCTTCCGCGTCCTCGACCCGTTCCATAAGCGCGGCGACCTGGCCTTGTATTTCTTGGATGGATGTGCCATGATCAGCCAGCTTGGGCGCAAGGTCTGTGGTCTTTGACTTTGTCTGCCAGCTTGCCATGATCGGCTTTTAGAAGGGAGAGGTTAGTAGTGAGGGTTCCGAGTTGGTGCTCCAGCGCTTGTCGGGAATCCCGGATTTCTTGGAGTATAAGGTCCAGCTTGTCCGGCTGTTGGGTACTCAGCATCGTTTGGTCAGCCAGGCCAGGTCCGCCACCGCTCGCCCCCGCTCCCGCCTGCGGACTGGGTCCGGACGGCTCCTCCGGGCCTACCACGTTCAGGGTCGTCACACAGGGGGTTCCAAACCGCACCAGGGTACAGCTGTCTGCGGCTCGCTCCGTAAGGGCGTCTCCTCCCGCCACGAGGCCTGCTCAGAGTGAGTTTGGCGACTAAGGGCAGCTCTCCCACACAGCCACCGCCCAAATCGTGAGCTTGGTGCCGCGAGGCGATGCTTTACTGTCTTTTGTTTCGAGGGTCTTCCCGACCCCCCAATGGGACCGGTCCGCCGGCTACAGAGATAGCGAGGTAGGGGGAGCAGGCTACAGGAGATTTACAAAGGCCCACGCTCTGCAGGGGCTACGTCGTGGTCTCGCGGCTCTCCCCTGGCTGGCAGTCTCAAAATGGCGTCACCTCCCGGTTTAATGTCCCAGGTCGGTCACGGGACTCTGCGCGCCTTGCCCCCTCCTCCTCACCTTGGTCCACCGTTGTTACCGCTTTCTGGCAGTGTCCGTGGAGGGGGGGGGGGCAGGCAGCCGCCGCACAAGGACCACAGGCCCCGCCTCTGCTAGTCCGGCGATCACCTTCCTGTGAGTCCCGGGATGCACAGGCCCACCGCCGGGCCACAGTGCCACTCGACCTCCCGGCTTCAGAGGCCCTCGCCGCGATTCCCAGCGCGTTCCCGAGCAGTCCGTCCTGGCCATCCTCCACGCCTCCGCACCAACTCCTGTGCTCCTGCCCGGGTCCTATAGCTGTGCCGCACAGTTAAGTGGACGGGTGACCTTCACGGGTCCGTATATGTCAGTGAAAGCCTGGCCGGGCACGGAGCACTAGCAAATGCCGTCCGCCATCGTGGCTGTTCGGCCACACCCCCCACGCATCTCGCGTGTGGTGCTAAACCCCACGCATCTCGCGTGTGGTGCCAAACCCCACGCATCTCGCGTGTGGTGCCAAACCCCACGCATCTCGCGTGTGGTGCCAAGCCTCACGCATCTCGCGCGAGGTGCCAAGCCTCACGCATCTTGCGCGAGGTGCCAAGCCTCACGCATCTTGCGCGAGGTGCCAAGCCTCACGCATCTTGCGCGAGGTGCCAAGCCTCACGCATCTTGCGCGAGGTGCCAAGCCTCACGCGCGAGGTGCCAAGCCTCACGCGCGAGGTGCCAAGCCTCACGCGCGAGGTGCCAAGCCTCACGCGCGAGGTGCCAAGCCTCACGCGCGAGGTGCCAAGCCTCACGCGTGAGGCTTTGCCAAGCCTCACGCGTGAGGCTTTGCCAAGCCTCACGCGCGAGGTGCCAAGCCTCACGCGCGAGGTGCCAAGCCTCACGCGCGAGGTGCCAAGCCTCACGCGCGAGGTGCCAAGCCTCACGCGCGAGGTGCCAAGCCTCGCGCGCGAGGTGCCAAGCCTCGCGCGCGAGGTGCCAAGCCTCGCGCGCGAGGTGCCGAATCTCGCGCGCGAGGTGCCGAATCTCGCGCGCGAGGTGCCGAATCTCGCGCGCGAGGTGCCGAATCTCGCGCGCGAGGTGCCGAATCTCGCGCGCGAGGTGCCGAATCTCGCGCGCGAGGTGCCGAATCTCGCGCGCGAGGTGCCGAATCTCGCGCGCGAGGTGCCGAATCTCGCGCGCGAGGTGCCGAATCTCGCGCGCGAGGTGCCGAATCTCGCGCGCGAGGTGCCGAATCTCGCGCGCGAGGTGCCGAATCTCGCGCGCGAGGTGCCGAATCTCGCGCGCGAGGTGCCGAATCTCGCGCGCGAGGTGCCGAATCTCGCGCGCGAGGTGCCGAATCTCGCGCGCGAGGTGCCGAATCTCGCGCGCGAGGTGCCGAATCTCGCGCGCGAGGTGCCGAATCTCGCGCGCGAGGTGCCGAATCTCGCGCGCGAGGTGCCGAATCTCGCGCGCGAGGTGCCGAATCTCGCGCGCGAGGTGCCGAATCTCGCGCGCGAGGTGCCGAATCTCGCGCGCGAGGTGCCGAATCTCGCGCGCGAGGTGCCGAATCTCGCGCGCGAGGTGCCGAATCTCGCGCGCGAGGTGCCGAATCTCGCGCGCGAGGTGCCGAATCTCGCGCGCGAGGTGCCGAATCTCGCGCATCTCGCGCGCGAGGTGCCGAATCTCGCGCGCGAGGTGCCGAATCTCGCGCGCGAGGTGCCGAATCTCGCGCATCTCGCGCGCGAGGTGCCGAATCTCGCGCGCGAGGTGCCGAATCTCGCGCATCTCGCGCGCGAGGTGCCGAATCTCGCGCGCGAGGTGCCGAATCTCGCGCATCTCCGCGCGAGGTGCCGAATCTCGCGCATCTCCGCGCGAGGTGCCGAATCTCGCGCATCTCCGCGCGAGGTGCCGAATCTCGCGCATCTCGCGCGCGAGGTGCCGAATCTCGCGCATCTCGCGCGCGAGGTGCCGAATCTCGCGCGCGAGGTGCCGAATCTCGCGCGCGAGGTGCCGAATCTCGCGCGCGAGGTGCCGAATCTCGCGCATCTCGCGCGCGAGGTGCCGAATCTCGCGCGCGAGGTGCCGAATCTCGCGCATCTCGCGCGCGAGGTGCCGAATCTCGCGCGAGGTGCCGAATCTCGCGCATCTCGCGCGAGGTGCCGAATCTCGCGCATCTCGGGCGAGGTGCCGGATCTCGCGCATCTCGGGCGAGGTGCCGGATCTCGCGCATCTCGGGCGAGGTGCCGGATCTCGCGCATCTCGGGCGAGGTGCCGGATCTCGCGCATCTCGGGCGAGGTGCCGGATCTCGCGCATCTCGGGCGAGGTGCCGGATCTCGCGCATCTCGGGCGAGGTGCCGGATCTCGCGCATCTCGGGCGAGGTGCCGGATCTCGCGCATCTCGCGCGAGGTGCCGGATCTCGCGCATCTCGCGCGAGGTGCCGGATCTCGCGCATCTCGCGCGAGGTGCCGGATCTCGCGCGAGGTGCCGGATCTCGCGCATCTCGGGCGAGGTGCCGGATCTCGCGCATCTCGGGCGAGGTGCCGAATCTCGCGCATCTCGGGCGAGGTGCCGAATCTCGCGCATCTCGGGCGAGGTGCCGAATCTCGCGCATCTCGGGCGAGGTGCCGAATCTCGGGCGAGGTGCCGAATCTCGGGCGAGATGCCGAATCTCGGGCGAGATGCCGAATCTCGGGCGAGATGCCGAATCTCGGGCGAGATGCCGAATCTCGCGCGAGATACCGAGAAGCCAGTATTAATATTTACTGAGCTTGCGTGTAGCGTCTCCACGGATGTCGGACCTGTAGATACCTAAGGCGTTCAGCCTCCGGGAGGTCATAGGTCTTCCGGAATTCCTTAAAAGGCGTCACTCCTGCACCTGAATACATGTGAAAGAGGCATCGGCATCGGCATCCTGCTGGGCGCCACCGTGCAAAGGCCTGGACATCCCTACCCGGGCCGAAGTCAGGGTTCTCTAACAGGGGTGTGAGGGGAGACGGGAAGGTCATCAGGTCGTGTAAGACGCATCTTCGATCCCATACCTCTAGCGGTACCCTCGTGATGAAGGAGGCGTATAGGTTAGGGGGCCGGTGTTGTTGCCACAGGAAAGGCACCTCCTGGAGTGGACGCCCCGCGACCGCTTGGTCCTGGAACAACCAATGGCGCTCCGATTCCCATTTGCTCCATTCCACTAGGGTTCTGAGTTGGGTCACCTGGTAATAGTGACGCAAATCCGGCAGGCTCAGCCCACCACTCTCCGGGGGAAGCATCCCTAGCCTCAGCTTGAGTCTGGGCCGTTTCCCGTTCCACACAAACTGAGCCAGCTCCGATTGCGTGCGGCGAATCCATCCTTCCGGGGGACGGAGCGGGCTAGCCCGAAAAACGTATAAAACTTGCTGGAGGATTGTCATCTTTATTGCTGCCACTCGGCCCAGCCAAGATAGTGGGAGGTGCCGCCACCGCCCGACCTCCGCGCGGATAGTGTGACTAAGGTTAGCGTAGTGGAGGCGCACCGTTTCTGGTAGCGTGGCCGCCAATTGTATGCCCAGGTGGGGGACTGCACCGTCTGCCCATTGGAAGGGGAATTGTGCTTCTAGGGAGGCCCGCGTGTGTGCCTCCAAGGAAAGGTCAAGTGCTACTGATTTCGTCATGTTCACCTTAAAGCCAGAGGCCTACGGAAATGCATCCAGGATGGTGTAGGAAGGTGGATACCTGACTATGGTTGCCCCCAACTTTTTGCCTGGTGTTTTGCTGGTTTTCCGACTTAGTTGACCTGGGACCCTGCTATCCAGGGCCTCAGGCCTACTCCTCTCTCTGTAAAATGGATTCCATGTACCTTAGGTACATATCTAATTGGATACTGAGTCACCTTATCAGTCCCTGTACAGTGTACCTTAGGTACCCAGGGCATAGGTGTACCCAGGGCCTACCAGGGGCTGACCATCTTTCATCATGAAAATGAACTATTGACACGCCTTTTCCGCAAACCAACGGAACGCAACACACTGTTGAGCTATCAAAGCAACCATCCGAGGGCACTAAAAGACTCCCTACCCTACTCCCAGTTTCTGAGAATCAGAAGAAATTGCTCAGTTAAAGAAGATTACTTCAGGGAAGCAGACGTGCTTTCGAGTAAATTGAGGGCACGCGGCTACCCGAAGAGACTGATTAAAACAGCCATTAAAAGGGCCTGGTACTGCCCCCGTGAAGCCCTCCTGACACCAAAAATAAGGGACAAAACCGAACGGATAGCGTGTGTAACCACCTTCTCCCCTGTTTCCAACAAAATCCGGCAATCTATTCTTAAGCATTGGCCCACCTTAAATGCAGGCCCAATTCATTTAGAGAGGCCTGTATTTGCTTTTAAGAAAAGCAAAAATCTTAGGGACCATCTGATAAGAGCAGCATTTCCAGCTCCTACCCCATCCACCACAATTGAAACCAACTGGGGCCTCCCTCCTATCCTTGGGCACGTTAAGTGTGGCTGCTGCACGATGTGTGAATTTACTATTGAGGCACGCAATTTCAGCCATAACAATGTGACAGTGACTATGAAAAGCTTCACTAATTGCAATAGCAATAACGTCATTTATGCCATCCTATGTCCTTGTCCGAAAATGTACGTCGGCCAAACTACTCAGAAAATAAAAACTCGCATTGGCCAGCACAGAAGCCGGATACGTTGTGGGACTCCAAACGCACCGCTCGTTGAACATTACACAGAACTGAAACACACTGTGGATGATATCAAGTGGACAGTGCTGAAAACAGTGAAACTCCCACAAAGAGGGGGCAACTTGGCCCAACTCCTCAACCGAGAGGAACTTAAGACAATCATTCAATTTGATACCATCCACACAGGGCTAAACAGAAGTGAGGACTGGACAACCCTGCTGTAAGCTGGTTAACCACCTTCAACCACTTGACTTTGGCCCAGAACCCCCTTTACTCTGAAAAGACAATTTCCTGTGTACATTATGTAAAGTATAATTCTATTCATGCATTGTTGAAACTCGATGTAAATCTAAGGTTTTCTGAAATTAATGTTCACAGAAATGTAATTCACTTTTCGAGCACTTTTTCGGCACCTTTTAAACCCTTTTTTACCTTTTATCCCCCGTCGCCACTCTGTCGTTCTAGTTGTCCCAAATTTATGCTTCCAATAACTGTCCAAAACTTATGCCTCCAATTCGTTCAATGGGCATTATATCCCTAACACTAATGTGATTTACCCAGCCCAAAATGTCCGCCCTTCGTGGACAATGAAGCCAACACGGCTTGTGGCTCCCCCCGTCACATGACTCGTGATAAGCCAATCACTGCGCACCCTCCCTAATCACATGGTCTATGTCCCATCCAATAACCAGGGCTGACCCAAAGCGCACGGAAGTGTTCCACTGAGAGCAGCCCAGGTTACCGGCGCCTACGGAGAATTGTTTGCTCCCACCGGTAAGCTCGCCGAATCGCTGCTTTTAACCCGACCTGAACGCGAACATTTCGTAAAAATGCCTATATCTAACACCCTTTTCATCCTTGTTAATCCAACCTGCAGCGGACCAGTTATTTGTCTGGCCGCACCCCCTCACCCGACGCTATTCCAAGACGCGTGAGGACGGCGATCCTGCCCTGAAGGCATCCGGTAATATAGCGCGTATCCCAGGCGCCTGCCAGAATTCCTCACCTCACCCCCGAGTTAATTGTTCTCCTTCCTTGTTTCTTACATAGGTTGGCCAGCGCATCGTGCCCCAACTAGAAGTAATAGACTGTATTCCCAGTAACTGAATCGGACCTCTGCTAAAACAATGATACATCTCACCACATCATGGTAACTGCGCCTTACTTGATACCCCATGAATTCATTAGTACATCTTAACTAATGTAATTCCTGCTTTCTCTTCATTTACCTCACAGTAAATAAATGCAGAGGATCAGAACTCCCTAATTGAATAATTTCAAGACCCGTGATTTTGGTGTCACTCTACCTTACAACCTAGAAGGTATTCCCCTTAACCCCTCCCCGTGGCTATACCTAAAACGTACCTTCACGCAACAGCGTGCACTCAGTAAGATTACCAACCTTTTTATTTTAGATTGGGTTTTACCCTTAAACCTATACCGGCGCTTCTTCAGAATCCCAACCCAACCGCATCTCGAAGAACGGTTCACCCACTAAGGTACCCAGGCTCATTTAACAATAAGTTCCCCTTCGCCCCTGAGCTCTAACACCGGCATTAATACCATTTATTGTCAACAGAAGGAATCACGCGGGCGACCCAAAAAGGACCTTCCCAATTGAAGCTAATCCTACCTCAAGCCACCAACTTGGTAGGTTCCCTCGGCTAACAAGCGCCATAAGCCCCCACAATTCGCCCTCAAAGACTGGAATTTTCCACCAACACAAGCCTCACCTTGTCACGGCTTATTTATAGTCCCCTAATCACCTTCACTCACAAGTCCAATGAGTACCCATCACCAACACTCCACGTCTATATGGATGACCACTCACAGAAATTAATGAATTGCAAATTGCATGATTTTCAGAGGTCTTGCACGGAATACTCACGCCTCATGGCAACACCGACCACTGCGTTTCCGAATGCAAAGTCTGTTGTTACAATGTGAGCTCTGACTATACAAACAATGACTGTGTATATATCTTTGTTTTTCTTCCCTTTTCATTTCTTCTCAAAAACAGGTGTTATAAATAATTGTGTTCAGGCAAAACTATTTTTCTTGTCCTGATGATGATCCTGTGATACTTGAGCTGGGGATCGAAACGTCGACCTTAGAGGAATTCATACATGTACTTCCATGATATTATTATGTGTATGAATGACTCCAGGATACACTGCTAATGTACATCTAATACCAGTGACCTGATAGCTCACTCTGTTTGCCTGATAACTTTCCTCACTTACCTTTACCCTCTTGCATTCCCTCTCTCTGTACGGCACAGGACTGTGCCCTAATTTAACCCTTACTCTTTGGGTTAATTGTTGTATTTTTAAGATCATAAACTTATTGAACCAATAAATATTCCTTGGCCGGCCGGTCAAGGAATCCTGAACTATTTAGAATTCCATTGTGATCTATATATATCTTTTTTCTTCATTCTCGTATGCTCAGGACCACTTGTTGTTTTGATAAATACTTGCCACCCATGGTCCCGAGTGATTTAATGGGTTTCCCCTTGTCCTCCTTGATGTACCAGGGGCTGCAGCATGTATTATGCCACCCCTGGCTGGCCATCCAAATCTGACACAACTGGCTGCACGACAGCTGGGGCAAGGTGGTGTAATCACCCTTTGCTTTAGATATAGTATTCCTATAGCTAACCCTAAAATGGACACATGTATTCCTATCAGTTACTCCTATGGCAGGCCTTGACAATCCTGAAGGCAGAGTACTTGGAATTATGTGAGATTGTGCTCTGGCATGAGCTGAGCCCGTTTAAAGCTTGCGGAACCAAGTCCTAATAGCTGTTCCATGATAACGCATACCATATACTCTTAAGTGCATTATAATCCTCGCGGTTATGTGCCAACTTTGGTATCGCTTTATCAAAACATGTCGAGTAAGGTGTCATACAAATTGGAATACTAACCCCTCGCCAATTCTGGCGACGGGGTTAGCATTCCACCCTTCTAGAGGGACACGACATGTATGTAACTGTGAACCCCGGTTAAAGCTTAACACAGCCTCAGCTCCACAAAATGGATGCTGCCACCACAGACACAAGTCTGACCTCCTGCTGCTGGGAGTCCTTCTAGCGAGGAGAGCTTGGACAAAGGGTTTCCTGTCAGGGACGGTGCTAGCACCATCCCACACATGGTTTTGTGTATCCCAGGTAGGCAGGGCTGAGAGGAAGGTGACTGCAAGTGGCACCCCGGTGCTCACTGTGCATATGCCGGCTTGAACCAGTTCCAGGGGCACACCAGCCCCTGAGCTGGGGAAAGTCCGGACAAGGGAGAAGGGTGTAACCACCCCCCTCCTGGTCCCACCCATGGGCAGGACCTAGTCGCGTGCCAGCCCCTTTTTTTAGAATAAAGGTAGGAGCGGGCCCCCTTCCCAAATTAGATAATTCTGAATCTTGACTACTTTCCACGAAAGAACTCTTGAACATTTCTGAAGACTCTCCCTTGTGGCTAAGGAGTAGCCACCCTGCACCAGCGGGCACCATCTAAGCGCATGCGGTTTGCTGCAAGTCCATCCTCCGGATCAAGACTCCCCAGCTCGACGAGACCCGGATTCCCTGGCATCTCTGACTTCTACCTGCATCATCAGCCCAGCTGAGATTCGTGGGTGTGAGGAGACCTGAAGGGACCGGCCATCTTCAAGACTGCACAACGCTTATCCAGCACGACCGCCGAGGGATTCTCGAGTGAGTGCTTTGGGGTTTGAGAAGCCCTAACCCTGAGCAGGTCCAGCACCGAAGTCCAGCCCCCCAGCATCCACGAGATCTGCGTGGGGCCCTTCTGCTCTTTGCTGCTCACCGCATTGTCCGGCCACTTGCCTGCTGGCTTCTAGCCCTCCTGACGACGAACCACGACGATTGCATCGCTGGTATGGTTGCTCCAGACTGGCCCTAGCTCCCCTCCAAAAGAGGAGCACCCCGGACCCTCCTGGTCCACTCCAGACGCCATCTTGAGTCCAACGCGTGGGCTTGCCTTTGCCAAGGTTTGTTGCCCCAATCCTGGGTCCAGCATCGCCGACAGCAGACACCTTCGTGGGACAGCTCGCACCTCCATCCTGGTCGCCGACAACGCCTCCTGGTCCGAGAGACTGCAGAGCCCAGCATCGCCCACTCACCTGGTCGAGGTGACTTCATCCGGTGCCATCCTGGTGCCCACCTAATCACTGGCTAGTGAATAAGAACTGAGTCCCCTCTGCTTTCAGGTCGTCTCCATCACCGATCCAGGCTTGGATCACATCGAACTTCATCACTGGTCACCTGCCAGCAACTTCTTTCAGGCTCCATAGACTAACGAGGATTCCCGACGTCTTTTGAACCCTATGCAGCCGCAGCCACTGGGCTAGGTAACCTGAGCATTTCGGTGCTCCAACGTAGGTTCACTATCTAAGTGTCCAGATCCTTTTTCGTTTTTAACCTAACTAGTCAGATTCGTCCGATAACTGTAACTTTACGAAAATTAGCATCCATAGACTTTGTCCCGCATCCCGCGTGAGAGTGCACACTCTGCACCCGATCTCCCTAGGCCTCCTGCTCCTAACCTGAAGGTTCAGAAGTGTAGTCCTAGCGATCCTGAAGCCTCTGGATCTTGCTACTTACCTGCTAGTATTTCGCATTCCACTTTTGGAGTATATGGTTTTTCGTGCCCCTCGGGCATTTGCGTAAATTGTGCGACTTTGTGTATTTTCCTAAGTGCTTTGTATTGTGCTTAGCGCCCTGTCCTCATAAAGAGTCCAGGGCTGTTGTGTTCTAAATAAATATACTTTATTTTCATAACAACTTGTGTGGTGTCCTTTCACTTGGTGTTCAAGGGGTATATGTGATGGTATAACAGCTGGCTTAACACGCCCTCTAGAGCTTAGCCTAAAGACTGCTCTTGTCCATGATACTAGGATAGCTGGTCTATAAGGTTGACTTACAACCAATCATCGATAAGGGTCGTTTGGTATGATACAAAGTGATTACTAGAATAGTGAGCACTATATATCAGGCCAACTTCTCACAGATGGCCGTCCCGGCGGCAGTGATGGCGCAGGGGAAGCAAAGGAAAGCAAGACGTCATCAGCTTATAAGCTAATCGTGTGGATATATGCCCCGAATTTAATCCCCTTAATGGTCGGATGCGATCGCATGGCCTGCGCCAGGGGTTCCATATACAGCGCGAAGAGCAGGGGCAAGAGCGGACACCCCTGCCGAGTTCCGCGTTCGATGGGTAATACGGGCGATGAGCAGCCATTCACCCGAACGGCTTGGGGAAGGTATAGCAGTTCAGAACCCACGTACGAAATCTCGAGCCTAACCCTGCCTTGATGAGCACCTGTTCCAAGTACGGCTAGTGGACACGATCGAAGGCTTTCTCCGCATCAATTGCCAACATCATGAACTCTCCCGGCAACCTGGAGGCCCGTTCCACTAAGTCGAGTGCTCTTTTTGTGTTGTCGACCGTCTGGCGCTTCGGTATAAAGCCGGCCTGGTCCGGATCAATCAGACCCGGCATAAGTGGGCCCAGCCGCGTCGACAGTATACTGGTGTAAAGCTTCAGATCTACGTTAAGTAACGAGATAGGGCGGTAGGCCCCGCATTGCGTTCGGTCCTTTCCCGGTTTGGGAATGACCGAGATCATGGCACTCATCAGATCTCTTGGGATGGCGCCGGGCTAAAAGGCGGCGGTGAAGCCATCCGGTCCCGGCGCCTTGGCCAGCTGAGGCGGGAGATCGCGGCAATGACTTCTTCAGGACGGATCTCCCTGTCAAGGAGTTCTGATTGTTCCGTCGATAAAGCCGGTATGGACACCGAGTCCAGGAAGGCCGCCCCATCCGCTGGATCCAGAGCAGCCCCCTTGTATAGTGTGGTATAAAAGTCACTAAATGCCTGCGCTATAGCTCCGTCCTCCGTCACTGTGACTCCGTCCTGCGTGTGTATATCCTGCACGAGTGTCGCTGCTGCTGTTCGCGGAGTGCCCGACCCAACAGCCTCCCGCATCTGTCGCCTCCCGTGTAGTATGCATGTCGTACCCGTAGTGCCGCGTATTCTGCTCTATCTTGATCTAGTGCTGCTAACTGTTGACGTGCCACTCACAACTGTTTCCACACCCGCGGCGCCCCTGTCCTCTGGTGTACCTGCTCCAATTCCTTTGTGCAGGCAGAGAGCTTGTCTCTCTTACGGGCCCTCTCCGCATTTACTGCTGCCGCGATTGCAATGAACTCGCCCCGTATGACTGCCTTGAGTGCTGCCCAATGTGTTGCATGTGAAGTGTCCGTCGGTGTGTTGTGTACCAGGTATTCAGCTATAGCTTCCTTGATCTTGGCCACAACCCCCTGTCTGTGCAGCAGCGTGTCCCTCAGTCTCCAGCAACCGGCACTGCGCCCCACCGGTGGAAAGGTAAACACTGCTTTGAGTGGTGCATGATCGGAAAGGGCTGCCGCTCCTATCTCAACGCTTGACGCCAGCGCTCTAAATTAAGTGGATGTTAGAAAATAATCTAGGTGCGCATAAGTTTTGTGGCCGTTGGAGTAATATGTGTAGTCCCGGTTGCCCGTGTGGAGGGAGCGCCACAAGTCCGTCATACCCAGTTCTGACAATCTGTTCCGTCCCCCCTCCGATAAAGTGCCTGCCTGCGTGGATCGCTGCGCTGACCTGTCAAGTAGGTTGTCAAAAACTAAATTGAGGTCCCCCCAACCAGAACGTGTCTATCAGGTGCCGCCGCTGCTTCAGTAAGCACTTGGTGGAAGACGAGGAGGTTGGGACACCTTCGGGGGAATGTGTCGGAGTCCAATACCTCCGCCCCCGCCGCTGACTCAGTCGGCCCCAATCCCCACTGTCTCATCAAAAGCCCTCGTGCCACCTCATCGTTGGTTATCCGCTGTGGGAGGTTGCCAGTCCCAGCGCTATGGTTTCTACCGCAGCACGGCGACCATCTTTGATCTCTTGGGCGGCCGGGCGCCTCTGTCTTCGTCATCGCCGTTGCTGTTTCCACTGCCCAGGGCCGTCCGTGCCATTTGCTCCCCCTCCAGGCTGATCGTCATCCTCCGTCGGTTCCTCGAGGCCTAGAAATTTGCATGCATCCCTGAAAGACCGCAACTGGTGAACCTTGCTGTCCAGCTTAAACACCAGGCAAAAGGGGTGACCCCAGCTATATGGGATGTCGTGTCGCAGTTCTGCTGTGATCGGTCGGAATGACCGTCGTTTCTCCAGGGTGATGGAGGCGAGGTCCTGATATAGAGTCGGCGAGTGGGCACCATATGAGATGGTTCCCATCTGACGCGCTTTGCTAAGGATCTCCTCCTTCGTGCGGAAGTCCTGCACGCAGACCAAGATGTCGGCCGGTTGGGACGAGGCCGCCCTGGGCGGGCCCGTCCTATGGGCCCTGTCCAACCGAAGCGTTGAGTCCCCCGGTCGGCCCAGGATGTGGTTGAAGAGGCCTTGGGTGAAATGGAAGAGGTCGTCTGTGTCGGGAGCCTGCTTCACTCCCCGAATCCTGATGTTGTGCCGCCGGGAGCGGTTCTCCAGGTCCTCGGCGTGAGACTGGAGGTCCACCTGTTGGTCGTGAATACGGACTATTTCTTGCCGCAGCGCCTTTATTTCTACATCTCGCCCATCGCATTTGGTCTCTAGGTCCGCCACTCTTTCTCCTATGGCGTCAGTGTCGCGTGGGACTTCCTGTATTTCCTCCTGTAGTTCCCTCTTCAACACGTGGATGTCCTCTCGCAGGCCAGCGAAGAGGGATTCTAGAAAGGTCTTTGTGATAGTCTCCTCAATGTCCGCCTTTCCCGAGGGTGGAGAGTCCCTGGTCTTCTTTTCCGTGCCGGTTCCTTGGCTGGATGTGGCGGTGTCCGTCGCTTCCCCATTGTGCTGGGAGTGAATAGATCCTTAATAGTCCTGTCCTTCTGGATTCTCCCCGAGGACATGTCACTCAGGGCCTCCCCGGCCCGGACACCACCAGTGCTGCTTGACGGCGTGGGTTCCGGCAACGAGGGTGCAAGAAAGTTCGACGGGTCGGTCCGGTATTCAGGGGAGCTCACCTAGAGGCTGCGCCAGAAGCCCGCCTTTCCCCGCTCCGGTGCCGAGGAGACTACACTCTGTCCCTGCCCAAACCCCAGGGTGTCCGCAGCTGGACCAGGACACCATTCACTGGTGTCCGGTTGCTCCTGTCCGGGCACTGGCCTCTATTTGCCCACCGAGCGCCTCCGTGTTCTGCTCGCAGTCTTGGAGCCTAGCAGGGCTTCTAGGATGCCACACAAGGGGCAGCTCCGACCAGCGAGTGGCTCAAAATGGAGGAAGCAAACTCCAGTGCGAATCAGGTGCTTCCGTTCGATTCCCCCTGTGGGCGCTACCTCGGTGCTTCCGAAACCCTCTGGGCCTGGTCGACGCGCCGACACTCTCAGCCGCCACTTGGGTACGATTCCTCCCCGCTGCTCCTCACCTCAGTCCCTGGGGCTCGGGTTCTGTGTTCCGTCCGCCGTACTCCGCGGTCGGGCCCTATTCGCCTGGCCGCCAGCCCGTCCGCCGTCAGAGATCTGTCTCTGCCGCTACCACCGCAACCGTGTGTTCGCGGGTCCGCAGTAGCCCCCAGACTGTGTCGTCCCAGGGGCCTCGCACTGTCAACGCGCGGGCCGGACCCTCCGCTCCGGCGTCGGCTCTCGCGTAGTCTGGCGCCACCCAGTCGGACTGCCTCGCCGGGGCCCAAGGCCACGCCCCACGGCTTCTCTCCGCTAGGCCCAACCCGGCCTCGCTCACGGCGGCACTTCTCCCTGTGTTCCGGGTGGCCCCAGCGTCGTTCGGTTCTCTCCTCCGGGTGCAGACCTCTCCCGGCTGTAAGCGCTCTCCGACGGGGCCCACTGATGGGGGATTGAAGCATTGCAATGGTGCTATAAAGACGGCCGGCGGTGGGAGCTCTCGGAGACACGTCCGCTCACACCGCCATCTTGGTCACACCCCCCCATATCTGGTTTTAGACGCTGTTTTCCATTCGTCACCATTACGAATGCGCACCAAATGATACGCACCTCGAAGATCTAATTTGGTGTAGGTCACAGCGGTCTTCACCTGGTCCAAAAGAACTGGGATCAATGGAAGGGGGTACTTGTTCTTTATTGTGATCTTATTCAATGCTCTATAAATCAATACAAGTTCTTAATTCCCCATTTGCCTTATGAATAAAAAAACAACGGAGAGGCCGCAGGTGACTTGGATGGGCGTATAAATCCGTTTTCCAAGTACTGATCAAGATATTGTCTCAAATGTTGGGTTTCTTTTTCTGATAATGCATATATCCTACAGTTAGGCACACATGAACCAGGCACAAGATCAATTTGACAGTCGTATGACCAATGAGGAGGGAGGGTCGCTGCTTTTGCTTCACTGAAGACTTCTTTAAATTCTTCATAGGGAGTTGGTAGCACGGTTTCTTTCTCTTCCGCGGTTGCAATTTGTCCCGTTGTAGATTCTTTGGTCTTTAAACATGTGGAGTGACAATATTGAGAAAGAAAAACAAGTTCCCTTTTTTTGCCAATCTATTAAAGGGTTATGCTAGCAAAGCCAAGGCATTCCTAAAATAAAGCCATATTGTGGGGCTTAGATTACATCGAAATGAACTTCCTCCTTATGCTGTTGGTTATTTGTATCTATGCAGAACATCTGAACTTTAGAGGTTTGCATGGTAACAGGGCCTCCAGACAACATTTTGCCATCTACTGCTTGCACAATTTCTAGAGTGACCTTTTTCTCACAAGCAATTTGTAACCGTTGAGTTGTTTCAAAATCTACGAAATTCCCTGTTGCGCCTGAGTCTATTAGGACTTCCATTTGGTATATTTTTGAAGTCAACTGAATTTGTACTGCCAAACGGAAGTGAGATTTGTAGTTGGATACAAAGGAATTTATTGAAGGGAAGGCGATGGTTCCCAAGAGATCCCCTTCTAAACATCTTGGGCACAATAGTTTCAAGACGTTTGCTCAGTTGTAGTCACAGCCACAGACTTGTTAGCACTCACAGTCTTACCTTTAGGTTTTATTGTGCAATCTTTCACGAAATGTCCCTTTACACCACAATAAAGACATTGGCCATTTTTACGTCTATTATCTTTTTCATCTTTAGACAATGGTTGCCGAAGAGTCCCGATTTCCATTGGTTCTGTATTTGTTTCTGAACTACTAAGTTGATTTCTGGGTTTACTGTCGAACTTCCTACTTGATTTATCATATTTTTTCCTGTCAGTTCTTCTTTCGGACAGTCTATGATCCAGACGTAAAATTAGATTGACTAACTCTGAACAAGTAGTTGGTTGAGGATCGATTTGCGCAAGAACGTCTTTCAGATCATCTTTTAACCCTTGATAAAAGAGTGCTGCCCTCTTTTCTTCAGGCCACGAGGTTTCTGAAATTAACCTATTGAAATGTGACAAATAGGAAGGAATATGCTACTTACCAGTATGCATCTGTTCTTGGCATGTAGGGCCGCTAACATTCATATCTTGTGCATAGATCGCCGCCTAGTGCCTGGTCCGGATGATTGCACCTTGTTGTCCTGGAAGAGTCTTTTGAAGTATCACGAGATAGGTGGCTCCTCCCCTGGACTACAGTGCGCATGGGCATCTTCTCCATCCTCAGTTTGTTTTTCGCCATTGTGGCAGAGATGGAGTCCAATACAATACAAGATGACCATGCTTACAAATAATTCTGACTACTACAGCTGCGACAGGCACCGGGGAGGATGGGTCGGCGATATGAATGTTAGCGGCCCTCCGTGCCAAGAACAGATGCATACTGGTAAGTAGCATATTCCGTTCGAGGCATGTGGGCCGCTAAATTCATATCTTGTGCATAGAATAAATAGCAGTTTCTCCCCTAGCGGTGGTTGCCCGAGCCAGCTGCAGCAGCCTGAAAAAGGGACTTAAGAACAGCCTGTCCTACAGCAGCTTGCTGCTTGGAATGTACATCAACACAATAGTGTTTGGTGAACATATGTATGTTATTCCATGTGGCTGCTCTACAAATGTCCTCCTTTGGAATGTTACCCAGGAAAGCCATGGATGCCCCTAGCTTGCATGTGGAATGCGCTCTTGGGGGGACTGTTAGTGTGCGTTTAGCCTTCTGATAACAAATCTGAATACACTTAACAATCCATCTGGCTATACCTGATTTGGAAATGGGTTTGCCCATGTGCTGTGGTGAAAAAGCAACAAAGAGTTGTTTAGTCTTCCTGAAATCCCTCGCCCTGTCTATATAGTACAGGAGAGCTCGTTTGACGTCTAATGTGTGCAGTGATCTTTCTGCAACTGAGTCTGGATTAGGGAGGAAAACTGGCAGTTCAATAGTTTGATTAATGTGGAACTGAGAGACTACCTTGGGCATGAATTTAGGGTTAGTGCGTAGCACCACCCTATTCGCGTTAACCTGTATAAAAGGTTCTTGACTGGTTAGGGCTTGCAGCTCGCTAACCCGTCTCAGCGAAGTGATCACTACTAAGAAGGCAACCTTCCAAGTGAGGAACTGTATCTCACAAGAGTGGAGAGGTTCGAAGGGAGGTCCCATCAGTCTGGTCAAAACAATATTAAGATTCCAGACCGGTGAAGGTTGTCTTCTGGGTGGATTGACTCGTTTGAGTCCCTCCATAAAAGCCTTTATGGCTGGCACTCAGAACAGTGAAAGGTGTTGCCTGTTCTGTAAGTAAGCCGCTATTGCCGCCAAATGAATACGTATAGAGCTGTATGCCAGATTGCATCTGTTTAAATGTAACAGGTAACAGATAATGTTTTGTGTTGATGCATCCAGCGGGTTTATGTCATGGTTGGAACAGTAAATGACAAAGCGTTTCCATTTGGCAGCATAGCAGGCCCTAGTGGTAGGCCGTCTCGCCTCCTTGATGATATCCATACAATCAGGAGGCAAATTCATATACCCAAATTCTATGACTTCAGGAGCCATTTCGCAAGGTTTATCTGTTGCGGATCTGGGTGCTGAACTTCGCCATGGCTCTGGGTGAGAAGACTGGGTGTAAGACGCAGTCTTTGATGAGGCACCACGGAAAGTTCGAGGAACGTGGTGTACCATGCTTGCCTCGCCCACGTTGGAGCAACCAGGATGAGAGTCATCGAGTGCTGTCTGAGTTTCCGTGCCACCAGAGGTATGAGCGGGCTGGCGGAAAAGCGTACATAAATCTGCCTGACCAGTTCATCCATATCGCATTGCCCTGAGACTGCGGGTGTGGGAACCTGTCGGCGAAGTTTGGGCATTTTGCGCTCTCGTTTGTGGTGAACAGGTCGATGTCTGGATGCCCCCACTGCTGGAAGTACGGTTGCAGCACCGAGGGATGAATCTCCCACTCGTGCACCTGATGGCTGTGTCTGCTGAGCAGATCCGCCATGTGGTTGTCCTCGCCCAGGAGGTGCTCCGCCATGAGGAAAATGTTCCTCTGAATGGCCCACTTCCACATGCTCTGAGCCAAGTGTGACAACTGTGGAGAGTGAGTACCTCCCTGCTTCTGAATGTAATACATGGCCGTCATGTTGTCCGTCCGGATCAACACGACCTTGCCGCACAGATGTATCTTGAAAGCCTTCAGTGCCAGGAAGATTGCCATCAATTCCAGAAGATTGATGTGCATCTTCTTCTGTTGATCCGACCATAGTCCCTGCACTGTATAATGAAGGAGATGCGCCCCCCACCCCAGGAGGGATGCGTCCGTCGTGAGCACTATTTGTGGTACAGGCTCTTGGAACGGTCGTCCCTTGCAAAGGTTGCGTGGATTCCACCAATGCAGAGACTTGTACGCACGACCGGTCACCAACACTAGGTCTTTCAATTGTCCTTGAGCCTGATTCCACTGTCGTGCTAAACACTCTTGGAGCGGACGCATGTGCAGTCTCGCGTGCGGGACTATGAAGATGCAGGAGGCCATCATGCCTATCAACTGCAGAAAGACTCGCGCCTGTAGTGAGTGTGTGGCCTGAATTTGCGAATCAGCAGTTGCATGCTGTCGATTCGCACTGAGTTCGGCTGGGCCGTAGCCGTCACAGTGTCCAACGTCGCTCCCAAGTATTGCTGTACTTGAGCGGGTTGAAGATGCGACTTGGGATAGTTCAGAGAAAATCCCAAACTGTGCAGAAGATGAATCGTGCGGGACACGTGGCTGGCGCACTGCTGGGCCGACTTCGCTTGCACAAGCCAGTCGTCCAGGTATGGGTAGACATGAATGTGTGGTCTCCGAAGGTGTGCCGCCACCGTCGCCAAGCACTTGGTGAACACTCTGGGAGCAGTGGTCACTCCAAAGGGTAGCACCTTGAACTGATAATGCTTGTTCTGTATAGTGAACCTGAGATATTTCCTGTGTGCCTGATGTATGGGTATATGGAAATATGCATCCCTCAGATCCAGAGTTGCCAGGAAATCCCCCTGACTGAGCAATGGCAGGACCTGCTGCAGAGTCAGCATAAGGAAATGTTCTGAAAGGATGTATAGGTTCAAAGGTCTCAGATCCAGAATGGGCCTGAGAGACCCATCCTTCTTTGGGACCAAGAAATAGAGAGAGTACACCCCTGTTCCGTGCTCCTCTAGAGGCACCAGTTCTATGGCCCCTTTTTGAAGCATGCTGGCCACCTCTTGCTGTAATAAGGTTAAGTGCTCTGCGGACATAGGATGGTGATGGTGTCTTGGTGGTATGTCGGTTGGAGTGGATGTCAGTTCTAAACAATACCCTTACTGGATAAGTTGCCTCACCCACCTGTCTGTGGTAATGCCTTCCCAGACTGGCAGGAACTGCTGGAGTCGTCCCCGACCGGTGTTATATGGTCCGGGCAGTGACAAGACGTCACTGTTTGGTATTTGCGGAGGACCTGGTGTTATTATTTCCACGTCCTCTGCCTTTGGCGCTGTTACCACGGTATCCACCTCTATTGTTCTTGTTAAAGGTGGCCTGTGCACCACCTTTATTGTATTGTGTTTGCTGAGATGTTTGCCCCCTTGATGGCCCTCTACCTCCTGAGCGACGAAAAGAACCCCCTCTGAACTGTTGAGACTGCAAGGCCCCCATAGACTTAGCCGTCTCGGTGTCCTTCTTGATCTTCTCAAGAATCGTGTCAACGTCAGGCCCAAACAAGAAATCTGGGTTAACGGGGTGATTGAGCAAACTTGTTTGTATTTCTGGCTTAAACCCTGAAATTCGTAACCATGCCTGCCTCCTTAGCATTACACTGGCGTTAATGGCCCTGGCTGCAGTGTCTGCTGAATCTAGGGCACACTTGATAGAAGCGTTTGATATCAGTTTCCCTTCCTGAATCAACATTTCCGCCCCCTCTCTATATGCATCAGGCAAGTGTTTGTCTGGGGGAGGAGCATCACCATTTGTTTGTGAGTTCGCCCTCTTCCGGGCATTGGAGACCACCAAAGAGTTCAATGGCAATTGAGCCCTGATATACGTAGGGTCCACAGGAGCAGGCCTGTATTTCTTTTCAATACGTGGGTTCACCACCCTTGCTCTGGTTGTGTCCTTGAAAATGTCATTGCCGTGCTTAAGGACACCCTTCAGCATCGGCAGCGTCTTCACTGACCTGTCCGACGTAGAGAAGGTATCAAACAGGAAGTCCTCCTCAACCGGGTCCGCATGTATGACCACATCGTGGTTCAGCGCTACCCTTTCAATTAGAGCATTGAACACCGCAGAATCCTCTGCGGGGGCCGTCTTCACTTGGTAAGACTGGGTGTCCGCCGTGCCTTGATCTTCGAGCACATCCTACAAGTCATCCTGATTAGATTCATCAGGATAGTTGAATTGCTCGTCATTCTGGTCATCCCCCCCACCATCCTCAGTGCGTGTGGGGGAAGGAGTAAAGGCTTGTCCATAAGGCCTTACGGACTCAAAAAGGACTGGCGAGGAAGCAGAGTCTCTTTTCCTTTTGAGTGGAATTTGATAGGATTCCATCGGCTTCTCCGGCTAAATCTTCCGCTTGAAAAGCGTGAGTCTTCCAGTTGCAGAGTCAATGTACAACTTCTTTGAGCTTTCAGAAGAAGGTGGAGTGGAACCGACGCCTTCAAGAGTGGCGGTCGTTCCCTTAAGTTTTGACATCATTTTACCAAGGCCGGTGCCCTGTGCCGGCTTAGAAGTTTTAGGTCTTGCAGTCGGAGGCAGTCCAAACACTATAGGTGGGGGCCCCGATGGCTGTTTGACTTTTTTCACGGCCATCGCCGACTTCGAGCCAGGTGTTGCGCCGGGATCCCCAAAATGGCCGCGGGTTGATGCGCCACGTTCCAACGTGGCAATTTTGTGCTTGTCTTCGAGAGCCTTCACCAGCATCAACTGGTATGCATTCGGACTGAGGGGCGGCTGCGACTCAAGTCCATCTTCGGTGTCCACGCCCCTGAGGGCAGCCTTAGATGATGTCGCACCGTCTCTTCGGGCCTTTGGCACCTTCTTGGATGTACCGATCTTCAGGGTGGCACCCTTCCGTAACCCCGAAGGGGCAATGACACTCTGAGCCTTCTTAGGATCCGATGGAACGAGGCGTCGCGAAAACGAATACTGGTTCAACCAGTTTCAGTTTCGGTTTCTGTTTGTGTTTAGTCAGTTTCGTTTTCGAAGGCGTACCCACCGAAGGCTCTGAAGTATTCTTAGCCGGGCAAGGTTGCGGGGCTGTAGAATGAGTAGAAAGATCTTGGCTAAGGCCTTCCGGCGATACTTCGACCTGAGCCGTTGACAAGACAGTGTCACTTTCGACCCCCGAATGTTCGGGCGGGTCTTGCTCATCGCTGGAGCCGCCCTCTGCGGCTCCAATAGCCATACCGTCGTATCTTACCTTGACGGCTTCATTGTCTTCGATGGGTTCATCGTCTACCTCTTCTCCGTAGGAAGAATCTTGACAGGAGACCGGGTCGGAGAAGTGCTCCGGTTCCTCCTCTTGGACTCCCTCGTCGTCCCCAGCCTCGGAGACATCCTCCACATCCAACGCCCTCCGCGCCGGTAGTCTCGCCTCACGTCGAAGAGCGAGCGCCTCTTCCGACCTGAATTTCGAACAGGCCAAGCAACTCTCCTCGTCGTGGTCTGGAGCCAGACATCTGTTGCACACAGGGTGCACGTCTGAGAGAGGGTACTTCGCGTTACAGACTGGGCAACGTTTAAACGGGGCCTGGAATTCCATTGTCGATTTCAATCTTCGATCGGGCCTAAAAAGCTGGGAGCACACGTGCTCAAGTATCCGGGAACTCAAGTTCCCTCAAGTTTTTCCTATAGGTTCCGAACAAGAGTCACGGAACACATCCGAACCCGATGGCGGAAAAAAACAATCTGAGGATGGAGAGGATGCCCAAGCGCACTGTAGTCCAGGTGAGGAGCCACCTATCTCGTGATACTTCAAAAGACTCTTCCAGGACAACAAGGTGCAATCATTTGGACCCAACACTAGGCGGCGATCTATGCACAAGATATGAATTTAGCGGCCCACATGCCTCGAACATAAGGTCTCTATTCCCTTGTCGTAGCTGTATTAGTTTGCGATCTGCGGACAGAGTCACCAGTGGCGGCTGGTGACATTTGAAATTGGTGTGGCGTAAAATTGGCGGTGGAGAAAAAAATACAGGAACAAACACCACACAGTACCATACAAAGAATAGAAACCAACCCCACATCAAAACTAATGCAGCGCGCTATGTGAAAGTGAACTCAGCATGTTCATAAAGTGATCACATATTTTAGAAAATATTCAATTCGTGAAACCATCATGCAGTGTTAGAGGCTTAGCTTATGAGTAGCTTCAAATAGAATGAAAACAAAACAGGTATTACAGCAAATTTTGCCTGCAGCGGGCACCAATGCATTGTATATTCCATACCTTGCAAATACATATACAGGGTAAATTTACACGATGAAAACTGCCCAGATTTGAAAATGTGGGATACTATTTTTTTTTCAGCTGAAACACGATAATGAGGGCCACTTTCATTTTAATGCCCAGATGTATTTGCTGTGCTAGTCCAAACCTGGCTGTTCCACGTATACCGAGTGAATTTATCAATAAATAACACATGACTCAACCCCCAGTGGCTCCAATTGCCCTGTTGGTCCAGTGTCACTCCGAACTGAGGGAGTTCTTGCTGGGTCGGAGGTGCACTCACACGGAGCTGTTTACATAACGTGCTCGCCATGCAAACCGTAGCAGCCCTCTCAATTGACTCCAGTGACGCCATTTAAACTTATTTTAATTAATGTTTAACCTATCACAGATACTGTTTTTAACACTCCGTCGATTGTCAGCCCCTCCTTATCCTCTCACTCCCAAATATACAATTTGGCACCAGCATGACTGAGCTAAACTGTGTGAATCAGGCGAGTGACGAAGGTGCTGGTGCTGACAAGTTTGTGTCTAGTCAGAGGCCAGTCACTCCTCTGATGTCCCTACTTGTTCAGTGTGCAGGGGAACGCCAGTTCTCTTGTGTCAGTGAATTAACGAGACGCTCGTTTGTGCCTGCTTACTGGCACTATGACTGTGAGAGATGGAAACAAACATACAAACTACTGCCACAAACGGATGAGAGAAACTCGCACTTTATTTACTCTGAACTTTTATACAGAATGCAAAGCATGACAGTATTTTTGGCTTTATTGGGTTAAATGTTACAACTCATTTACACACAGTCACAGAGGCCCTTATTTAAGGCAACCCAAGGAACGTGCCAACAATGTACAGTCTTCAGAGTTTATTCGAAGTTATATTGTTTTTATTTTTAGTTACTATGTATGCACTTGCACGATGGCACTCACCACATGGGAAGGAAGTCGGAACGGGTAACCAAGAATCAGGCGTGAGCGCTCTCACTGCACAGCACCATCTCTTCTCAGAGCAAGGGCAGGTGGCACGGCGATATCGAGGTCCCACCTGCCCTATCACAGTCAGGCACAGGTTGCCAAACGCAGCCGCAAGAAGAGCTCAGAGCATGCATAGAAGCACCAAGCACCTGCACGCCACTGCCAACGGACCTGAGCCGGCGCACAAGGAGGCATGCATGAGCTGAGCATCCCGGGTGACAGGGTAAAGGAGTCCCAGAGCGTGGCGCAACACAAACCACCTCAACCCCCAGACTAGAGAGCTTCTTCTTCACCCCTCTGAAACCCGCCTCATTAACAAATTCCCCCTCACTCCGAAGCCGGCAGAGACAGGCAATATTTAAATACTTAAGTATAATTTACATGCGATAATAATACATAATAAAATATTATATAAAATTTACCTTGGCTTCCCGCGCTGACTCCCGAGACTGCAGACTTCTGACTCCCGCCGTCCTGGATTTTGAATGCGTCTGACGTGGTCTGGGCTCTCGTCAACAGGAAGGCTGCAGGCAACCTCCCTCCCCTCCACCGCAGCCAGCACCGATTGGTTCGGACGGCTGCCCCAACAGCGTCATTTCTCTCAGTCTGTATGCTGCAGAGAACGGAGAGGAGGAAGCGGAGTACTTAATCACTGTATCCCATCTACTTTATCAGAGAGCATTGCAGTGGCATTCCTAGCTTCAGTTAAATCTGTTGCATCTGAACAATAACCCTCATTAAATCATCCATGGTGGCCATAATGTCAAAACTCTCAGACCGGGAGGAATATTATTTGTGGGCTCACTATTCTGTCAGGATGCTTCTTCCTCAGGGTCTGGAGTGATGATATAAGGGGCCCACATCTCAATACCTCCAACTCTGATTGTAATGATTACACAGAGTATTGAAGTGATTAAGCGGGGACAAAGGGAATTAGGAACGGAACAGCTGGGAAGGAGATCTGAAAAGGAAAAGTTACTCGCAAACAAAAATACACGCACTTTCCTTTGCACAAAGACGTAAATTAGGACATCAGATTCTGTCCTTCAATCAGGAACTAGCTTAAGAGCTTCGTGGCTTGCGTTTATTCAGACAATCAGACTCTTAGTTGACCTTTCTTAGATCCGCTATATTGTGGCGATAATACTTCACTTCAGTATCAACTGATCAAAGGCATAAGCGGCAGAATTTGGTTTAGGTCTTTCTATGACTAGGTTTTCAATCACCTAAACAATCAGTGTCTTATATTTCCTTATTTTATGAGCCTTTAAAAGTGTTCCCAAAAACATTCATGGAACTACTATAGAACAAGAATCGCACTCATGAATATGGTAATGAGCTAGAGAAAACATGCATAGAATTTCTACTGAACAAGAATCACACTCGTGAATAAGGTAAATGATCTTGAAAATCAAATTGAATGTTCCTAATAATTCACTGAAATGCTTTTAACAAGATTCGCAATCTTACCTGTAGAGTGGACCTCCCTCTCCTTTCTCTCACTCTGCTCCTTCACTCGTTTTTCTATCCTTTCTATCTTTCACCTTTCTGCATCTCTGCTCTTTTGTGCGTTATTTCTGCCCATTTTCCCTTTCTCTCCCTCTGCTCCTTCACTCGTTTTTCTACCCTTTCTATCTTTCACCTTTCTGCACCTCTGCTCTTGTGTGCCTTATTTCTGCCCATTTTCCCATTCTCTCCCTCTGCTCCTTCACTCGTTTTCACAAGTTTTTCTACCCTTTCCATCTTTCACCTTTCTGCCCTTTTCTGCATCTCAGCTCTTTTGTGCCTTATTTCTGCTTTTTTCACTTTTTTCTTTATCCCTTCTTTCCTCCCTTTACCTTTCCCTGCCGCTGCTACCCCGTCCCAATCCAGCTCCTCTCCTCTCCCCGCTCCTGCCTCCCAGCTGTCCAGCCCTCCCCGACCCCTACTTAAGAGCCACTGCGGGGCCGGCGAGCGGCCGCGGGCGCGCCGCTGGTGCATCGAAGGCGCGTCAAAGGCAAGCACGTCTGCGCCCGTCCGCGACCAGCACCAGGAACCCTGGACCTCCGCCCCGCCAACGCTACGACCCAGCAGCACTCCACGCACTCAACCCAGGCTGCAACAACAACTGCAAGCTAGCATCACCAGCCGACACCCATGGACCCTTCAGCTGTCACCGCTGCCGCACACCTGCAGCACCACCAAGAACACGGATCCAGCACAACCCGCCCACAAGAACACAACCGAACCGAAGACCCTGCAATGCATCCTCCTCAACGTCCGATCCCTCCACAAAAACGCCACAGAAATCTGGGACCTCCTCGACAGCACCACCCCGGAGGTAGCATTCTTCACCGAAACCTGGACCAACGCCACCACGGGACCGGACATCGCCATCGCCATCCCCCAAGGATACAAGATCTCCAGGAAGGACCGCCCAACCCACCCAGGTGGAGGAATCGCCATTGTCCACAAATTCAGCCTCCGCCTGAGCACACTCCCTGACGAGTCCACAAAACTGATGGAACACCTTCACTTCAAGATACTGGCCAGCCCCACTGCCGCCCTCCGAGGAACCCTCATCTACCGACCCCCTGGACCCCGCGGACCCTTCGCCAACTCCATCACGGACATTATTTCCCTGCAGGCCATCGCATCCACCAACTACACCCTGCTGGGAGACCTCAACTTCCACCTCGACAATCAACTGGACCCCAACAAAACATGCCTCCTGGACAACCTCCACAACATTGGACTCTGCCAGATCGTGACCGAGCCCACGGACTCAGCAGGACACACCCTCGACCCCCTCTTCACTACAGGAAACTCCATCACCTTCAGCCACACCACCGAACTCCCCTGGACCGACCATCGTTGCGTCCACTTCACCTTCAGAACACACACCATCCACAGACACCAGCACCTGCTTCCACAAAGGAACTGGACCAAAATCACCGACAACCAGCTCACCTCCTCACTCAACAACTCCACCCCAACCATCGCGGAAAACGATGACCCCAACACCGCAGCCCGAACCCTGCATAGATGGATCTCAGACAGCACCAACACCATAGCTCCCCTCAAGAAATACAATACCCGTGCCAAGAAAGCCAGATGGTTTACCACCGAACTTCGAGAGTCCAGGCGCACATGCCGCCGCCTCGAAAAGGCCTGGAGAAACACCAAATCCACAGAAGCCCACAACAACTTCAGAGCCGCCACCAACGCCCACCATCAACTCATCAGAGAAACAAGGAAAAATGCGATTGAAGACAGAACCTCCACCCACGCACACAACAGCAAGGAATTCTTCAGCATCATCAAGGAGTTCGCCCAACCCACCAGCGAGTCTACCGACATCCCTCCCTCACAAGACCTCTGCGACAAACTCAGCACCTTTTTCCACCACAAAATCAAGAGCATCTACGACAACTTCGACGAAGACAACCAACACACTGAACCCTCACGAACCGCCCCGACACCCGGAAACCAACAATTGATGACTGGACAGCCCTCACCAACGAAGACACACTGAAGACAATGAACTCAATCCACTCGGGAGCCCCCACGGACCCCTGCCCCCAACACATCTTCAACAGAGCCGCCGATACCATCGCACCTATGCTCAACCACACCATCAACCGCTCCCTGGCGACCGCCTCGTTTCCCGACGACTGGAAACACGCCGAGGTCAACCCCCTCCTAAAGAAACCCTCAGCGGACCCCACCGACCTCAAAAACTACAGACCCATCTCCCTGCTCCCTTTCCCAGTGAAAGTCATCGAGAAAGCCATCAACAGCCAACTTGCCACATTCATTGAAGAACACAACATCCTCGACTCCTCCCAAATCGGCTTCAGAAAAAACCACAGTACGGAAACCGCCCTCCTCGCCGCAACAGACTACATCCGCACCCAACTGGACAAAAGAGAAACAATAGCCCTCATCCTCCTAGACCTATCAGCGGCGTTCAACACAGTTTCCCACCGCACCCTAATACGCAGACTCTACGACGCAGGAATCCAGGACAAGGCCCTCGACTGGATCTGCTCCTTCCTCTCCGGCAGGATGCAACGGGTCAGACTCCCCCCTCTTTCCTCTCAGACCCCACACCTACCACCTGCGGAGTCCCCCAGGGCTCCTCCCTCAGCACGACGCTCTTCAACGTCTACATGGCTCCACTTGCCCCCATCGTCAGAACCTACGGACTCAACATCGTGTCATACGCAGACGACACCCAGCTCATCCTCTCCCTATCCAACGAGCCCAACACCGCCAGACGCAACTTTCGAGAAGGCATGGTAGCAGTCGCCAAATAGATGAAAAACAGCTGCTACAACTAAACACCAACAAAACAGAAGTACTCATCATGGGCCCAAACCCCGACGCCTGGAGCGAGACCTGATGGCCCACCGCCCTCGGAAACCCGCCAACCTCTACAGACCACGCACGCAACCTGGGAATCATTCTGGACTCCGAGCTCAAAATGGACCGCCAGTTCAACTCTGTCTTATCTTCCTGCTTCCACACCCTCCGCCTCCTTCGTAGGACCTTCAAATGGATCCCCCTCGAACACCGAAAGACAGTCACTCATGCCCTGGTCACCAGCAGACTCGACTACGGCAACGCACTCTACGCCGGAATAAACAAAAACCTCATCCGCAAGCTCCAGAACATCCAGAATGCTGCCGCAAGACTGGTCCTCAACCTGCCAAAACACTGCCACATCTCCCAGCACCTGCGCACACTCCAGTGGCTCCTCGTCGAGGGGAGAATCACCTTTAAGATGCTCATCCACGCACACAAGGCCCTCCACGGTACTGGACCAGCATACCTGAACAGCCGGCTTAAATTCCACGCACCCCAAAGGACCCTATGATCAGCCCAGCTCTCCTACGCCGTGGTCCCCCGTACCAGAAAGACCAGATCGGGGGCCGCTCCTTCTCCTTCCTCGCGGCCAAAGCATGGAACGCCCTTCCGCTCCACCTCAGACAGACAACATCGCTCCCCATCTTCGCAAGAAACCTCAAAACCTGGCTCTTCGACAGACCCCCTCCTTGATGGAATGGAACCTGCACCCCCCCACCCCTAGCGCCTTGAGACCCTTACGGGTGAGTAGTTGAGCTTTAACAAACTCCTGATTGATTGATTGACTCTACTTCTGAATCTGGGTTAGTGACAGGTAATCCCCCCAAAAGCTAGCCTCACCGGGAGCCCATCAAGAAGAGTAGTCTCCGCAGATTCTAAACTCCTCCTGCAGGTCAGCGAGCGTTCTAGCAGTCTTCAGGCACCCAGAACTCTCCACCGATCAAAAGAAGAAAGCTGGCCTCGCGGAGAAACGGAGCCCCAAGATCCTCTTCCTCCTTCACCAAAAGACGCTGAATACTGAGCACGGGGAACTGGGCGCGGTCGCTGACGTCATCGTAGGCACGCCCGTGCCGAACCTCACGCATCTCGCGTGAGATGTCATATCTCACGCATCTCGCGTGGGATGCCGAATCTCACGCATCTCGCGTGGGATGCCGAATCTCACGCATCTCGCGTGGGATGCCGAATCTCACGCATCTCGTGTGGGATGCCGAATCTCACGCATGTCGCGTGAGATGTCATATCTCACGCATATCGCGTGAGATGTCAAATCTCACGCATCTCGCGTGAGATGCCAAATCTCGCGCATCTCGCGTGAGGTGCCAAATCTCACGCATCTCGCGTGAGATGCCAAATCTCACGCATCTAGCGTGAGATGCCAAATCTCACGCATCTCGCGTGAGATGCCAAATCTCACGCATCTCGCGCGGGATGCCAAATCTCACGCATCTCACGTGAGATGCTACATCACACGCATCTCGCATGAGATGCGTGAGACTGAATGTTGATTTACTTGTGACAGTCCAACAATAAAATCCAACGAAATATGATCCCATGGTTTAGTGGGCATAGGTAGAACTTGTAACAAACCTTTTGGTTTCCTATGATTGGCTTTAAACCAAGCACAGGTTTCACAGTCTCGAGCCATATCGTAGACGTCTTGTTTAATTGTTGGCCACCAAAATAATTTTTGAAGTTTTTCCATAGTCTTTTTAGGTCCAGGATGTCCTGCCAACGGGAGGGAGTGTAACCAACTGAACGCTGTTTCTTGTAATTTCTTAGTGGGTAGATACACTTGTTTTCCATGAAATGGTATTCCTTCCTTGATGGCTTGGGTTGTATCTTGTTTTAACCATTGTGCCCATAACGAAGGAGGAAAACGTTCATGGAGATCATCAAGGAACTGATCTGCTGTCAAAACACAGATTAATTTGTCGGGATTGATTATGGCTTGAGGAACCCCTTCACATTTGTGTAATGAGGAATCTTTTCTGGAAAGCGCATCAGCTTTTTTGTTATCTTGTCCTGGACGATAGGTCACAATAAAGTCATATTCGGCGAAGAACATCATCCACCGTAATTGACGTGGAGTTAATATTCTTGCAGAACTCATAAATTGTAAGTTTCTGTGGTCTGTGTAAACAGTCACTGTGAATAGTGCCCCCAAAAGATAATGCCTCCATTCTTTGAAAGCGTCATGTATGGCAAGCAGTTCCTTTTCAGCTATAGTATAGTTCTGTTCAGCTGGATTTAGCTTTCTTGACATGTACGCCACAGGATGCATTTGACCAGTGTTTTGTTTTCTTTGAGAGAGGATGGCATCAATAGCTACATCCGAGGCATCGGCTTCGATAATAAAGGGTTCACGAACATCTGGATGAATCAAAATCGGAGCTGCTGTATAGGCTTGCTTCAAAGTGCGAAATGCGTTATTGGCTTCAGGAGTCCACTCAAATTTTACCTTCTTTCGTAGCAACCGAGTGATTGGTGCCACTACAGCAGAGAAATGGTCTATTAAGCGACGATAAAAATGAGCAAATCCTAAAAAACATTGTACATCACGAACTGAGTTTGGAATAGGCCATTCTGCAACTGCTTGTATCTTTCTGTCAGTCATTTTCATGCCAGTAGGTGTAAGAAGAACTCCCAAAAATTCGACTTCAAAAACATGAAAATCGCATTTAGACAATTTGCAATAAAGGTTATATGTTTGTAATGTACCCAACACCTTCTTAACGTGACCTTCATGACTAGCTATGGAATCGGAATAGATCAAAATTTCATCTATATAAACGATGACGAAAAGGTCCAGATATTCCCGTAATACGTAGTTTAAAAAAAACTGGAACGCAGCTGGAGCGTTACATAGCCTGAAAGGCATGACCAAATACTCAAACAGGCCATATCTGGTTTTAGACGCCGTTTTCCATTCGTCACCATTACAAATGCGCACCAAAGGATAAGCACCTCGAAGATCTAATTTGGTGTAGATCACAGCGGTCTTCACCTGGTCCAAAAGAACTGGGATCAATGGAAGGGGGTACTTGTTCTTTATTGTGATCTTATTCAATGCTCTATAAATCAATACAAGTTCTTAATTCCCCATTTGCCTTAGGAATAAAAAAACAACGGAGAGGCCGCAGGTGACTTGGATGGGCGTATAAATCCGTTTTCCAAGTACTGATCAAGATATTGTCTCAAATGTTGGTTTTCTTTTTCTGATAATGCATATATCCTACAGTTTGGCACACATGAACCAGGCACAAGATCAATTTGACAGTCGTATGACCAATGAGGAGGGAGGGTCGCTGCTTTTGCTTCACTGAAGACTTCTTTAAATTCCTCATAGGGAGTCGGTAGCACGGTTTCTTTTTCTTCCGCGGTTGCAATTTGTCCCGTTGTAGATTCTTTGGTCTTTAAACATGTGGAGTGACAATATTGAGAAAGAAAAACAAGTTCCCTTTTTTTGCCAATCTATTAAAGGGTTATGCAAGCAAAGCCAAGGCATTCCTAAAATAAAGCCATATTGTGGGGCTTAGATTACATCGAAATTAACTTCCTCTTTATGCTGTTGGTTATTTGTATCTATGCAGAACATCTGAACTTTAGAGGTTTGCATGGTAACAGGGCCTCCAGACAACATTTTGCCATCTACTGCTTGCACAATTTCTGGAGTGACCTTTTTCTCACAAGCAATTTGTAACCGTTGAGTTGTTTCAAAATCTACGAAATTCCCTGTTGCGCCTGAGTCTATTAGCACTTCCATTTGGTATATTTTTGAAGTCAACTGAATTTGTACTGCCAAACGGAAGTGAGATTTGTAGTTGGATACAAAGGAATTTATTGAAGGGAAGGCGATGGTTCCCAAGAGATCCCCTTCTAAACATCTTGGGCACAATAGTTTCAAGACGTTTGCTCAGTTGTAGTCACAGCCACAGACTTGTTAGCACTCACAGTCTTACCTTTAGGTTTTATTGTGCAATCTTTCACGAAATGTCCCTTTCCACCACAATAAAGACATTGGCCATTTTTACGTCTATTATCTTTTTCATCTTTAGACAATGGTTGCCTAAGAGTCCCGATTTCCATTTGTTCTGTATTTGTTTCTGAACTACTAAGTTGATTTCTGGGTTTACTGTCGAACTTCCTACTTGATTTATCATATTTTTTCCTAAACAAATTTTAACAAGAGGGGGGAGAGAGAGAGAGTCGGTGGATTCAGTCTCCCGAGTCATGTACATAAACAAAGTGGAATCCACTCAAGTGATAGTGATCCCTAGAGTGATGGGGAACACACAGTGTTGTTAAAATGCCCCTCACACACCAACAGGCCCCTTGGTGTCATGCTTCATCATCGGGGCCTTCGCACCCCTCTACGGGATGCGGCGTGCTACGACTCGCGAATACGCAGGAGCACTTGAAGTGACCTATGTGTGGGGGTGTGTGTGATATACCAAGATGTGAGTGAGGTGAGGTGAAAAAAGTGGATAAAAAATACCTGGCACGTGGGAAGAAAAAAACTTTATTAAATCCCCGGCTGGTATTGTTAAAATTAAAAGTGCAGGGCGTGGTTTCAAAAGATACGTGTTAGGGTATCAAACCACTGTGTTAAAAGTCGACATGTTTCGGAGGTCAAAGCCCCCTTCTTCAGGACAAGGGTGAAAAGCACTTATCCTCGCCTTACTCACATGTAAGATGTCAAAGTGAAACATAAAAATTACCACAATGTGTAATGTTCCTCACTATGTTTTTTATGTAAGTGAGTGTCGTTGCGCCCAGTTGGCGTAAGAACCTGTGAAAACAAAATCATAGATAAACATACAGGTCTCGAAATCACAATTTTTAAGGAGAAGAATAATACTTCTCTAGTGAAAACATCAGGTAGCACCCAAAAAAATGATTGGAACCTGAAAAACTAAACAAGAAAAAGGAGGACACTACAAACATACACACACGCAAACCAACACAGCTCTCTGCTCAGATGGAATGAGAGCAGAGCAGTAAGGACAGAGATCTTACTTTAAGTTCTGAAATACAGGACCTCATGAGCCTTTAAACGTATATTGGGGAATCCTTCCTTTCTAATCAGAAACCTAAGGGATCAATATTAGGGTTTTAGTAGGGGAATATAATCAGCAAGGTGATGAAGTCAAAAATGCGACAGGTTCTCCTCTCTTAGATGGCCTTATAACTCACGGTTACAGCAACAGCTATTCGCCTGCCTTCCCTCAACGCGGCTCCGATGAAGTGAGCTGCCAGAGGGCTAAAGCCCTTTTATATGCTTGCCTGTTGGCAATTAGTGGGAATTGATTGAATAATGCAGGCCGGTGTATGCCCAAATACGGAGAGAAATCTCTTCGTGTCCGGTAAAGACGCTAGCGATATACGCTAGTCCCCCGCGCATGCGCATAGGAAAGCTAGGTACACGCATGCGCGACTCAGTCGGCAAACGCGCCTGCGCAAGGCAGAGACGTTTAGCGAACTAGGCGAAGCTGTACTGAATGCCTAGTGCTGAGTGGCGATCACGGGGAAATGGATCAAAAGAGCCCTGAACGGACTGGAGGGCAACAAAGTGAGCCCCGATGTTAAAAGAGGACTAAAGACGTAAACCAGGTGAATTCTGGAAAGGTGCCTGTAATTATAACAGGTTAAACTCACCAAAATGGGGGAGATAAATAATAAATGATTCAAAGGGAGTAACCTATACCACATTCTGCTGATAAAAGGACCCCTACAATAACAGTAACCAGCATGTCACCATACGTGTACTGTAACGTTTTTACCTAAGGAGGTTCCAAGGAATGGAATCATTTAGTCCAGTGGTGTCGGTTCCCAACCGGAACACCCACCGTTGTTCTTTCTCAAGGAGACCCATCTCAGAGGGCAATTGTTCAATTATTGTCCACTGCAACTCATTCACACAGTGTTGACTTTCAATGTAATGGGTTGACATTTTGGTAGTTTGTTTTCTACACCTGATGTTACTCTTGTGTTCGTTCAGCCTGACCCTGACAGGCCGGGTGGTCATGCCCACATATTCCTTTCCACATGGGCAGGTGATTAGGTAAACTACGTTTTTACTATTACAGTTAGTAAAAACTCGCTGTTCCCATGTAGTCCCATTAGAAAAAGTGAGTGTCTTTGTCTTTTTTGTGAGGTGGCAGTTGTTGCAATTGCCACATGGGTAATGCCCATGTATGCCTTGTAACCTCGTCTGATCCATGACAGGGGGAGGGGGTCGAGTGTGAACAAGCATATCCCTCAAATTCCTACCCCTCCTATGTGCAAAGAGAGGTTTCTCCAAAGGTAAGCCACCACTTGTTAGAGTGCGCCAATGTTTATGAACCAACTTCGTCACTTGGTTGCTGACTGGACTGTATGTAGTGACACAGACAGTCCTGTTTGCCGCATCCTGCCTACGTGGGTTGTCCTCCAACAAGGCATCACGGTTGTTGTTTCTCGCTCTGATAGAAGCTTTTCGGATCACGGTTTCAGGATACTTTCTCTGTCTAAGTTTTTCACTTAGATCTTTGGCTTGGGTCTTGTATCTGGCCACATCAGTGCAGTTCCGCCGTAGGCGTAAGAATTGCCCATAAGGAAGGTTCTCTCTCAGATGACGAGGGTGAAAGCTGTCAAATCTGAGGAGACAATTCTTAGCCGTGGGTTTGAAGTGTGTTTCCGTTTTCAGTATGCCGGCTTCATAGTAGATATTTAAATCCAGGAACACCATGTTGGTATTTGATGCCTGGAAAGTGAATTTCAAAAAGGCATTCTGGTTGTTGAGCCAGTCAATGAAATCTGTTATCATGGTCGCATCTCCATCCCAGATGACCAGGATATCATCTATATACCTGCGCCACATGCGAATCCTCGCCCTGTGGGGGTTATCGGAGTGCAAGATTTTCGTGGATTCCAAGTGATGGACATAGAGTCCAGCCAAGCTCGGGGCAAAAGTACTGCCCATACTGGTCCCATGCTTCTGCCAGAAAAGGGTGCCCTCATACTCAAAAAAGTTCTTAGTGAGTGCCAGGGATATGCACTCCATCACTACATTACGTGGGGTGTGATATTCCCAGTTGGTAGAGTACAATACCTCTTCAATGATTTGGATGGTTTCATCATGGGGGAGACTCGTATAGAGGCTCTCTACGTCCAGGCTTAACAGCATCTGGGAAGTTGGATCAAAAGGCTGGTCATTCAGCAGTTGTAATACTGCTTTAGTGTCTCGTAAATAGGTGTCCGTTGCCTGTACAAGGGGTCTCAAGAAAGCATCCGCAAACTTGGATAAGGGTTCCAGGATAGATGAAATTCCTGAAACAATAGGGCGACCGGGTGGGTTCGCCAGATTTTTGTGTACCTTCGGGATGGTATAAAAGTAAGGGGTGCGAGGGTTCCTCTGGATCAGGAACTCGGACTCCTTCTTTGTAATCCAGTCATGTGTGAGCGCCTCTTCCACCATACCACCTATATGAATTCTCAGAGATTCAGTGGGATCCTCCGTCAGGATCTGGTAGTTCCTATTGTCTGACAGAAGTCGCCTGCATTCTTGATCATAGGCTGCAGTTGTTTGAATAACCACCGCGCCCCCTTTATCCGCTGGTTTAACAGTCACATTTTTATTCATCCTTAGTTCCTTGATGGCCTCATTTTCAGTTCTGCTCATATTCTGAAAAATCCTCTGTCTGGTTTCTAGTCCTTTAAGTTCCAGCATCATTGCTTTCTCAAAGGCCAATACTTCCACAGGAAGTTGATTATCCAGTGGAGTAAATGTAGATTTGGGTTTTAGACCAGTATCGGAAGTCTCTGTTGGTAGATCCTTATCTTTAAAGAATGCCCGTAGTTTTATAGTTCTTATGAACTCCTGTATTTCCTTATGTAGTAGGAAAATGTCTGGTCTATTGGTGGGAACATAACCCAGGCCTTTATTCAGTACCTCTTTCTGTGAATCTGTTAGGGGCCACGGGGTTATGTTGATGACTAAGTCCCCCTGTGGCTTGTTGACGCCTGATTGGCTGCCATGCTCCTGGTTACGACCCGCGGGTCTGCCTCCTCTGTGGGCTGCCAATTCACATTGTTGCCCTTCTTGTTCCGCCCTCTGCGGGATCCCTGGCCCCAGGATAAAAAAGGCTGTTGATTTTGGGGTGCACCGGTTTGCTCTGGGACCCATTGGGGGTACATTGGTCCCATTTGGGGTGGCCCAAATTGATACTGCGGGTATTGGAAAGGTGGTTGATAAGGGTTATACTGTGGTCCTTGAAAACCACGCCAGCCTCTCTGACGTGGGAACTGGGCTCTTTGTTGACGAAATCCGCCTCTTTGTTTTCTCTGTTGAAAACCACCCGATTTGTTGCTAGAATTACTGCCATCCGAGTTGACACTATCTGTATCACTCGTATTATCCTTCATGACATAATCTGCACGAGTATATGGGTAGGCTCTCTCAGGGGTAAAGCGGTCTTTGTCTTTTTTTAGTTTGTTGAATTTGCTTTGTTTCAAGCCCGCCTCAAATTCTTTCATCTGTTGGTTCAGTTCCTCTAAACCCTTTTTGAGATCCGCTGGCGAGATGAAAGCCTTAAGCTGGACTTCAAGTCTTTGGATCTCAACTTTTAATTCAACTGATTTCCTTGCTGCTGTCTGGACTATAAGTACTAACCAGTCCCTGGTGCAATGCCAAGAGATAAGTGACCATGCCTTCTTAAAAACAAGGTCATCTTGGAAAATGAATGGTTCAGTTTTTACCAGTAGACCTTGTGGGGCCATCTTATTCCTCAGGTATTCTCTCATCAGTAAGCCATGAAGGGCTGTCCTGATTTGAATCTTGCGGGTATTCATTAATTCATCCCAATCAGCTACAGCGGGCCCTGGATCGCTACTACTGAGGCCTTCAAAGGGTTTGTCATCTGCGAGAATGCGGTCAATATCATCCTCAGTAAAAGTCAGTCCGTGTTCATCCTCCATGTTAGCAGGTGAGGATGACAGGAAGGTATTGGAAAGGTAGAGTGGTTGCGTGTGAAAACTTAGCGTGTAGGTCCGAAAGGAGAAAGGGGACTCCCACAGCTGTACGCTGTCTATAAACAAATTTTAACAAGAGGGGGGAGAGAGAGAGAGTCGGTGGATTCAGTCTCCCGAGTCATGTACATAAACAAAGTGGAATCCACTCAAGTGATAGTGATCCCTAGAGTGATGGGGAACACACAGTGTTGTTAAAATGCCCCTCACACACCAACAGGCCCCTTGGTGTCATGCTTCATCATCGGGGCCTTCGCACCCCTCTACGGGATGCGGCGTGCTACGACTCGCGAATACGCAGGAGCACTTGAAGTGACCTATGTGTGGGGGTGTGTGTGATATACCAAGATGTGAGTGAGGTGAGGTGAAAAAAGTGGATAAAAAATACCTGGCACGTGGGAAGAAAAAAACTTTATTAAATCCCCGGCTGGTATTGTTAAAATTAAAAGTGCAGGGCGTGGTTTCAAAAGATACGTGTTAGGGTATCAAACCACTGTGTTAAAAGTCGACATGTTTCGGAGGTCAAAGCCCCCTTCTTCAGGACAAGGGTGAAAAGCACTTATCCTCGCCTTACTCACATGTAAGATGTCAAAGTGAAACATAAAAATTACCACAATGTGTAATGTTCCTCACTATGTTTTTTATGTAAGTGAGTGTCGTTGCGCCCAGTTGGCGTAAGAACCTGTGAAAACAAAATCATAGATAAACATACAGGTCTCGAAATCACAATTTTTAAGGAGAAGAATAATACTTCTCTAGTGAAAACATCAGGTAGCACCCAAAAAAATGATTGGAACCTGAAAAACTAAACAAGAAAAAGGAGGACACTACAAACATACACACACGCAAACCAACACAGCTCTCTGCTCAGATGGAATGAGAGCAGAGCAGTAAGGACAGAGATCTTACTTTAAGTTCTGAAATACAGGACCTCATGAGCCTTTAAACGTATATTGGGGAATCCTTCCTTTCTAATCAGAAACCTAAGGGATCAATATTAGGGTTTTAGTAGGGGAATATAATCAGCAAGGTGATGAAGTCAAAAATGCGACAGGTTCTCCTCTCTTAGATGGCCTTATAACTCACGGTTACAGCAACAGCTATTCGCCTGCCTTCCCTCAACGCGGCTCCGATGAAGTGAGCTGCCAGAGGGCTAAAGCCCTTTTATATGCTTGCCTGTTGGCAATTAGTGGGAATTGATTGAATAATGCAGGCCGGTGTATGCCCAAATACGGAGAGAAATCTCTTCGTGTCCGGTAAAGACGCTAGCGATATACGCTAGTCCCCCGCGCATGCGCATAGGAAAGCTAGGTACACGCATGCGCGACTCAGTCGGCAAACGCGCCTGCGCAAGGCAGAGACGTTTAGCGAACTAGGCGAAGCTGTACTGAATGCCTAGTGCTGAGTGGCGATCACGGGGAAATGGATCAAAAGAGCCCTGAACGGACTGGAGGGCAACAAAGTGAGCCCCGATGTTAAAAGAGGACTAAAGACGTAAACCAGGTGAATTCTGGAAAGGTGCCTGTAATTATAACAGGTTAAACTCACCAAAATGGGGGAGATAAATAATAAATGATTCAAAGGGAGTAACCTATACCACATTCTGCTGATAAAAGGACCCCTACAATAACAGTAACCAGCATGTCACCATACGTGTACTGTAACGTTTTTACCTAAGGAGGTTCCAAGGAATGGAATCATTTAGTCCAGTGGTGTCGGTTCCCAACCGGAACACCCACCGTTGTTCTTTCTCAAGGAGACCCATCTCAGAGGGCAATTGTTCAATTATTGTCCACTGCAACTCATTCACACAGTGTTGACTTTCAATGTAATGGGTTGACATTTTGGTAGTTTGTTTTCTACACCTGATGTTACTCTTGTGTTCGTTCAGCCTGACCCTGACAGGCCGGGTGGTCATGCCCACATATTCCTTTCCACATGGGCAGGTGATTAGGTAAACTACGTTTTTACTATTACAGTTAGTAAAAACTCGCTGTTCCCATGTAGTCCCATTAGAAAAAGTGAGTGTCTTTGTCTTTTTTGTGAGGTGGCAGTTGTTGCAATTGCCACATGGGTAATGCCCATGTATGCCTTGTAACCTCGTCTGATCCATGACAGGGGGAGGGGGTCGAGTGTGAACAAGCATATCCCTCAAATTCCTACCCCTCCTATGTGCAAAGAGAGGTTTCTCCAAAGGTAAGCCACCACTTGTTAGAGTGCGCCAATGTTTATGAACCAACTTCGTCACTTGGTTGCTGACTGGACTGTATGTAGTGACACAGACAGTCCTGTTTGCCGCATCCTGCCTACGTGGGTTGTCCTCCAACAAGGCATCACGGTTGTTGTTTCTCGCTCTGATAGAAGCTTTTCGGATCACGGTTTCAGGATACTTTCTCTGTCTAAGTTTTTCACTTAGATCTTTGGCTTGGGTCTTGTATCTGGCCACATCAGTGCAGTTCCGCCGTAGGCGTAAGAATTGCCCATAAGGAAGGTTCTCTCTCAGATGACGAGGGTGAAAGCTGTCAAATCTGAGGAGACAATTCTTAGCCGTGGGTTTGAAGTGTGTTTCCGTTTTCAGTATGCCGGCTTCATAGTAGATATTTAAATCCAGGAACACCATGTTGGTATTTGATGCCTGGAAAGTGAATTTCAAAAAGGCATTCTGGTTGTTGAGCCAGTCAATGAAATCTGTTATCATGGTCGCATCTCCATCCCAGATGACCAGGATATCATCTATATACCTGCGCCACATGCGAATCCTCGCCCTGTGGGGGTTATCGGAGTGCAAGATTTTCGTGGATTCCAAGTGATGGACATAGAGTCCAGCCAAGCTCGGGGCAAAAGTACTGCCCATACTGGTCCCATGCTTCTGCCAGAAAAGGGTGCCCTCATACTCAAAAAAGTTCTTAGTGAGTGCCAGGGATATGCACTCCATCACTACATTACGTGGGGTGTGATATTCCCAGTTGGTAGAGTACAATACCTCTTCAATGATTTGGATGGTTTCATCATGGGGGAGACTCGTATAGAGGCTCTCTACGTCCAGGCTTAACAGCATCTGGGAAGTTGGATCAAAAGGCTGGTCATTCAGCAGTTGTAATACTGCTTTAGTGTCTCGTAAATAGGTGTCCGTTGCCTGTACAAGGGGTCTCAAGAAAGCATCCGCAAACTTGGATAAGGGTTCCAGGATAGATGAAATTCCTGAAACAATAGGGCGACCGGGTGGGTTCGCCAGATTTTTGTGTACCTTCGGGATGGTATAAAAGTAAGGGGTGCGAGGGTTCCTCTGGATCAGGAACTCGGACTCCTTCTTTGTAATCCAGTCATGTGTGAGCGCCTCTTCCACCATACCACCTATATGAATTCTCAGAGATTCAGTGGGATCCTCCGTCAGGATCTGGTAGTTCCTATTGTCTGACAGAAGTCGCCTGCATTCTTGATCATAGGCTGCAGTTGTTTGAATAACCACCGCGCCCCCTTTATCCGCTGGTTTAACAGTCACATTTTTATTCATCCTTAGTTCCTTGATGGCCTCATTTTCAGTTCTGCTCATATTCTGAAAAATCCTCTGTCTGGTTTCTAGTCCTTTAAGTTCCAGCATCATTGCTTTCTCAAAGGCCAATACTTCCACAGGAAGTTGATTATCCAGTGGAGTAAATGTAGATTTGGGTTTTAGACCAGTATCGGAAGTCTCTGTTGGTAGATCCTTATCTTTAAAGAATGCCCGTAGTTTTATAGTTCTTATGAACTCCTGTATTTCCTTATGTAGTAGGAAAATGTCTGGTCTATTGGTGGGAACATAACCCAGGCCTTTATTCAGTACCTCTTTCTGTGAATCTGTTAGGGGCCACGGGGTTATGTTGATGACTAAGTCCCCCTGTGGCTTGTTGACGCCTGATTGGCTGCCATGCTCCTGGTTACGACCCGCGGGTCTGCCTCCTCTGTGGGCTGCCAATTCACATTGTTGCCCTTCTTGTTCCGCCCTCTGCGGGATCCCTGGCCCCAGGATAAAAAAGGCTGTTGATTTTGGGGTGCACCGGTTTGCTCTGGGACCCATTGGGGGTACATTGGTCCCATTTGGGGTGGCCCAAATTGATACTGCGGGTATTGGAAAGGTGGTTGATAAGGGTTATACTGTGGTCCTTGAAAACCACGCCAGCCTCTCTGACGTGGGAACTGGGCTCTTTGTTGACGAAATCCGCCTCTTTGTTTTCTCTGTTGAAAACCACCCGATTTGTTGCTAGAATTACTGCCATCCGAGTTGACACTATCTGTATCACTCGTATTATCCTTCATGACATAATCTGCACGAGTATATGGGTAGGCTCTCTCAGGGGTAAAGCGGTCTTTGTCTTTTTTTAGTTTGTTGAATTTGCTTTGTTTCAAGCCCGCCTCAAATTCTTTCATCTGTTGGTTCAGTTCCTCTAAACCCTTTTTGAGATCCGCTGGCGAGATGAAAGCCTTAAGCTGGACTTCAAGTCTTTGGATCTCAACTTTTAATTCAACTGATTTCCTTGCTGCTGTCTGGACTATAAGTACTAACCAGTCCCTGGTGCAATGCCAAGAGATAAGTGACCATGCCTTCTTAAAAACAAGGTCATCTTGGAAAATGAATGGTTCAGTTTTTACCAGTAGACCTTGTGGGGCCATCTTATTCCTCAGGTATTCTCTCATCAGTAAGCCATGAAGGGCTGTCCTGATTTGAATCTTGCGGGTATTCATTAATTCATCCCAATCAGCTACAGCGGGCCCTGGATCGCTACTACTGAGGCCTTCAAAGGGTTTGTCATCTGCGAGAATGCGGTCAATATCATCCTCAGTAAAAGTCAGTCCGTGTTCATCCTCCATGTTAGCAGGTGAGGATGACAGGAAGGTATTGGAAAGGTAGAGTGGTTGCGTGTGAAAACTTAGCGTGTAGGTCCGAAAGGAGAAAGGGGACTCCCACAGCTGTACGCTGTCTATAAACAAATTTTAACAAGAGGGGGGAGAGAGAGAGAGTCGGTGGATTCAGTCTCCCGAGTCATGTACATAAACAAAGTGGAATCCACTCAAGTGATAGTGATCCCTAGAGTGATGGGGAACACACAGTGTTGTTAAAATGCCCCTCACACACCAACAGGCCCCTTGGTGTCATGCTTCATCATCGGGGCCTTCGCACCCCTCTACGGGATGCGGCGTGCTACGACTCGCGAATACGCAGGAGCACTTGAAGTGACCTATGTGTGGGGGTGTGTGTGATATACCAAGATGTGAGTGAGGTGAGGTGAAAAAAGTGGATAAAAAATACCTGGCACGTGGGAAGAAAAAAACTTTATTAAATCCCCGGCTGGTATTGTTAAAATTAAAAGTGCAGGGCGTGGTTTCAAAAGATACGTGTTAGGGTATCAAACCACTGTGTTAAAAGTCGACATGTTTCGGAGGTCAAAGCCCCCTTCTTCAGGACAAGGGTGAAAAGCACTTATCCTCGCCTTACTCACATGTAAGATGTCAAAGTGAAACATAAAAATTACCACAATGTGTAATGTTCCTCACTATGTTTTTTATGTAAGTGAGTGTCGTTGCGCCCAGTTGGCGTAAGAACCTGTGAAAACAAAATCATAGATAAACATACAGGTCTCGAAATCACAATTTTTAAGGAGAAGAATAATACTTCTCTAGTGAAAACATCAGGTAGCACCCAAAAAAATGATTGGAACCTGAAAAACTAAACAAGAAAAAGGAGGACACTACAAACATACACACACGCAAACCAACACAGCTCTCTGCTCAGATGGAATGAGAGCAGAGCAGTAAGGACAGAGATCTTACTTTAAGTTCTGAAATACAGGACCTCATGAGCCTTTAAACGTATATTGGGGAATCCTTCCGAAGGATTCCCCAATATACGTTTAAAGGCTCATGAGGTCCTGTATTTCAGAACTTAAAGTAAGATCTCTGTCCTTACTGCTCTGCTCTCATTCCATCTGAGCAGAGAGCTGTGTTGGTTTGCGTGTGTGTATGTTTGTAGTGTCCTCCTTTTTCTTGTTTAGTTTTTCAGGTTCCAATCATTTTTTTGGGTGCTACCTGATGTTTTCACTAGAGAAGTATTATTCTTCTCCTTAAAAATTGTGATTTCGAGACCTGTATGTTTATCTATGATTTTGTTTTCACAGGTTCTTACGCCAACTGGGCGCAACGACACTCACTTACATAAAAAACATAGTGAGGAACATTACACATTGTGGTAATTTTTATGTTTCACTTTGACATCTTACATGTGAGTAAGGCGAGGATAAGTGCTTTTCACCCTTGTCCTGAAGAAGGGGGCTTTGACCTCCGAAACATGTCGACTTTTAACACAGTGGTTTGATACCCTAACACGTATCTTTTGAAACCACGCCCTGCACTTTTAATTTTAACAATACCAGCCGGGGATTTAATAAAGTTTTTTTCTTCCCACGTGCCAGGTATTTTTTATCCACTTTTTTCACCTCACCTCACTCACATCTTGGTATATCACACACACCCCCACACATAGGTCACTTCAAGTGCTCCTGCGTATTCGCGAGTCGTAGCACGCCGCATCCCGTAGAGGGGTGCGAAGGCCCCGATGATGAAGCATGACACCAAGGGGCCTGTTGGTGTGTGAGGGTCATTTTAACAACACTGTGTGTTCCCCATCACTCTAGGGATCACTATCACTTGAGTGGATTCCACTTTGTTTATGTACATGACTCGGGAGACTGAATCCACCGACTCTCTCTCTCTCCCCCCTCTTGTTAAAATTTGTTTATAGACAGCGTACAGCTGTGGGAGTCCCCTTTCTCCTTTCGGACCTACACGCTAAGTTTTCACACGCAACCACTCTACCTTTCCAATACCTTCCTGTCATCCTCACCTGCTAACATGGAGGATGAACACGGACTGACTTTTACTGAGGATGATATTGACCGCATTCTCGCAGATGACAAACCCTTTGAAGGCCTCAGTAGTAGCGATCCAGGGCCCGCTGTAGCTGATTGGGATGAATTAATGAATACCCGCAAGATTCAAATCAGGACAGCCCTTCATGGCTTACTGATGAGAGAATACCTGAGGAATAAGATGGCCCCACAAGGTCTACTGGTAAAAACTGAACCATTCATTTTCCAAGATGACCTTGTTTTTAAGAAGGCATGGTCACTTATCTCTTGGCATTGCACCAGGGACTGGTTAGTACTTATAGTCCAGACAGCAGCAAGGAAATCAGTTGAATTAAAAGTTGAGATCCAAAGACTTGAAGTCCAGCTTAAGGCTTTCATCTCGCCAGCGGATCTCAAAAAGGGTTTAGAGGAACTGAACCAACAGATGAAAGAATTTGAGGCGGGCTTGAAACAAAGCAAATTCAACAAACTAAAAAAAGACAAAGACCGCTTTACCCCTGAGAGAGCCTACCCATATACTCGTGCAGATTATGTCATGAAGGATAATACGAGTGATACAGATAGTGTCAACTCGGATGGCAGTAATTCTAGCAACAAATCGGGTGGTTTTCAACAGAGAAAACAAAGAGGCGGATTTCGTCAACAAAGAGCCCAGTTCCCACGTCAGAGAGGCTGGCGTGGTTTTCAAGGACCACAGTATAACCCTTATCAACCACCTTTCCAATACCCGCAGTATCAATTTGGGCCACCCCAAATGGGACCAATGTACCCCCAATGGGTCCCAGAGCAAACCGGTGCACCCCAAAATCAACAGCCTTTTTTATCCTGGGGCCAGGGATCCCGCAGAGGGCGGAACAAGAAGGGCAACAATGTGAATTGGCAGCCCACAGAGGAGGCAGACCCGCGGGTCGTAACCAGGAGCATGGCAGCCAATCAGGCGTCAACAAGCCACAGGGGGACTTAGTCATCAACATAACCCCGTGGCCCCTAACAGATTCACAGAAAGAGGTACTGAATAAAGGCCTGGGTTATGTTCCCACCAATAGACCAGACATTTTCCTACTACATAAGGAAATACAGGAGTTCATAAGAACTATAAAACTACGGGCATTCTTTAAAGATAAGGATCTACCAACAGAGACTTCCGATACTGGTCTAAAACCCAAATCTACATTTACTCCACTGGATAATCAACTTCCTGTGGAAGTATTGGCCTTTGAGAAAGCAATGATGCTGGAACTTAAAGGACTAGAAACCAGACAGAGGATTTTTCAGAATATGAGCAGAACTGAAAATGAGGCCATCAAGGAACTAAGGATGAATAAAAATGTGACTGTTAAACCAGCGGATAAAGGGGGCGCGGTGGTTATTCAAACAACTGCAGCCTATGATCAAGAATGCAGGCGACTTCTGTCAGACAATAGGAACTACCAGATCCTGACGGAGGATCCCACTGAATCTCTGAGAATTCATATAGGTGGTATGGTGGAAGAGGCGCTCACACATGACTGGATTACAAAGAAGGAGTCCGAGTTCCTGATCCAGAGGAACCCTCGCACCCCTTACTTTTATACCATCCCGAAGGTACACAAAAATCTGGCGAACCCACCCGGTCGCCCTATTGTTTCAGGAATTTCATCTATCCTGGAACCCTTATCCAAGTTTGCGGATGCTTTCTTGAGACCCCTTGTACAGGCAACGGACACCTATTTACGAGACACTAAAGCAGTATTACAACTGCTGAATGACCAGCCTTTTGATCCAACTTCCCAGATGCTGTTAAGCCTGGACGTAGAGAGCCTCTATACGAGTCTCCCCCATGATGAAACCATCCAAATCATTGAAGAGGTATTGTACTCTACCAACTGGGAATATCACACCCCACGTAATGTAGTGATGGAGTGCATATCCCTGGCACTCACTAAGAACTTTTTTGAGTATGAGGGCACCCTTTTCTGGCAGAAGCATGGGACCAGTATGGGCAGTACTTTTGCCCCGAGCTTGGCTGGACTCTATGTCCATCACTTGGAATCCACGAAAATCTTGCACTCCGATAACCCCCACAGGGCGAGGATTCGCATGTGGCGCAGGTATATAGATGATATCCTGGTCATCTGGGATGGAGATGCGACCATGATAACAGATTTCATTGACTGGCTCAACAACCAGAATGCCTTTTTGAAATTCACTTTCCAGGCATCAAATACCAACATGGTGTTCCTGGATTTAAATATCTACTATGAAGCCGGCATACTGAAAACGGAAACACACTTCAAACCCACGGCTAAGAATTGTCTCCTCAGATTTGACAGCTTTCACCCTCGTCATCTGAGAGAGAACCTTCCTTATGGGCAATTCTTACGCCTACGGCGGAACTGCACTGATGTGGCCAGATACAAGACCCAAGCCAAAGATCTAAGTGAAAAACTTAGACAGAGAAAGTATCCTGAAACCGTGATCCGAAAAGCTTCTATCAGAGCGAGAAACAACAACCGTGATGCCTTGTTGGAGGACAACCCACGTAGGCAGGATGCGGCAAACAGGACTGTCTGTGTCACTACATACAGTCCAGTCAGCAACCAAGTGACGAAGTTGGTTCATAAACATTGGCGCACCCTAACAAGTGGTGGCTTACCTTTGGAGAAACCTCTCTTTGCACATAGGAGGGGTAGGAATTTGAGGGATATGCTTGTTCACACTCGACCCCCTCCCCCTGTCATGGATCAGACGAGGTTACAAGGCATACATGGGCATTACCCATGTGGCAATTGCAACAACTGCCACCTCACAAAAAAGACAAAGACACTCACTTTTTCTAATGGGACTACATGGGAACAGCGAGTTTTTACTAACTGTAATAGTAAAAACGTAGTTTACCTAATCACCTGCCCATGTGGAAAGGAATATGTGGGCATGACCACCCGGCCTGTCAGGGTCAGGCTGAACGAACACAAGAGTAACATCAGGTGTAGAAAACAAACTACCAAAATGTCAACCCATTACATTGAAAGTCAACACTGTGTGAATGAGTTGCAGTGGACAATAATTGAACAATTGCCCTCTGAGATGGGTCTCCTTGAGAAAGAACAACGGTGGGTGTTCCGGTTGGGAACCGACACCACTGGACTAAATGATTCCATTCCTTGGAACCTCCTTAGGTAAAAACGTTACAGTACACGTATGGTGACATGCTGGTTACTGTTATTGTAGGGGTCCTTTTATCAGCAGAATGTGGTATAGGTTACTCCCTTTGAATCATTTATTATTTATCTCCCCCATTTTGGTGAGTTTAACCTGTTATAATTACAGGCACCTTTCCAGAATTCACCTGGTTTACGTCTTTAGTCCTCTTTTAACATCGGGGCTCACTTTGTTGCCCTCCAGTCCGTTCAGGGCTCTTTTGATCCATTTCCCCGTGATCGCCACTCAGCACTAGGCATTCAGTACAGCTTCGCCTAGTTCGCTAAACGTCTCTGCCTTGCGCAGGCGCGTTTGCCGACTGAGTCGCGCATGCGTGTACCTAGCTTTCCTATGCGCATGCGCGGGGGACTAGCGTATATCGCTAGCGTCTTTACCGGACACGAAGAGATTTCTCTCCGTATTTGGGCATACACCGGCCTGCATTATTCAATCAATTCCCACTAATTGCCAACAGGCAAGCATATAAAAGGGCTTTAGCCCTCTGGCAGCTCACTTCATCGGAGCCGCGTTGAGGGAAGGCAGGCGAATAGCTGTTGCTGTAACCGTGAGTTATAAGGCCATCTAAGAGAGGAGAACCTGTCGCATTTTTGACTTCATCACCTTGCTGATTATATTCCCCTACTAAAACCCTAATATTGATCCCTTAGGTTTCTGATTAGAAAGGAAGGATTCCCCAATATACGTTTAAAGGCTCATGAGGTCCTGTATTTCAGAACTTAAAGTAAGATCTCTGTCCTTACTGCTCTGCTCTCATTCCATCTGAGCAGAGAGCTGTGTTGGTTTGCGTGTGTGTATGTTTGTAGTGTCCTCCTTTTTCTTGTTTAGTTTTTCAGGTTACAATCATTTTTTTGGGTGCTACCTGATGTTTTCACTAGAGAAGTATTATTCTTCTCCTTAAAAATTGTGATTTCGAGACCTGTATGTTTATCTATGATTTTGTTTTCACAGGTTCTTACGCCAACTGGGCGCAACGACACTCACTTACATAAAAAACATAGTGAGGAACATTACACATTGTGGTAATTTTTATGTTTCACTTTGACATCTTACATGTGAGTAAGGCGAGGATAAGTGCTTTTCACCCTTGTCCTGAAGAAGGGGGCTTTGACCTCCGAAACATGTCGACTTTTAACACAGTGGTTTGATACCCTAACACGTATCTTTTGAAACCACGCCCTGCACTTTTAATTTTAACAATACCAGCCGGGGATTTAATAAAGTTTTTTTCTTCCCACGTGCCAGGTATTTTTTATCCACTTTTTTCACCTCACCTCACTCACATCTTGGTATATCACACACACCCCCACACATAGGTCACTTCAAGTGCTCCTGCGTATTCGCGAGTCGTAGCACGCCGCATCCCGTAGAGGGGTGCGAAGGCCCCGATGATGAAGCATGACACCAAGGGGCCTGTTGGTGTGTGAGGGGCATTTTAACAACACTGTGTGTTCCCCATCCTTCATATTTTTTCCTGTCAGTTCTTCTTTCGGACAGTCTATGATCAGGCGTAAAGTTAGATTGACTAACTCTGAACACGTAGTTGGTTGAGGATCGATTTGCGCAAGAACGTCTTTCAGATCATCTTTTAACCCTTGATAAAAGAGTGCTGCCCTCTTTTCTTCAGGCCACGAGGTTTCTGAAATTAACCTATTGAAATGTGACAAATAGGAAGGAATATGCTACTTACCAGTTTGCATCTGTTCTTGGCATGTAGGGCCGCTAACATTCATATCTTGTGCATAGATCGCCGCCTAGTGTTGGGTCCGGATGATTGCACCTTGTTGTCCTGGAAGAGTCTTTTGAAGTATCACGAGATAGGTGGCTCCTCCCCTGGACTACAGTGCGCATGGGCATCTTCTCCATCCTCAGTTTGTTTTTCGCCATTGTGGCAGAGATGGAGTCCAATACAATACAAGATGACCATGCTTACAAATAATTCTGACTACTACAGCTGCGACAGGCACCGGGGAGGATGGGTCGGCGATATGAATGTTAGCGGCCCTCCATGCCAAGAACAGATGCATACTGGTAAGTAGCATATTCCGTTCGAGGCATGTGGGCCGCTAAATTCATATCTTGTGCATAGAATAAATAGCAGTTTCTCCCCTAGCGGTGGTTGCCCGAGCCAGCTGCAGCAGCCTGAAAAAGGGACTTAAGAACAGCCTGTCCTACAGCAGCTTGCTGCTTGGAATGTACATCAACACAATAGTGTTTGGTGAACATATGTATGTTATTCCATGTGGCTGCTCTACAAATGTCCTCCTTTGGAATGTTACCCAGGAAAGCCATGGATGCCCCTAGCTTGCGTGTGGAATGCACTCTTGGGGGGACTGTTAGTGTGCGTTTAGCCTTCTGATAACAAATCTGAATACACTTAACAATCCATCTGGCTATACCTGATTTGGAAATGGGTTTGCCCATGTGCTGTGGTGAAAAAGCAACAAAGAGTTGTTTAGTCTTTCTGAAATCCCTCGCCCTGTCTATATAGTACAGGAGAGCTCGTTTGACGTCTAATGTGTGCAGTGATCTTTCTGCAACTGAGTCTGGATTAGGGAGGAAAACTGGCAGTTCAATAGTTTGATTAATGTGGAACTGAGAGACTACCTTGGGCATGAATTTAGGGTTAGTGCGTAGCACCACCCTATTCGCGTTAACCTGTATAAAGGGTTCTTGACTGGTTAGGGCTTGCAGCTCGCTAACCCGTCTCAGCGACGTGATCACTACTAAGAAGGCAACCTTCCAAGTGAGGAACTGTATCTCACAAGAGTGGAGAGGTTCGAAGGGAGGTCCCATCAGTCTGGTCAAAACAATATTAAGATTCCAGACCGGTGAAGGTGGTCTTCTGGGTGGATTGACTCGTTTGAGTCCCTCCATAAAAGCCTTTATGGCTGGCACTCGGAACAGTGAAAGGTGTTGCCTGTTCTGTAAGTAAGCCGCTATTGCCGCCAAATGAATACGTATAGAGCTGTATGCCAGATTGCATCTGTTTAAATGTAACAGGTAACAGATAATGTTTTGTGTTGATGCATCCAGCGGGTTTATGTCATGGTTGGAACAGTAAATGACAAAGCGTTTCCATTTGGCAGCATAGCAGGCCCTAGTGGTAGGCCGTCTCGCCTCCTTGATGATATCCATACAATCAGGAGGCAAATTCAGATAACCAAATTCTAAGACTTCAGGAGCCATTTCGCAAGGTTTATCTGTTGCGGATCTGGGTGCTGAACTTCGCCATGGCTCTGGGTGAGAAGACTGGGTGTAAGACGCAGTCTTTGATGAGGCACCACGGAAAGTTCGAGGAACGTGGTGTACCATGCTTGCCTCGCCCACGTTGGAGCAACCAGGATGAGAGTCATCGAGTGCTGTCTGAGTTTCCGTGCCACCAGAGGTATGAGCGGGCTGGTGGAAAAGCGTACATAAATCTGCCTGACCAGTTCATCCATATCGCATTGCCCTGAGACCGCGGGTGTGGGAACCTGGCGGTGAAGTTTGAGCATTTTGCGCTCTCGTTTGTGGTGAACAGGTCGATGTCTGGATGCCCCCACTGCTGGAAGTACGGTTGCAGCACCGAGGGATGAATCTCCCACTCGTGCACCTGATGGCTGTGTCTGCTGAGCAGATCCGCCATGTGGTTGTCCGGGCCCGGGAGGTGCTCTGCCATGAGGAAAATGTTCCTCTGAATGGCCCACTTCCAATAAAGACATTGGCCATTTTTACGTCTATTATCTTTTTCATCTTTAGACAATGGTTGCCTAAGAGTCCCGATTTCCATTGGTTCTGTATTTGTTTCTGAACTACTAAGTTGATTTCTGGGTTTACTGTCGAACTTCCTACTTGATTTATCATATTTTTTCCTGTCAGTTCTTCTTTCGGACAGTCTATGATCAGGCGTAAAGTTAGATTGACTAACTCTGAACAAGTAGTTGGCTGAGGATCGATTTGCGCAAGAACGTCTTTCAGATCATCTTTTAACCCTTGATAAAAGAGTGCTGCCCTCTTTTCTTCAGGCCACGAGGTTTCTGAAATTAACCTATTGAAATGTGACAAATAGGAAGGAATATGCTACTTACCAGTTTGCATCTGTTCTTGGCATGTAGGGCCGCTAACATTCATATCTTGTGCATAGATCGCCGCCTAGTGTTGGGTCCGGATGATTGCACCTTGTTGTCCTGGAAGAGTCTTTTGAAGTATCACGAGATAGGTGGCTCCTCCCCTGGACTACAGTGCGCATGGGCATCCTCTCCATCCTCAGTTTGTTTTTCGCCATTGTGGCAGAGATGGAGTCCAATACAATACAAGATGACCATGCTTACAAATAATTCTGACTACTACAGCTGCGATAGGCACCGGGGAGGATGGGTCGGCGATATGAATGTTAGCGGCCCTCCATGCCAAGAACAGATGCATTCTGGTAAGTAGCATATTCCGTTCGAGGCATGTGGGCCGCTAAATTCATATCTTGTGCTTAGAATCAATAGCAGTTTCTCCCCTAGCGGTGGTTGCCCGAGCCAGCTGCAGCAGCCTGAAAAAGGGACTTAAGAACAGCCTGTCCTACAGCAGCTTGCTGCTTGGAATGTACATCAACACAGTAGTGTTTGGTGAACATATGTATGTTATTCCATGTGGCTGCTCTACAAATGTCCTCCTTTGGAATGTTACCCAGGAAAGCCATGGATGCCCCTAGCTTGCGTGTGGAATACGCTCTTGGGGGGACTGTTAGTGTGCGTTTAGCCTTCTGATAACAAATCTGAATACACTTAACAATCCATCTGGCTATACCTGATTTGGAAATGGGTTTGCCCATGTGCTGTGGTGAAAAAGCAACAAAGAGTTGTTTAGTCTTCCTGAAATCCCTCGCCCTGTCTATATAGTACAGGAGAGCTCGTTTGACGTCTAATGTGTGCAGTGATCTTTCTGCAACTGAGTCTGGATTAGGGAGGAAAACTGGCAGTTCAATAGTTTGATTAATGTCGAACTGAGAGACTACCTTGGGCATGAATTTAGGGTTAGTGCGTAGCACCACCCTATTCGCGTTAACCTGTATAAAAGGTTCTTGAATGGTTAGGGCTTGCAGCTCGCTAACCCGTCTCAGCGACGTGATCGCTACTAAGAAGGCAACCTTCCAAGTGAGAAACTGTATCTCACAAGAGTGGAGAGGTTCGAAGGGAGCTCCCATCAGTCTGGTCAAAACAATATTAAGATTCCAGACCGGTGAAGGTGGTCTTCTGGGTGGATTGACTCGTTTGAGTCCCTCCATAAAAGCCTTTATGGCTGGCACTCGGAACAGTGAAAGGTGTTGCCTGTTCTGTAAGTAAGCCGCTATTGCCGCCAAATGAATACGTATAGAGCTGTATGCCAGATTGCATCTGTTTAAATGTAACAGGTAACAGATAATGTTTTGTGTTGATGCATCCAGCGGGTTTATGTCATGGTTGGAACAGTAAATGATAAAGCGTTTCCATTTGGCAGCATAGCAGGCCCTAGTGGTAGGCCGTCTCGCCTCCTTGATGATATCCATACAATCAGGAGGCAAATTCAGATACCCAAATTCTATGACTTCAGGAGCCATATCGCAAGGTTTAACTGTTGCGGATCTGGGTGCTGAACTTCGCCATGGCTCTGGGTGAGAAGACTGGGTGTAAGACGCAGTCTTTGATGAGGCACCACGGAAAGTTCGAGGAACGTGGTGTACCATGCTTGCCTCGCCCACGTTGGAGCAACCAGGATGAGAGTCATCGAGTGCTGTCTGAGTTTCCGTGCCACCAGAGGTATGAGCGGGGATGGCGGAAAAGCGTACACAAATCTGCCTGACCAGTTCATCCATATCGCATTGCCCTGAGACCGCGGGTGTGGAAACCTGGCGCCGAAGTTTGGGCATTTTGCGCTCTCGTTTGTGGTGAACAGGTCGATGTCTGGATGCCCTCACTGCTGGAAGTACGGTTGCAGCACCGAGGGATGAATCTCCCACTCGTGCACCTGATGGCTGTGTCTGCTGAGCAGATCCACCATGTGGTTGTCCTGGCCCGGGAGGTGCTCCGCCATGAGGAAAATGTTCCTCTGAATGGCCCACTTCCACATGCTCTGAGCCAAGTGTGACAACTGTGGAGAGTGAGTACCTCCCTGCTTCTGAATGTAATACATGGCCGTCATGTTGTCCGTCCGGATCAACACGACCTTGCAGCACAGATGTATCTTGAAAGCCTTCAGTGCCAGGAAGATTGCCATCAATTCCAGCAGATTGATGTGCATCTTCTTCTGTTGCTCCGACCATAGTCCCTGCACTGTATAATGAAGGAGATGCGCCCCCCACCCCATCCGGGATGCGTCCGTCGTGAGCACTATTTGTGGTACAGGCTCTTGGAACGGTCGTCCCTTGCAAAGGTTGTGTGGATTCCACCAATGCAGAGACTTGTACACACGACCGGTCACCAACACTAGGTCTTTCAATTGTCCTTGAGCCTGATTCCACTGTCGTGCTAAACACTCTTGGAGCGGACGCATGTGCTGTCTCGCGTGCGGGACTATGAAGATGCAGGAGGCCATCATGCCTATCAACTGCAGAAAGACTCGCGCCTGTAGTGAGTGTGTGGCCTGAATTTGCGAATCAGCAGTTGCATGCTGTCGAGTTGCACTGAGTTCGGCTGGGTCGTAGCCGTCACAGTGTCCAACGTCGCTCCCAAGTATTGCTGTACTTGAGCGGGTTGAAGATGCGACTTGGGATAGTTCAGAGAAAATCCCAAACTGTGCAGAAGATGAATCGTGCTGGACACGTGGCTGGCGCACTGCTGGGCCGACTTCGCTAGCACAAGCCAGTCGTCCAGGTATGGTTAGACATGAATGTGTTGTCTCCGAAGGTGTGCCGCCACCGTCGCCAAGCACTTGGTGAACACTCTGGGAGCAGTGGTCACTCCAAAGGGTAGCACCTTGAACTGATAATGCTTGTTCTGTATAGAGAACCTGAGATATTTCCTGTGTGCCTGATGTATGGGTATATGGAAATATGCATCCCTCAGATCCAGAGTTGGCAGGAAATCCCCCTGACTGAGCAATGGCAGGACCTGCTGCAGAGTCAGCATAAGGAAATGTTCTGAAAGGATGTATAGGTTCAAAGGTCTCAGATCCAGAATGGGCCTGAGAGACACATCCTTCTTTGGGACCAAGAAATAGAGAGAGTACACCCCTGTTCCGTGCTCCTCTAGAGGCACCAGTTCTATGGCCCCTTTTTGCAGCATGCAGGCCACCTCTTGCTGTAATAAGGTTAAGTGCTCTGCGGACATAGGATGGTGATGGTGTCTTGGTGGTATGTCGGTTGGAGTGGATGTCAGTTCTAAACAATACCCTTACTGGATAAGTTGCCTCACCCACCTGTCTGTGGTAATGCCTTCCCAGACTGGCAGGAAGTGCTGGAGTCGTCCCCGACAGGTGATATATGGTCCGGGGCAGTGACAAGATGTCACTGTTTGGTATTTGCGGAGGACCTGGTGTTATTATTTCCACGTTCTCTGCCTTTGGCACTGTTACCACGGTATCCACCTCTATTGTTCTTGTTAAAGGTGGCCTGTGCACCACCTTTACTGTATTGTGTTTGCTGAGATGTTTGCCCCCTTGACGGCCCTCTACCTCCTGAGCGACGAGAAGAACCCCCTCTGAACTGTTGAGACTGCAAGGCCCCCATAGACTTAGCCGTCTCGGTGTCCTTCTTGATCTTCTCAAGAATCGTGTCAACGTCAGGCCCAAACAAGAAATCTGGGTTAACGGGGTGATTGAGCAAACTTGTTTGTATTTCTGGCTTAAACCCTGAAATTCGTAACCATGCCTGCCTCCTTAGCATTACACTGGTGTTAATGGCCCTGGCTGCAGTGTCTGCTGAATCTAGGGCACACTTGATAGAAGCGTTTGATATCAGTTTCCCTTCCTGAATCAACATTTCCGCCCCCTCTCTATATGCATCAGGCAAGTGTTTGTCTGGGGGAGGAGCATCACCATTTGTTTGTGAGTTCGCCCTCTTCCGGGCATTGGAGACCACCAAAGAGTTCAATGGCAATTGAGCCCTGATATACGTAGGGTCCACAGGAGCAGGCCTGTATTTCTTTTCAATACGTGGGTTCACCACCCTTGCTCTGGTTGTGTCCTTGAAAATGTCATTGCCGTGCTTAAGGACACCCTTCAGCATGGGCAGCATCTTCACTGACCTGACCGACGTAGAGAAGGTATCAAACAGGAAGTCCTCCTCAACCGGGTCCGCATGCATAACCACATCGTGGTTCAGCGCTGCCCTTTCAATTAGAGCATTGAACACCGCAGAATCCTCTGCGGGGGCCGTCTTCACTTGGTAAGACTGGGTGTCCGCCGTGCCTTGATCTTTGAGCAAATCCTGCAAGTCATCCTGATTAGATTCATCAGGATAGTTGAATTGCTCGTCATTCTGGTCATCCCCCCCACCATCCTCAGTGCGTGTGGGGGAAGGAGTAAAGGCTTGTCCATAAGGCCTTACGGACTCGAAAAGGACTGGCGAGGAAGCAGAGTCTCTTTTCCTTTTGAGTGGAATTTGATAGGATTCCATCGGCTTCTCCGGCTAAATCTTCCGTTTGAAAAGTGTGAGTCTTCCAGTTGCAGAGTCAATGTACAACTTCTTTGAGCTTTCAGAAGAAGGTGGAGTGGAACCGACGCCTTCAAGAGTGGCGGTCGTTCCCTTAAGTTTTGACATCATTTTACCAGGGCCGGTGCCCTGTGCCGGCTTAGAAGTTTTAGGTCTTGCAGTCGGAGGCAGTCCAAACACTATAGGTGGGGGCCCGATGGCTGTTTGACTTTTTTCACGGCCATCGCCGACTTCGAGCCAGGTGTTGCGCTGGGATCCCCAAAATGGCCGCGGGTTGATGCGCCACGTTCCAACGTGGCCATTTTGTGCTTGTCTTCGAGAGCCTTCACCAGCATCAACTGGTATGCATTCGGACTGAGGGGCGGTTGCGACTGAAGTCCGTCTTCAGTGTCCACGCCCCTGAGGGCAGCCTTAGATGATGTTGCACCGTCTCTTCGGGCCTTTGGCACCTTCTTGGATGTACCGATCTTCACGGTGGCACCCTTCCGTAACCCCGAAGGGGCAATGACACTCTGAGCCTTCTTAGGATCCGATGGAACGAGGCTTCGCGAAAACGAATACCAGTTCGACCAGTTTCAGTTTCGGTTTCTATTTGTCTTTAGTCAGTTTCGTTTTCGAAGGCGTACCCACCGAAGGCTCTGAAGTATTCTTAGCCGGGCAAGGTTGCGGGGCTGTAGAATGAGTAGAAAGATCTTGGCTAAGGCCTTCCGGCGATGCTTCGACCTGAGACGTTGACAAGACAGTGTCACTTTCGACCCCCGAATGTTCGGGCGGGTCTTGATCATCGCTGGAGCAGCCCTCTGCGGCTCCAATAGCCATACCGTCGTCTCTTACCTTGACGGCTTCATTGTCTTCGATGTGTTCATCGTCTACCTCTTCTCCGTAGGAAGAATCTTGACAGGAGACCGGGTCGGAGAAGTGCTCCGGTTCCTCCTCTTGGACTCCCTCGTCGTCCCCAGCCTCGAAGATATCCTCCACATCCGACGCCCTCCGCGCCGGTAGTCTCGCCTCACGTCGAAGAGGGAGCGCCTCTTCCGACCTGAATTTCGAACAGGCCAAGCAACTCTCCTCATCGTGGTCTGGAGCCAGACATCTGTTGCACACAGGGTGAACGTCTGAGAGAGGGTACTTCGCGTTACAGACTGGGCAACGTTTAAACGGGGCCTGGAATTCCATTGTCGATGTCAATCTTCGATCGGGCCTAAAAAGCTGGGAGCACACGTGCTCAAGTATCCGGGAACTCAAGTTCCCTCAAGTTTTTCCTATAGGTTCCGAACAAGAGTCATGGAACACATCCGAACCCAATGGCGGAAAAAAACAATCTGAGGATGGAGAGGATGCCCAAGCGCACTGTAGTCCAGGTGAGGAGCCACCTATCTCGTGATACTTCAAAAGACTCTTCCAGGACAACAAGGTGCAATCATATGGACCCAACACTAGGCGGCGATCTATGCACAAGATATGAATTTAGCGGCCCACATGCCTCGAACATAAGGTCTCTATTCCCTTGTCGTAGCTGTATTAGTTCGCGATCTGCGGACAGAGTCACCAGTGGCGGCTGGTGACATTTGAAATTGGTGTGGCGTAAAATTGGCGGTGGAGAAAAAAATACCGGAACAAACACCACACAGTACCATACAAAGAATAGAAACCAACCCCACATCAAAACGAATGCAGCGCGCTATGTGAAAGTGAACTCAGCATGTTCATAAAGTGATCACATAGTTTAGAAAATATTCATTTCGTGAAACCATCATGCAGTGTTAGAGGCTTAGCTTATGAGTAGCTTCAAATAGAATGAAAACAAAGCAGGTATTACAGCAAATTTTGCCTGCAGCGGGCACCAATGCATTGTATATTCCATACCTTGCAAATACATATACAGGGTAAATTTACGCGATGAAAACTGCCCAGATTTGAAAATGTGGGATACTATTTTTTTTCAGCTGAAACACGATAATGAGGGCCACTTTCATTTTAATGCCCAGATGTATTTGCTGTGCTAGTCCAAACCTGGCTGTTCCACGTATACCGAGTGAATTTATCAATAAACAACACATGACTCAACCCCCAGTGGCTCCAATTGCCCTGTTGGTCCAGTGTCACTCCGAACTGAGGGAGTTCTTGCTGGGTCGGAGGTGCACTCACACGGAGCTGTTTACATAACGTGCTCGCCATGCAAACCGTAGCAGCCCTCTCAATTGACTCCAGTGACGCCATTTAAACTTATTTTTATTAATGTTTAACCTATCACAGATACTGTTTTTAACACTCCGTCGATCGTTAGCCCCTCCTTATCCTCTCACTCCCAAATATACAATTTGGCACCAGCATGACTGAGCTAAACTGTGTGAATCAGGCGAGTGACGAAGGTGCTGGTGCTGACAAGTTTGTGTCTAGTCAGAGGCCAGTCACTCCTCTGATGTCCCTACTTGTTCGGTGTGCAGGGGAACGCCAGTTCTCTTGTGTCAGTGAATTAACGAGACGCGCGTTTGTGCCTGCTTACTGGCACTATGACTATGAGAGATGGAAACAAACATACAAACTACTGCCACAAACGGATGAGAGAAACTCGCACTTTATTTACTCGGAACTTTTATACAGAATGCAAAGCATGACTGTATTTTTGGCTGAATTGAGTTAAATGTTACAACTCATTTACACACAGTCACAGAGGCCCTTATTTAAGGCAACCCAAGGAACGTGCCAACAATGTACAGTCTTCAGAGTTTATTCGAAGTTATATTGTTTTTATTTTTAATTATTATGTATGCACTTGCACGATGGCACTCACCACATGGGAAGGAAGTCGGAAAGGGAAACCAAGAATCAGGCGTGAGCGCTCTCACTGCACAGGACCATCTCTTCCCAGAGCAAGGGCAGGTGGCACAGCGACATCGAGGTCCCACCTGCCCTATCACAGTCAGGCACGGGTTGCCAAACGCAGCCGCAAGAAGAGCTCAGAGCATGCATAGAAGCACCAAGCACCTGCACGCCACTGCCAACGGACCTGAGCCGGCGCACAAGGAGGCATGCATGAGCTGAGCATCCCGGGTGACAGGGTAAAGGAGTCCCGGAGCGTGGCGCAACACAAACCACCTCAACCCCCAGACTAGAGAGCTTCTTCTTCACCCCTCTGAAACCCGCCTCATTAACAAATTCCCCCTCACTCCGAAGCCGGCAGAGACAGGCAATATTTAAATACTTAAGTATAATTTACATGCGATAATAATACATAATAAAATATTATATAAAATTTACCTTGGCTTCCCGCGCTGACTCCCGAGACTGCAGACTTCCGACTCCCGCCGTCCTGGATTTTGAATGCGTCTGACGTGGTCTGGGCTCTCGTCAACAGGAAGGCTGCAGGCAACCTCCCTCCCCTCCACCGCAGCCAGCACCGATTGGTTCGGACGGCTGCCCCAACAGCGTCATTTCTCTCAGTCTGTATGCTGCAGAGAACGGAGAGGAGGAAGCGGAGTACTTAATCACTGTATCCCATCTACTTTATCAGAGAGCATTGCAGTGGCATTCCTAGCTTCAGTTAAATCTGTTGCATCTGAACAATAACCCTCATTAAATCATCCATGGTGGCCATAATGTCAAAACTCTCAGACTGGGAGGAATATTATTTGTGGGCTCACTATTCTGTCAGGATGCTTCTTCCTCAGGGTCTGGAGTGATGATATAAGGGGCCCACATCTCAATACCTCCAACTCTGATTGTAATGATTACACAGAGTATTGAAGTGATTAAGCGGGGACAAAGGGAATTAGGAAGGGAACAGCTGGGAAGGAGATCTGAAAAGGAAAAGTTACTCGCAAACAAAAATACACGCACTTTCCTTTGCACAAAGACGTAAATTAGGACATCAGATTCTGTCCTTCAATCAGGAACTAGCTTAAGAGCTTTGTGGCTTGCGTTTATTCAGACAATCCGACTCTTAGTTGACCTTTCTTAGATCCGCTATATTGTGGCGATAATACTTCACTTCAGTATCAACTGATCAAAGGCATAAGCGGCAGAATTTGGTTTAGGTCTTTCTATGACTAGGTTTTCAATCACCTAAACAATCAGTGTCTTATATTTCCTTATTTTATGTGACTTTAAAAGTGTTCCCAAAAACATTCATGGAACTACTATAGAACAAGAATCGCACTCATGAATATGGTAATGAGCTAGAAAAAACATGCATAGAATTTCTACTGAACAAGAATCACACTAGTGAATAAGGTAAATGATCTTGAAAATCAAATTGAATGTTCCTAATAATTCACTGAAATGCTTTTAACAAGATTCGCAATCTTACCTGTAGAGTGGACCTCTGTCTCCTTTCTCTCACTCTGCTCCTTCACTCGTTTTTCTATCCTTTCTATCTTTCACCTTTCTGCATCTCTGCTCTTTTGTGCGTTATTTCTGCCCATTTTCCCTTTCTCTCCCTCTGCTCCTTCACTCGTTTTTCTACCCTTTCTATCTTTCACCTTTCTGCACCTCTGCTCTTGTGTGCCTTATTTCTGCCCATTTTCCATTTCTCTCCCTCTGCTCCTTCTCTCGTTTTCACAAGTTTTTCTACCCTTTCCATCTTTCACCTTTCTGCCCTTTTCTGCATCTCAGCTCTTTTGTGCCTTATTTCTGTTTTTTTCACTTTTTTCTTCATCCCTTCTTTCCTCCCTTTACCTTTCCCTGCCGCTGCTACCCCTCCCACCCCTAGCGCGAACGGCCCAATCCAGCTCCTCTCCCCGCTCCCGCCTCCCAGCTGTCCAGCCCTCCCCGACCCCTACTTAATGGCGGCCACTGCGGGGCCGCGCAGCGGCCGCGGGCGCGCCGCTGGTGCATCGAAGGCGCGTCAAAGCCTAGCACGTCTGCGCCCGTCCGCGACCAGCACCAGGAATCCTGGACCTCCGCCCCGCCAACGCTACGACCCAGCAGCACTCCACGCACTCAACCCAGGCTGCAACAACAACTGCAAGCTAGCATCACCAGCCGACACCCATGGACCCTTCAGCTGTCACCGCTGCCGGCACACCTGCAGCACCGCCAAGAACACGGATCCAGCACAACCCGCCCACAAGAACACAACCGAACCGAAGACCCTGCAATGCATCCTCCTCAATGTCCGATCCCTCCACAAACACGCCACAGAAATCTGGGACCTCCTCGACAGCACCACCCCGGAGGTAGCATTCTTCACCGAAACCTGGACCAACGCCACCACGGGACCGGACATCGCCATCGCCATCCCCCAAGGATACAAGATCCCCAACCCACCCAGGTGGAGGAATCACCATTGTCCACAAATCCAGCCTCCGCCTGAACACACTCCCTGACGAGTCCACAAAACTGATGGAACACCTTCACTTCAAGATACTGGCCAGCCCCACCGCCGCCCTCCGAGGAACCCTCATCTACCGACCCCCTGGACCCCGCGGACCCTTCGCCAACTCCATCACGGACATTATCTCCCCGCAGGCCATCGCATCCACCAACTACACCCTGCTGGGAGACCTCAACTTCCACCTTGACAATCAACTGGACCCCAACAAAACATGCCTCCTGGACAACCTTCACAACATTGGACTCTGCCAGATCGTGACCGAGCCCACGGACTCAGCAGGACACACCCTCGACCCCCTCTTCACTACAGGAAACTCCATCACCTTCAGCCACACCACCGAACTCCCATGTACCGACCATCGTTGCGTCCACTTCACCTTCAGAACACACACCATCCACAGACACCAGCACCTGCTTCCACAAAGAAACTGGACCAAAATCACCGACGACCAGCTCACCTCCTCACTCAACAACTCGACCCCAACACCGCAGCCCGAACCCTGCATAGATGGATCTCAGACAGCACCAACACCATAGCTCCCCTCAAGAAATACAATACCCGTGCCAAGAAAGCCAGATGGTTTACCACCGAACTTCGAGAGTCCAGGCGCACATGCCGCCGCCTCGAAAAGGCCTGGAGAAACACCAAATCCACAGAAGCCCACAACAGCTTCAGAGCCGCCACCAACGCCCACCATCAACTCATCAGAGAAACGAGGAAAAATGCGATTGAAGACAGAATCTCCACCCACGCACACAACAGCAAGGAACTCTTCAGCATCATCAAGGATTTCGCCCAACCCACCAGCGAGTCTACCGACATCCCTCCCTCACAAGACCTCTGCGACAAACTCAGCACCTTTTTCCACCACAAAATCAAGAGCATCTACGACAACTTCGACGAAGACAACCAACACACTGAACCCTCACGAACCACCCCCGACACCAGGAAACCAACAATTGATGACTGGACAGCCCTCACCAACGAAGACACACTGAAGACAATGAACTCAATCCACTCAGGAGCCCCCACGGACCCCTGCCCCCAACACATCTTCAACAGAGCCGCCGATACCATCGCACCCATGCTCCACCACACCATCAACCGCTCCCTGGCGACCGCCTCGTTTTCCGACGACTGGAAACACGCCGAGGTCAACCCCCTCCTAAAGAAACCCTCAGCGGACCCCACCGACCTCAAAAACTACAGACCCATCTCCCTGCTCCCTTTCCCAGCGAAAGTCATCGAGAAAGCCATCAACAGCCAACTTGCCACATTCATTGAAGAACACAACATCCTCGACTCCTCCCAATCCGGCTTCAGAAAAAAACACAGTACGGAAACCGCCCTCCTCGCCGCAACAGACTACATACGCACCCAACTGGACAGCGTTCAACACAGTTTCCCACCGCACCCTAATACGCAGACTCTACGACGCAGGAATCCAGGACAAGGCCCTCGACTGGATCTGCTCCTTCCTCTCCGGCAGGACGCAACGGGTCAGACTCCACCCCCCTTTCCTCTCAGACCCCACACCTACCACCTGCGGAGTCCCCCAGGGCTCCTCCCTCAGCACGACGCTCTTCAACGTCTACATGGCTCCACTTGCCCCCATCGTCAGAACCTACGGGCTCAACATCGTGTCATACGCAGACGACACCCAGCTCATCCTCTACCTATCCAACGAGCCCAGCACCGCCAGACGCAACTTTCGAGAAGGCATGTCGCCAAATAGATGAAAAACAGCTGCTACAGCTAAACACCAACAAAACAGAAGTACTCATCATGGGCCCAAACCCCGACGCCTGGAGCGACACCTGGTGGCCCACCGCCCTCGGAAACCCGCCAACCTCCACAGACCACGCACGCAACCTGGGAATCATTCTGGACTCCGAGCTCAAAATGGACCGCCAGATCAACTCTGTCTTATCTTCCTGCTTCCACACCCTCCGCCACCTTCGTAAGACCTTCAAATGGATCCCCCTCGAACACCGAAAGACAGTCACTCATGCCCTGGTCACCAGCAGACTCGACTACGGCAACGCACTCTACGCCGGAATAAACAAAAACCTCATCCGCAAGCTACAGAACATCCAGAATGCTGCCGCAAGACTGGTCCTCAACCTGCCAAAACACTGCCACATCTCCCAGCACCTGCGCACACTCCAGTGGCTCCCCGTCGAGGGGAGAATCACCTTTAAGATGCTCATCCACGCACACAAGGCCCTCCACGGTACCGGACCAGCATACCTGAACAGCCGGCTTAAATTCCACGCACCCCAAAGGACCCTATGATCAGCCCAGCTCTCCTACGCCGTGGTCCCCCGTACGAGAAAGACCAGATCGGGGGCCGCTCCTTCTCCTTCCTCGCGGCCAAAGCATGGAACGCCCTTCCGCTCCACCTCAGACAGACAACATCGCTCCCCATCTTCGCAAGAAACCTCAAAACCTGGCTCTTCGACAGACCCCCTCCTTGATGGAATGGAACCTGCACCCCCCCAACCCTAGCGCCTTGAGACCCTTACGGGTGAGTAGTTGAGCTTTAACAAACTCCTGATTGATTGATTGACTCTACTTCTGAATCTGGGTTAGTGACAGGTAATCCCCCCAAAAGCTAGCCTCACCGGGAGCCCATCAAGAAGAGAAGTCTCCGCAGATTCTAAACTCCTCCTGCAGCTCAGCGAGCGTTAAAGCAGTCTTCAGGCACCCAGAACTCTCCACCGATCAAAAGAAGAAAGCTGGCCTCGCGGAGAAACGGAGCCCCAAGATCCTCTTCCTCCTTCACCAAAAGACGCTGAATAGTGAGCACGGGGAACTGGGCGCGGCCGCTGACGTCATCGTAGGCACGCCCGTGCCGAACCTCACGCATCTCGCGTGAGATGTCATATCTCACGCATCTCGCGTGGGATGCCGAATCTCACGCATCTCGCTTGGGATGCCGAATCTCACGCATCTCGCGTGGGATGTCGAATCTCACGCATCTCGCGTGGGATGCCGAATCTCACGCATCTCGCGTAAGCTGCCGAATCTCACGCATCTCGCGTGAGCTGCCGAACCTCACGCATATCGCGTGAGCTGCCGAACCTCACGTATCTCGCGTGAGCTGCCGAACCTCACGCATCTTGCGTGAGCTGCCGAACCTCACGCATCTTGCGTGAGCTGCCGAACCTCACGCATCTCGCGTGAGCTGCCGAACCTCACGCATTTCGCGTGAGGTGCCGACCCTCACGCATCTCGCGTGAGGTTCCAAACCTCACGCATCTCGCGTGAGGTTCCAAACCTCACGCATCTCGCGTGAGATGCCAAACCTCACGCATCTCGCGTGAGATCCTAAACCTCATGCATCTCGCGTGAGATGCCAAATCTCACTTATCTCTCGTGAGATGCCAAACCTCAGGCACCTCGCGTGAGACGCCAAATCTCACACATCTCGCGTGAGATGCCAAATCTCACGCAACTCGCGTGAGATGCCAAATCTCATGCATCTCGCGTGAGATGCGTGAGATACCAAATCTCATGCATCTCGCGTGAGATGCTTGAGATACCAAATCTCACGCATCTCGCGTGAGATGCCAAATCCCAAGCATCTCGCGTGAGATGTCAAATCTCACGCATCTCGCGTGAGATGTCAAATCTCACGCATCTCGCGTGAGATGTCAAATCTCACGCATCTCGCGTGAGATGTCAAATCTCACACATCTCGCGTGAGATGGCAAATCTCACGCATCTCGCGTGAGATGGCAAATCTCACGCATCTCGCGTGAGATGGCAAATCTCACGCATCTCGCGTGAGATGTCAAATCTCACGCATCTCGCGTGAGATGTCAAATCTCACGCATCTCGCGTGAGATGTCAAATCTCACACATCTCGCGTGAGATGGCAAATCTCACGCATCTCGCGTGAGATGGCAAATCTCACGCATCTCGCGTGAGATGGCAAATCTCACGCATCTCGCGTGAGATGCGTGAGGTGGCAAATCTCACGCATCTCGCGTGAGATGTCAAATCTCACGCATCTCGCGTGAGATGCCAAATGTCACGCATCTCGCGTGAGAAGCCAAAGCTCACGCATCTCGCGTGAGATGCCAAATCTTACGCATCTCGCGTGAGAAGCCAAAGCTCACGCATCTCGCGTGAGATGCCAAATCTCACGCATCTCGCGTGAGATGCCACATCACACGCATCTCGCGTGAGATGCGTGAGACTGAATGTTGATTTACTTGTGACAGTCCAACAATAAAATCCAACGAAATATGATCCCATGGTTTAGTGGGCATAGGTAGAACTTGTAACAAACCTTTTGGTTTCCTATGATTGGTTTTAAACCAAGCACAGGTTTCACAATCTCGAGCCATATCGTAGACGTCTTGTTTAATTGTTGGCCACCAAAATAATTTTTGAAGTTTTTCCATAGTCTTTTTAGGTCCAGGATGTCCTGCCAACGGGAGGGAGTGTAACAAACTGAACGCTGTTTCTTGTAATTTCTCAGTGGGTAGATACACTTGTTTTCCATGAAATGGTATTCCTTCCTTGATGGATTGAGTTGTATCTTGTTTTAACCATTGTGCCCATAACGAAGGAGGAAAACTTTCATAGAGATCATCAAGGAACTGATCTGCTGTCAAAACACAGATTACTTTGTCGGGATTGATTATGGCTTGAGGAACCCCTTCACATTTGTGTAATGAGGAATCTTTTCTGGAAAGCGCATCAGCTTTTTTGTTATCTTGTCCTGGACAATAGGTCACAATAAAGTCATATTCAGCAAAGAACATCATCCACCGTAATTGACGTGGAGTTAATTTTCTTGCAGAACTCATAAATTGTAAGTTTCTGTGGTCTGTGTAAACAGTCACTGTGAATCGTGCCCCCAAAAGATAATGCCTCCATTCTTTGAAAGCGTCATTTATGGCAAGCAGTTCCTTTTCAGATATAGTATAGTTCTGTTCAGCTGGATTTAGCTTTCTTGACATGTACGCCACAGGATACATTTGACCAGTGTTTTGTTTTCTTTGAGAGAGGATGGCATCAATAGCTACATCCGAGGCATCGGCTTCGATAATAAAGGGTTACGATCATCTGGATGCACCAAAATCGGAGCTGCTGTATAGGCTTGCTTCAAAGTGCGAAATGCGTTATTGGCTTCAGGAGTCCACTCAAATGTTACTTTCTTTCGTAGCAACCGAGTGATTGGTGCCACTACAGCAGAGAAATGGTCTATGAAGCGACGATAAAAATTTGCAAATCCTAAAAAACATTGTACATCACGAACTGAGTTTGGAATAGGCCATTCTGCAACTGCTTGTATCTTTCTGTCAGTCATTTTCATGCCAGTAGGTGTAAGAAGAACTCCCAAAAATTCGACTTCAAAAACATGAAAATCGCATTTAGACAATTTGCAATTAAGGTTATATGTTTGTAATGTACCCAACACCTTCTTAACGTGACCTTTATGACTAGCTATGGAATCGGAATAGATCAAAATGTCAACTATATAAACGATGACGAAAAGGTCCAGATATTCCCGTAATACGTCGTTTAAAAAAAACTGGAATGCAGCTGGAGCGTTACAAAGCCTGAAAGGCATGACCAAATACTCAAACAGGCCATATCTGGTTTTAGACTCCGTTTTCCATTCGTCACCATTACGAATGCGCACCAAATGATACGCACCTCGAAGATCTAATTTGGTGTAGATCACAGCGGTCTTCACCTGGTCCAAAAGAACTGGGATCAATGGAAGGGGGTACTTGTTCTTTATTGTGATCTTATTCAATGCTCTATAAATCAATGCAAGTTCTTAATTCCCCATTTGCCTTAGGAATAAAAAACAACGGAGAGGCCGCAGGTGACTTAGATGGGCGTATAAATCAGTTTTCCAAGTACTGATCAAGATATTGTCTCAAATGTTGGTTTTCTTTTTCTGATAATGCATATATCCGACAGTTAGGCACACATGAACCAGGCACAAGATCAATTTGACAGTCGTATGACCAATGAGGAGGGAGGGTCGCTGCTTTTGCTTCACTGAAGACTTCTTTAAATTCCTCATAGGGAGTTGGTAGCACGGTTTCTTTCTCTTCCGCGGTTGCAATTTTTCCCGTTGTAGATTCTTTGGTCTTTAAACATGTGGAGTGACAATATTGAGAAAGAAAAACAAGTTCCCTTTATTGCTAATCTATTAAAGGGTAATGCAAGCAAAGCCAAGGCATTCCTAAAATAAAACCATATTGTGGGGCTTGGATTACATCGAAATTAACTTCCTCTTTATGCTGTTGGTTATTTGTATCCATGCAGAACATCTGAATTTTAGAGGTTTGCATGGTAACAGGGCCTCCAGACAACATTTTGCCATCTACTGCTTGCACAATTTCTGGAGCGATCTTTTTCTCACAAGCAATCTGTAACCGTTGAGTGGTTTCAAAATCTACGAAATTCCCTGTTGCGCCTGAGTCTATTAGGACTTCCATTTGGTATATTTTTTAAGTCAACTGAATTTGTACTGCCAAACGGAAGTGAGATTTGTAGTTGGATACACAGGAATTTATTGAAGGGAAGGCGATGGTTCCCAAGAGATCCCCTTCTAAATATCTTGGGCACAATAGTTTCCCGGCGTTTGCTCAGTTGTAGTCACAGCCACAGACTTGTTAGCACTCACAGTCTTACCTTTAGGTTTTATTGTGCAATCTTTCACGAAATGTCCCTTTCCACCACAATAAAGACATTGGCCATCATTTTTACGTCTATTATCTTTTTCATCTTTAGACAATGGTTGCCTAAGAGTCCCGATTTCCATTGGTTCTGTATTTGTTTCTGAACTACTAAGTTGATTTCTGGGTTTACTGTCGAACTTCCAACTTGATTTATCATATTTTTTCCTGTCAGTTCTTCTTTCAGACAGTCTATGATCCAGACGTAAAGTTAGATTGACTAACTCTGAACAAGTAGTTGGTTGAGGATCGATTTGCCCAAGAACGTCTTTCAGATCATCTTTTAACCCTTGATAAAAGAGTGCTGCCCTCTTTTCTTCAGGCCACGAGGTTTCTACAATTAACCTATTGAAATGAGACAAATAGGAAGGAATATGCTACTTACCAGTATGCATCTGTTCTTGGCATGTAGGGCCGCTAACATTCATATCTTGTGCATAGATCGCCGCCTAGTGTTGGGTCCGGATGATTGCACCTTGTTGTCCTGGAAGAGTCTTTTGAAGTATCACGAGATAGGTGGCTCCTCCCCTGAACTACAGTGTGCATGGGCATCCTCTCCATCCTCAGATTGTTTTTCGCCATTGTGGCAGAGATGGAGTCCAATACAATACAAGATGAACATGCTTACAAATAATTCTGACTACTACAGCTGCGACAGGCACCGGGGAGGATGGGTGGGCGATATGAATGTTAGCGGCCCTACATGCCAAGAACAGATGCATACTGGTAAGTAGCATATTCCGTTCGAGGCATGTGGGCTGCTAAATTCATATCTTGTGCATAGAATAAATAGCAGTTTCTCCCCTAGCGGTGGTTGCCCGAGCCAGCTGCAGCAGCCTGAAAAAGGGACTTAAGAACAGCCTGTCCTACAGCAGCTTGCTGCTTGGAAGGTACATCAACACAGTAGTGTTTGGTGAACGTATGTATGTTATTCCATGTGGCTGCTCTACAAATGTCCTCCGTTGGAATGTTACCCGGGAAACCCATGGATGCCCCTAGCTTGCGTGTGGAATGCACTCTTGGGGGGACTGTTAGTGTGCGTTTAGCCTTCTGATAACAAATCTGAATACACTTAACAATCCATCTGGCTATACCTGATTTGGAAATGGGTTTGCCCTTGTGCTGTGGTGAAAAAGCAACAAAGAGTTGTTTAGTCTTCCTGAAATCCCTCGTCCTGTCTATATAGTACAGGAGAGCTTGTTTGACGTCTAATGTGTGCAGTGATCTTTCTGCAACTGAGTCTGGATTAGGGAAGAAAACTGGCAGTTCAATAGTTTGATTAATGTTGAACTGAGAGACTACCTTGGGCATGAATTTAGGGTTAGTGGGTAGCACCACCCTATTCGCGTGAACCTGTATAAAAGGTTCTTGAATGATTAGGGCTTGCAGCTCGCTAACCCGTCTCAGCGACGTGATCGCTTCTAAGAAGGCAACCTTCCAAGTGAGGAACTGTATCTCACAAGAGTGGAGAGGTTCGAAGGGAGGTCCCATCAGTCTGGTCAAAACAATATTAAGATTCCAGACCGGTGAAGGTGGTCTTCTGGGTGGAATGACTCATTTGAGTACCTCCATAAAAGCCTTTATGGCTGGCACTCGGAACAGTGAAAGGTGTTGCCTGTTCTGTAAGTAAGCCGCTATTGCCGCCAAATGAATATGTATAGAGCTGTATGCCAGATTGCATCTGTATAAATGTAACAGGTAACAAATAATGTTTTGTGTTGATGCATCCAGCGGGTTTATGTCATGGTTGGAACAGTAAATGACAAAGCGTTTCCATTTGGTAGCATAGCAGGCCCTAGTTTTAGGCCGTCTCGCCTCCTTGATGATATCCATACAATCAGGAGGCAAATTCAGATAACCAAATTCTATGACTTCAGGAGCCATATCGCAAGGTTTAACTGTTGCGGATCTGCGTGCTGAACTTCGCCATGGCTCTGGGTGAGAAGACTGGGTGTAAGACGCAGTCTTTGATGAGGCACCACGGAAAGTTCTAGGAACGTGGTGTACCATGCTTGCCTCGCCCACGTTGGAGCAACCAGGATGAGAGTCATCGAGTGCTGTCTGAGTTTCCGTGCCACCAGAGGTATGAGCGGGGCTGACGGAAAAGCGTACGCAAATCTGCCTGACCAGTTCATCCATATTGCATTGCCCTGAGACCGCGGGTGTGGGAACCTGGCGGCGAAGTTTGGGCATTTTGCGTTCTCGTTTGTGGCGAACAGGTCGATGTCTGGATGCCCCCACTGCTGGAAGTACGGTTGCAGCACTGAGGGATGAATCTCCCACTCGTGCACCTGATGGCTGTGTCTGCTGAGCAGATCCGCCATCTGGTTATCCTGGCCCGAGAGGTGCTCCGCCATGAGGAAAATGTTCCTCTGAATGGCCCACTTCCACATGCTCTGAGCCAAGTGTGACAACTGTGGAGAGTGAGTACCTCCCTGCTTCTGAATGTAATACATGGCCGTCATGTTGTCCGTCCGGATCAACATGACCTTGCCGCACAGATGTATCTTGAAAGCCTTCAGTGCCAGGAAGATTGCCATCAATTCCAGCAGATTGATGTGCACCTTCTTCTGTTGATCCGACCATAGTCCCTGCACTGTATAATGAAGGATATGCGCCCCCCACCCCAGGAGGGATGCGTCCGTCGTGAGCACTATTTGTGGTACAGGCTCTTGGAACGGTCGTCCCTTGCAAAGGTTGCGTGGATTCCACCAATGCAGAGAGTTGTACGCACGACCGGTCACCAACACTAGGTCTTTCAATTGTCCTTGAGCCTGGTTCCACTGTCGAGCTAAACACTCTTGGAGCGGACGCATGTGCAGTCTCGCGTGCGGGACTATGAAGATGCATGCAGGAGGCCATCATGCCTATCAACTGCAGAAACACTCGCGCCTGTAGTGAGTGTTGTGGCCTGAATTTGCGAATCAGCAGTTGCATGCTGTCGATTCGCACTGAGTTCGGCTGGCCCGTAGCCGTCACAGTGTCCAACGTCGCTCCCAAGTATTGCTGTACTTGAGCGGGTTGAAGATGCGACTTGGGATAGTTCAGAGAAAATCCCAAACTGTGCAGAAGATGAATCGTGCAGGACACGTGGCTGGCGCACTGCTGGGCCGACTTCGCTTGCACAACCTAGTCGTCCAGGTAAGGGTAGACATGAATGTGTTGTCTCCGAAGGTGTGCCGTCACCGTCGCCAAGCACTTGGTGAACACTCTGGGAGCAGTGGTCACTCCAAAGCGTAGCACCTTGAACTGATAATGCTTGTTCTGTATAGTGAACCTGAGATATTTCCTGTGTGCCTGATGTATGGGTATATGGAAATATGCATCCTTCAGATCCAGAGTTGCTAGGAAATCCCCCTGACTGAGCAATAGAAGAACCTGCTGCTGAGTCAGCATATGGAAATGTTCTGAAAGGATGTATAGGTTCAAAGGTCACAGATCCAGAATGGGCCTGAGCGACCCGTCCTTCTTTGGGACCAAGAAATAGAGAGAGTACACCCCTGTTCCGTGCTCCTCTAGAGGCACCAGTTCTATGGCCCCTTTTTGCAGCATGCTGGCCACCTCTTGCTGTAAAAAGGTTAAGTGCTCTGCGGACATAGGATGGTGTCTTGGTGGTATGTCGGATGGAGTGGATATCAGTTCTGAACAATACCCGTACTGGATAAGTTGCCTCACCCACCTGTCTGTGGAAATGCCTTCCCAGACTGGCAGGACCTGCTGGAGTCGTCCCCCGACGGGTGTTATATGGTCCGGGGCAGTGACAAGACGTCACTGTTTGGTATTTGCGGAGGACCTGGTGTTATTATTTCCACGTCCTCTGCCTTTGGTGCTGTTACCACGGTATCCACCTCTATTGTTCTTGTTAAAGGTGGCCTGTGCACCACCTTTATTGTATTGTGTTTGCTGAGATGTTTGCCCCCTTGACGGCCCTCTACCTCCTGAGTGACGAAAAGAACCCCCTCTGAACTGTTGAGACTGCAAGGCCCCCATAGACTTAGCCGTCTCGGTGTCCTTCATGATCTTCTCAAGAATCGTGTCAACGTCAGGCCCAAACAAGAAATCTGGGTTAACGGGGTGGTTGAGCAAACTTTTTTGTATTTCTGGCTTAAACCCTGAAATTCGTAACCATGCCTGCCTCCTTAGCATTACACTGGTGTTAATGGCCCTGGCTGCAGTGTCTGCTGAATCTAGGGCACACTTGATAGAAGCGTTTGATATCAGTTTCACTTCCTGAATCAACATTTCCGCCCCCTCTCCATATGCATCAGGCAAGTGTTGCAACAATTGCTCTAGGGTGTCATAGTGAGCCCTATCGTATCTAGCCAGTAGAGCTTGTGTATTGGCTATTCTCCAAATATTCGCTGCCTGCGCAGCAACCCGCTTCCCAGAGGCTTCTAACACTTTAGGGGCCCGATGTAGGTCGGTCGGTAATGGCCGAAAATCAGTATTTTCGGCCGTTACCGATCGGTAAACAGGTAAATGGCATGTAGGGGGCATTATTTTACCGAATCGGTAAAATTACAGAATCGGTAATTTTACCGATTCGGTAAAATTAAAAATCGGTAAATTTACCGATTCTGAGCCACCCTTATGTAGGTGGGACTCTTCAGAGTCCCAGGAGCCTTAACGAATCGGTATTTTACCATCAAATCCAATTTGATGGTAAAATACCGATTCCGGTGTGCATGCATATGTGTGCATGCACACCTATGCCATGTGACAGGCAGACCTGCCCTTAGGGCAGGTATGCCTGCCACATGGCACCCGTGCCTGTTTTGGGGGGTGCCAGAGGGTGTCAAAGTGACACCCCCTGCACCCTTGTGAAATTCGGTATTTACCGATTCGGTAAATACCGAATCGGTAATGCCCATTCATTCCTATGGGCTTCAAAGCCCATAGGAATGAATGGGCATTACCGATTCGCTATTTACCGAATCTGTAAATACCGAATTCATCCGATTCGGTATTCCAGCACATCTGGAATACTTACATGTCGGACTCATTGATTTACCGATTTTAAATTACCAAATCGGTAAAATTCGGTAATTTAAAATCGGTAAATCGTTCCTACCTACATCTAGCCCTAGATTCTTTGTCTGGGGGAGGAGCATCATCACTTGTTTGTGAGTTTGCCCTCTTCCGGGCATTGGAGACCACCAAAGAGTCCAATGGCAATTGACCCCTTATATACGTAGGGTCCACAGGAGCAGGCCTGTATTTCTTTTCAATACGTGGGTTCACCACCCTTGCTCTGGTTGTGTCCTTGAAAATGTCATTGGCATGCTTAAGGACACCCTTCAGCATCGGTAGCGTCTTCACTGACCTGTCCGACGTAGAGAAGGTATCAAACAGGAAGTCCTCCTCAACCGGGTCCGCATGCATGACCACATTGTGGTTCAGCGCTGCCCTTTCAATTAGAGCGTTGAACGCCGCAGAATCCTCTGCGGGGGCCGTCTTCACTTGGTAAGACTGGGAGTCCGCCATGCCTTGATCTTCGAGCACATCCTGCGAGTCATCCTGATTAGATTCATCAAGATAGTTGAATTGCTCGTCATTCTGGTCATCCCCCCCACCATCCTCAGTGCGTGTGGGGGATGAGTAAAGGCTTGTCCATAAGGCCTTACGGACTCGAAAAGGACTGGCGAGGAAGCAGAGTCTCTTTTCCTTTTGAGTGGAATTTGATAGGATTCCATCGGCTTCCCCGGCAAGATCTTCTGTTTGAAAAGGGTGAGTCTTCCGGTTGCAGAGTCAATGTACAACTTTTTGAGCTTTCAGAAGAAGGTGGAGTGGAACCGACGCCTTCAAGAGTGGCGGTCGTTCCCTTAAGTTTTGACATCGTTTCACCAGGGCCGGTGCCCTGTGCCGGCTTAGAAGTTTTAGGTCTTGCAGTCGGAGGCAGTCCAAACACTATAGGTGGGGGCCCCGATGGCTGTTTGACTCTTTTCACGCCCATCGCCGACTTCGAGCCAGGTGTTACGCTGGGATCTCCAAAATGGCCTCGGGTTGATGCGTCACGTTCCAACGCGGCCATTTTGTGCTTGTCTTCGAGAGCCTTCACCAGCATCAACTGGTATGCATTCGGACTGAGGGGCGGCTGCGTCTCAAGTTGTGGAAAATTAATACGGTTTGGTCAACATTATCGGCGCCATCTTGCCCCTTTCAAGCTCATTCGTGCGCGTAGGCGGCAGCCATTTTAGGCACCATGGCCCCTCTGCCCCTCGCTGATAGCCAGCGCGTCTCTCACTCTCTCTCTCAACCTCACAGGCATCCCCCGCACGCTGACAACCCCCTCGCTCTCACATGCCTTGGGTCATAAACCCCTCTTCAGCGCAGATCGGCCTCAGAATCCCATCCTGTTCGCAGCGCGGACACCTCCCTTCATTCCTTTCATAGCCTCAGGCCCTTTGATGCAAACCCCCTTTTCCTGTGTGCCCGTCTGTCTCCCCTGTTCCCAAGCCGCCACCTGGCCCTACGGACACTGTTTATTACCCCCCGTACAGTAGGAAGCATCCCCCTATCAAAGGACCTTCGGGTCGATCGAACACCCCTCACCCCATGAGATCCGATCAACTCCACACATTCCGTGAATCGGCGGAATGTCCAGCTGCGCGATAATCACCACCTGTTGTGACCGGGGTAGGGACTTCAACTGTATATGTGTGGGAACGGGCTTGAAGCGGGGATTCCTAGGATGCTTTTCCGTACATCAAAGTACTGACAAATATGTGTTTCATGTAATAAAGCAGTAAACCTGAGTATAAGAGGCCAGGCCTCAGAGATGCGGTTAGAGCACCTCGTGACGATACTTGCTGTCCGATTTGATGTGTTCTCCTCCGGAGAGATTAAAACCCTAGTTTCCTGCCTTTCAGTCTCCAGCGCCTGCTTTCTTCATTTGATTAATATTGGTGGGTCATTGAGGCGACATCGCCGGGCAACACTAAAGGGTCTTTGGTCACTGGTTGTCTTACCCCTTTTACAATTGGCGTCCCAAGCGTGGGGCCCATCAGTGACTCGTGGATCCAGTGGGAGAGGTCCTGACGACAGAGTGAACGACTGCAACGATCGGAAGGTACCCTGTCCGATAGACCCTCGTCTGACAGCCGATCATCCGAACTTCACTGGTTCCGAACGGACCTCTCTCGAGTGATCTACGGTCCTGACTGGGGACCATCAGGAGTGCCACGAGGAGTACGAAGAGAAGAGGACGATCGGGCGCTGGATTCGGAAGACAGGAAACTATCCATACGGTCCGGGTAAGGTCGTGTAAACACGACGAATTGCGGAATAATTGATGATTGATGGAAAATACTAGTATTATTCTTTGTTAATTTATTTGGAGTTTCGCTGTCGGCAAACGGAGAAACAACCGGCTCTCTCTTTGCAAGCAGTGAAGGATAGGTAACGCACCCGTTGTGCCTATTTTTCTCCCCCACTGATCAATTGCCCCTCCCCATTGATTAACTGTTACGGATCGTTTTCTGGAGATTCTCGGTCTGCAAACAGGAAAGAATAGGTCCCCCTCTTTGCAGATAGTGAAAGGGTAGGTGACGCAGACCTTTGCGGGCCTACTTATTCTCCCCATTGACCATTTTTTTATTTTTTATTTATTGACCAAACACTGATTGCCCGATATTGGTTCTTGAGGTATTCACTGCCTGCAAACAACGTAGAATAGAAATATTCTGTCTAGTCTTTGCACGCAGTGATAAGATAGGTAGTGCTGACTATTATCCCCATTGTGATCCGTCATGCCTGTCTTCTCCCCACTGATGGATAGCTGGTTCAGCCCGGACCGTTTATTAGAGGTGGACCATCTAGCCCCGCTGGAAGGCACCCCTAATAAAGACATGTTCGCAAAGTATGGATTAATCACCATAGCCTATAGTAAGCTATGGCACAAATATACCAAAGCAAACCAAGAGAAACAGTGACCACTGATAGGATCCTTCGATTTAGACAAAATAGAAACGGTAGAAATAACCCTTCGTAATAACAAGACAACGCCTATTATGCTCGATAGTCTCGGTATGTGGCGCAAAGAAGCTACGCAACGAAAGGAAAGAGACGAAGTCAGAGTAGGTAAAGAAACGCGGCAATTAACCCTCCAAACGCCTGGTAGGCGAAAGGAAGGGCCAGCGACGACACAGTTCCGAGGATTAGATACAAAAAGAGAACGGTGTAATGGGATGTGTCGACAGGACAAACCCGAGACACAACGACCCAAAAGTAATCCCCCGACACTATACACAGGACGAGCAGATTTAAGGCAAAACCAATGTGCTTTTTGTAAATGTCTCGGGCACTGGAAAGCCCAATGCCCGACTCTACAGAACATAGGTAAGAGCAGAGGGTCGACAGAAATAACAGGCCGGCAGAAAGGGAAAAGACGCAAGATAAAAACAAATCCGACTAACACGGACAGGACGGATAGAACCACCACGTTTGATTATGCTCGATGGCACAGATTTCGTCAGACCAATTTCAACGACATGTCTGAATTCTGGGACTGATTGCTCCCTGTTGCCCCCCCCCCCACTCTGAAAAACAAAAGCAATTACAGGCCTGCGTAGACAAACCCCCGGTAGAAAAAGGACTTAAGGAAGCCAAGCATCTGTTATATAATTTAGGATTTAATTACGATAAAGATAACCCACAACCAACGATAAATAGAAAAAACTAGTAAAACATTCTTTAAAGTAAACTGTACTAATAGGAACAATACAAAACATATTACGCTCACTCCGGAAGTTCTCAAAATGTAACAAGTCAACGGTCCCGCCCATCCGGAAGGTGAAACACACAGCACGTGTGGGGCGGGGCCAGCCTTCAGCCATAGACCAAAAGAAATCGCCGACGAGAAGGTACAGGAGACTCCATGGGCCGACATGAAATGGTCTTCCCATACTCTCCTTCCTGGGGTGACGTCCCCCGGGCCACGAGTAGGGAGGGGGCGGATGCAGGTGACCCCCTCCCTCGTATCTCCTGGTCCGGCCATCACGAATTCCTCCATCGAACTGGTGCAGGGGGACTGGGAGGGAGAGGCGACACGGACGAGCCTCTCCCACCTCCACAGGTAGGAGGTTTCCCAGCCCCGGCCCGGCGCCGAAATCCTCCAGCTGGGCGACGGATATACCTGCGCAGCACCGAACATACAATGTCTGACGGACCTATTTTCTCAGCATAGAACATACAATGTCCAACGGGCATACTTCCGTAGCACAGGACATACAATGTCCGACGGGCATATTTGCGGAGCACCGAACATACAATGGTCCCCCAAGAGTCGGAGTCAGGGGTGTAGGGTGGTCATCATGTGCACCCCTGATTCGAAGGGACGGCGTGGGATGCGCTGGGAGAGGGAGGCGGCGCGAACGAGCCTCCCTCACCTCCCCAGGTGGAGGCTCCACAGCTGCACCCTGGCGCCCCGAACCAAATGTCCTGCTCCAACAGCATGGTGTTCTGTCTTTGTCGCCACAAGAAGTTTCTTCCACTCCTGAAAGACACGACGAAGGGCGGCGGCTGCAGGGTCTCAAAATGGCGTCTGGGCCCTCTGGAAGGCGGGTCTAGACCGCTGGAGTAACTCTGTCCGGTATTGCAACTCGGGCGCTTGCCCACCTGGGCACAAGCCCCCACCTTCGACAGCATCCCCACAGCTTTGAAGATTCTACCAAAGTCCCAGGAGCCCTCGGCCCCTACAGGCTTCCGGTGGGGAACGACTGCCTTGATCACAAATGAAACGACCACGACATAGCCACAAGATAGTGGTGCCCTCGTGTCAGCACCAGCTTCAGTCTGAACAACCCAGGAACATTATGGGCTAACGAACTCAAGTAAGTTCCGGCTGAACATCAACGTGACCCGGTAAGAGAGATTCTACCTCCCTCCCCCTTTTTGATTGACGGTCCACACCACCAGCCCCTCTGTTAGCACAGGTTTTGAACTGCTGAAAGGGACTCTGGTCCAACCGCCAATCGTCTGAGACATATTGCCCCTGATGATACTTCCGGACTAAACCAGCCTCGCCCAAAGTGGCGCCGGTATCAATAGGAACTAACGGACACCTCGTGGTGTTCTTTAGCTAATGAGACTTGATGTACTAAGATATATGTGAACATTTGCACACTTGACGAAAAAGGGAGGAGGGTTCACTTGGCGAACATTTGAAAGGGGTCCCGTTAAAATGTTGATTTCAATGTACGATTTATTATGATATTTATTGTGACCGATACATAATGTAGCTTGTGACGCACGCCCACGATATACATCTAGGAAATGTGATTGCAATTAACCTAACTGTGTTTACATTTATGAACTAAAACGCCCCCGATCCCTCATCACTTAATGAGACGTTTTTAGTTACTAGCAAATAATTAATTAGGCCTTTTTAACATGTTCTTATGCTGCAAAATAACGCCCCCTACTGTATGTGCTCCAGCCATCACCATGTCCGACCGAATACGATTGCATTCACAAATTTACTTACTGAACAATTATGCAAATAAAGGTTTTCCAAACTATGAACAGGTATCGCATACTTTTGTAAATGTGGGAATCGGCGGGAGGGCTATTCTGTGCGCAACCGTTTCGCTCTCTTTTCAAGGTTATTAGAAAATGGTTGTTCGGCCCTGGATTAATGATCGAATCTAAGGTATGATACGCTGCCTCCAAATATGCGACTAAGCTCAGGAACTAACGCATGAAAAAGGACCTCGACTTCTGAGAATGGGTAAAGTAAAACGGTGTGAATGATAGAATGTTATAAAGGTATGGTGCTCGAAGGCACTAAGGGACAGAGTTGACCGAAGAACTAATATGCCTTAGAACATCACAGCTTTGGGAATGATTTAAGGATCCCGATGACTAGATACATCTACAAAACCAGGTACCTCGCACTAGGCGCCTCCGATTTCTCTTTTTAGCGATTCCCTACACACGATCTATAATGCCACCCTCAAACCCCCTCATGAACAACCTATCACACTGCCCCCCCCCCCTTGACTTCAGAAACCAAGACCCTAGGGATTATATCCCGAGGGGATAAGTACGGGTATGTGGTAAGTAAATAACTTTTGTGCCCGTACATTTGATATGCTCGAATGTTGTTCCCCCTCCCTTTTTTTCCCTCTTTTTCTCCCTCTGCAGGTTACAATGGAATCACGATTAGGGTATCGTAACAGATCTGGAGCCACGTCACGTCCGATACATGAAACGGACTAACGCTGCAAGATGACACCAAGGGGCGCCCAACTCAATGCACGTCCTTCTTGTACCTGACCTAATGCTCTTCCGTCCCAAACTGCATGCTTTCTACATTCTAACACGAACCAAAAAAATGTCTCATGTTGGGTAATGCACCGAATAGCCTAAATAAGTACATGGCCACTCTCCATGTCACCCGTGTACTATTTAGCCTATTGTTGATCTCTCTCTCTCTCTCTATCTGTCTCTCTCTATCTCTCTCTCTCTCTCTCTCTCTCTCTCTCTCTCTCTCTCCTCCACTCTTTCACTCTTTCTAGCAAATGGCACCTAATTGACGAACCACTACCCCTGGTGCACCACCTGATTGGCTCCAAAATACCACAAGTATTTGCACAAATTTGTCTTAAATAAAAATTGCATCGATACCACGTTACTACCTCTCCTTTTCTGCTAAATATTGATGAAACCTAGATTGGCCGAAAAGAAAGGGACAGGTAAGACGACTAAGGTTCTCTAATCCGACCCATCTTGAGGGAACTACTTGTCAGTGGCTTCTATGATAAAATATCTCTGGTAACGCGACCTTCCCCGTCCCAAATTGTCTCAATGCCCCAATCAGTAAAAGCGATCGAGACATACCCGCCTTCCCAGGACACCATCAGTTTTGTATCGGCTGCCCCAGACGAGAATTTGAAAAAATGTCCTTTGCTTCAATTCACTGTGTTCCTAGTTGTTTTCCATAAGACCCCACTCACCCCAAAGATGAGTTTAATGGTTATCGCAAGCCCCCGAGTTTTTTTTTAATAAAGTAGCCAGGTTGTGAGAAACTATGTAGAATTTAGAATAATGTTTGCAAAGTTAGAATTAAGTCGAAAATGAAAGAACTTGTTGCAAGTAAACCTGTTGAAAGTAAAATGTTTAGACGAAAGATAGGATGCATTGACATAATGGAGAATCGTTTAGCCTATGTTCATTCCTCAGAAGGATGCCTATCTGACTATGGTGAATAAAACGTTGCACTTTTCCGTAAAATACAAAGCCCTGAAGACCGGTCTAGCCTTGCAAGACTCGTACTAGGGAAATGGGTCTCTACCAGGAGAACTGACATAACTGTAATAAACGAATGCAATGAATGGGTATCGGACCTCGTACCACGACAAATGAATGTAATAAACCGACAAAACGCCAAAGAAATAGCCACGAAGGGAAGTTGTTGGGAACCCAGCAAACCCATCATCAATTGTTTATACGTTGGCTGTAGACCTCAATGTAGCGGATGTTTACCCCAGTTGCTTGGTGTTGGGAGAGAAATAGATTTATGTAATTACCTTCCTCTGCAAAATCTCTAAAGACTGTCTTTTCAAACTCATTTAAGGGTACCACTGTCGGAGGAGAAAGAGACAGGATGTGGGAGCATGCGGCCTGACTGCAGATCGTGGAACCCCGGCGACGGAGGCCAAGGCGAGACCACAACAGTAAGGAGTCGCAGGACGAGGCACTGTTTCCGCCAAAACTAAAGGAAAGGGCTGATCTGAGGCCCCTGCTCTATGATCGACGTGTGCCGAAAAGTCCCCGCTCTCTGAACGTGATTATGGACCCGCCTGTCTAAAATTTTCCGTCCCCCTGGTCTGTTCCCGATCTGGCCCTGCTCCATCCCCTCCTCCTCCGACCTGCCATAAGGACTATTCACACACACCCCCTCCCTCCACCTGAACTTTCAAAATCCTCTAAATCCTACTGTGCCATCCGGAGAAGGGTATTTCCTGCGTCAAAAAGGAGGGAGCCCTGACTAAGTAGACCACGAACTGTGTTAAATCTCAGAACTGTGACCTAAAAACACCACCAAGGGTCACCCCAAAGAGAAGCTAAACGAAGTATGTGGTTCTGCCCGGTACCGAACACCTTGAAGATGATGGAAGCAACAGGAAATACCCACCACAGAAACGCAAGAACAGACAGACTCCACAACTCAAAGACAATTGCACCCTTCACCACAATCCTTTTCTGTCTCCTTCTAATGATCACACTCTGGATTATGGAAGAAAATGCATCTGCTCCAAAACCATAACGCATTTCTCCCATGAGGTCTGGCGAAACAAAACAAAGACACTCTCCTGCCCGCAGACCTCCAACGGCTCAACCCACATGGACATTCCTGCTAAAGAACGAATTGTAGTACAGGTGCTCAACAGTGCCAACAGAAGACGACAAAGAATGCTGAGAACTCACTAGTAATGGTCCACGACCATAAGACACTGGGAACCCTGATTATTGTTTTTACTATGTCTCATTTCTCTCCCAACCACCATTGAATTGACTATGCTCCAACCGAGTACAAAAAGAACTTACTTACGTGGTAACCTATCGGCTCCTATTCCGAATGACTACAAGCATCTATGATCTGTACCCAACGCTCTCACTGCATAATTTTTGTCTGACATTGCATTCAACAAAGCTCAACGATGAGCCCGCCCACCAGATGAAAAGATTTTAAAATCTGATGTTTATGTACAGTTCCTTCACCTGGGTTATCACTTCCTTACTTATGACCATAACAGTAGACATAGATAGGAAATAGGCCAGCAAGATGTCTTAGAAATGTTAAAGGGAGGACTGTGGAAAATTAATACGGTTTGGTCAACATTATCGGCGCCATCTTGCCCCTTTCAAGCTCATTCGTGCGCGTAGGCGGCAGCCATTTTAGGCACCATGGCCCCTCTGCCCCTCGCTGATAGCCAGCGCGTCTCTCACTCTCTCTCTCAACCTCACAGGCATCCCCCGCACGCTGACAACCCCCTCGCTCTCACATGCCTTGGGTCATAAACCCCTCTTCAGCGCAGATCGGCCTCAGAATCCCATCCTGTTCCCAGCGCGGACACCTCCCTTCATTCCTTTCATAGCCTCAGGCCCTTTGATGCAAACCCCCTTTTCCTGTGTGCCCGTCTGTCTCCCCTGTTCCCAAGCCGCCACCTGGCCCTACGGACACTGTTTATTACCCCCCGTACAGTAGGAAGCATCCCCCTATCAAAGGACCTTCGGGTCGATCGAACACCCCTCACCCCATGAGATCCGATCAACTCCCCACATTCCGTGAATCGGCGGAATGTCCAGCTGCGCGATAATCACCACCTGTTGTGACTGGGGTAGGGACTTCAACTGTATATGTGTGGGAACGGGCTTGAAGCGGGGATTCCTAGGATGCTTTTCCGTACATCAAAGTACTGACAAATATGTGTTTCATGTAATAAAGCAGTAAACCTGAGTATAAGAGGCCAGGCCTCAGAGATGCGGTTAGAGCACCTCGTGACGATACTTGCTGTCCGATTTGATGTGTTCTCCTCCGGAGAGATTAAAACCCTCGTTTCCTGCCTTTCAGTCTCCAGCGCCTGCTTTCTTCATTTGATTAATATTGGTGGGTCATTGAGGCGACATCGCCGGGCAACACTAAAGGGTCTTTGGTCACTGGTTGTCTTACCCCTTTTACAAAGTCCGTCTTCGGTGTCCACGCCCCCGAGGGCAGCCTTAGATGACGTCGCACTGTCTCTTTGGGCCTTTGGCACCTTCTTGGATGTACCGATCTTCACGGTGGCACCCTTCCGTAACCCCGAAGGGGCAATGACACTCTGAGCCTTCTTAGGATCTGATGGAACGAGGCTTCGCAAAACGAATACTGGTTCAACCAGTTTCAGTTTCGGTTTCGATTTGTCTTTAGTCAGTTTCGATTTCGTTTTCGAAGGCGTACCCACCGAAGGCTCTGAAGTATTCTTAGCCGGGCAAGGTTGCGGGCTGCAGAATGAGTAGAAAGATCTTGGCTAAGGCCTTCCGGCGATGCTTCGACCTGAGCTGTTGACAAGACAGTGTCACTTTCGACCCCCGAATGTTCGGGCGAGTCTTGCTCATCGCTGGAGCCGCCCTCTGCTGCTCCAATAGCCATACCGTCGTCTCTTACCTCGACGGCTTCATCGTCTTCGATGTGTTCATCGTCTACCTCTTCTTCGTAGGAAGAATCTTGACAGGAGACCGGGTCGGAGAAGTGCTCCGGTTCCTCCTCTTGGACTACCTCGTCGTCCCCAGCCTCGAAGATATCCTCCACATCCGACGCCCTCCGCGCCGGTAGTCTCCACTCACGTCGAAGAGCGAGCGCCTCTTCCGACCTGAATTTCGAACAGGCCAAGCAACTCTCCTCGTCGTGATCTGGAGCCAGAGATCTGTTGCACACAGGGTGTACTTCTGACAGAGGGTACTTTGCATTACAGACTGCGCCTGGAATTCCATCCTCGATGTCAATCTTCGATCGGGCCTAAAAAGCTGGGAGCACACGTGCTCAAGTATCCGGGAACCGGATAAGTTAACTCAGAACCGAACGAGGTACAATACCGACGCTTAAAGAGGCCTTTTGGCCTGAAGACAAACAAGTTTTTCCTATAGGTTCCGAACAAGAGTCACGGAACACATCCGAACCCAACGGCGGAAAAAAACAATCTGAGGATGGAGAGGATGCCCATGCGCACTGTAGTCCAGGGGAGGAGCCACCTATCTCGTGATACTTCAAAAGACTCTTCCAGGAAAACAAGGTGCAATCATCCGGACCCAACACTAGGGGCGATCTATGCACAAGATATGAATTTAGCGGCCCACGTGCCTTGAACATAAGGTCTCTATTCCCTTGTCGTAGCTGTAATAGTTAGCGATCTGCGGACAGAGTCACCAGTGGCGGCTGGTGACATTTGAAATTGGAGTGGGGTAAAATTGGCGGTGGAGAAAAAAATACAGGAACAAACACCACACAGTACCATACAAAGAATAGAAACCAACCCCACATCAAAACTAATGCAGCGCGCTATGTGAAAGTGAACTCAGCATGTTCATAAAGTGATCACATATTTTAGAAAATATTTATTTCGTGAAACCATCATGCAGTGTTAGAGGCTTAGCTTATGAGTAGCTTTAAATAGAATGAAAACAAAACAGGTATTACAGCAAATTTTGCCTGCAGCGGGCACCAATGCATTGTATATTCCATACCTTGCAAATACATATACAGGGTAAATTTACGCAATGAAAACTGCCCAGATTTGAAAATGTGGGATACTATTTTTTTTCAGCTGAAACACACTAATGAGGACCACTTTCATTTTAATGCCCAGATGTATTTGCTGTGCTAGTCCGACCCTGGCTGTTCCACGTATTCCGAGTGAATTTATCCATAAATAACACATGACTCAACCCCCAGTGGCTCCAATTGCCCTGTTGGTCCAGTGTCACTCCGAACTGAGGGAGTTCTTGCTCGGTCGGAGGTGCACTCACACGGAGCTGTTCACATAACGTGCTTGCCGTGCAAACCGTAGCAGGCCTCTCAATTGACTCCAGTGACGCCATTTAAACTTATTTTAATTAATGTTTAACCTATCACAGATACTGTTTTTAACACTCCGTCGATCGTCAGCCCCTCCTTATCCTCTCACTCCCAAATATACAATTTGGCACCAGCATGACTGAGCTAAACTGTGTGAATCAGGCGAGTGACGAAGGTGCTGGTGCCGACAAGTTTGTGTCTAGTCAGAGCCCAGTCCCTCCTCTGATGTCCCTACTTGTTCGGTGTGCAGGGGAACGCCAGTTTTCTTGTGTCAGTGAATTAACGAGACACGCGTTTGTGCCTGCTTACTGGCACTATGACTATGAGAGATGGAAACAAACATACAAACTACTGGCACAAACGGATGAGAGAAACTCGCACTTTATTTACTTGGAACTTTTATACAGAATGCAAAGCATGACTGTATTTTCGGCTGAATTGGGTTAAATGTTACAACTCATTTACACACAGTCACAGAGGCCCTTATTTAAGGCAACCCAAGGAACGTGCCAACAATGTACAGTCTTCAGAGTTTATTCGATTTTATATTGTTTTCATTTTTAATTATTATGTATGCAAATGCACGATGGCACTCACCACATGGGAAGGAAGTCGGAACGGGAAACCAAGAATCAGGCGTGAGCCCTCTCACTGCACAGGACCATCTCTTCCCAGAGCAAGGGCAGGTGGCACGGCGACATCGCAGTCCCACCTGCCCCATCACAGTCAAGCACGGGTTGCCAAACGCAGCCGCAAGAAGAGCTCAGAGCATCCATAGAAGCACCAAGCACCTGCACGCCACTGCCAACGGACCCGAGCCGGCGCACAAGGAGGCATGCATGAGCTGAGCATCCCGGGTAACAGGGTAAAGGAGTCCCGGAGCGTGGCGCAACACAAACCACCTCAACCCCCAGACTAAGGAGCTTCTTCTTCACCCCTCTGAAACCCGCCTCCTTAACAAAATCCCCCTCACTCCGAAGCCGGTAGAGACAGGCAACATTTAAATACTTAAGTATAATTTACATGCGATATGCGATAATAATACATAATAAAATATTATATAAAACTTACCTTGGCTTCCCGCGCTGACTCCAGAGACTGCAGACTTCCGACTCCCGCCGTCCTGGATTTTAAATGCGTCTGACGTGGTCTGGGCTCTCATCAACAAGAAGGCTGCAGGCAACCTCCCTCCCCTCCACCGCAGCCAGCACCGATTGGTTCGGGCGGCTGCCCCAACAGCGTCATTTCTCTCAGTCTGCATGCTGCAGAGAACGGAGAGGAGGAAGCGGAGTACTTAATCGCTGTATCCTATCTACTTTATCAGAGAGCATTGAAGTGGCATTCCTAGCTTCAGTAAAATCTGTTTGCATCTGAACAATAACCCTCATTAAATCATCCATGGTGGCCATAATGTCAAAACTCTCAGACCGGGAGGAATATTATTTGTGGGCTCACTATTCTGTCGCTTGCTTCTTCCTCAGGGTCTGGAGTGATGATATAAGGGGCCCACTTCTCAATACCTCCAACTCTGATTGTAATGATTACACAGAGTATTGAAGTGATTAAGCGGGGGGAAAGGGAATTAGGAAGGGAACAGCTGGGAAGGAGATCTGAAAAGGAAAAGTTACTCGCAAACAAAAATACACGCACTTTCCTTCGCACAAAGACGTAAATTAGGACATCAGATTCTGTCCTTCAATCAGGAACTAGCTTAAGAGCTTCGTGGCTTGCGTTTATTCCGACAATCAGACTCTTGGTTGACCTTTCTTAGATCCGCTATATTGTGGCGATAATACTTCACTTCAGTATCAACTGCTGAAAAGGTATAAGCGGCAGAATTTGGTTTAGGTCTTTCTATGACTAGGTTTTCAATCACCTAAACAATCAGTGTCTTATATTTCCTTATTTTATGTGACTTTAAAAGTGTTCCCAAAAACATTCATGGAACTACTATAGAACAAGAATCGCTCTCGTGAATATGGAAATGAGCTAGAGAAAACATGCATAGAATTTCTACTAAACAAGAATCACACTCGGGAATAAGGTAAATGATCTTGAAAATCAAATTGAATGTTCCTAATAATTCACTGAAATGGTTTTAACAAGATTCGCAATCTTACCTGTAGAGTGGACCTCTGTCTCCTTTCTCTCACTCTGCTCCTTCACTCGTTTTTCTATCCTTTCTATCTTTCACCTTTCTGCATCTCTGCTCTTTTGTGCGTTATTTCTGCCCATTTTCCCTTTCTCTCCCTCTGCTCCTTCACTCGTTTTTCTACCCTTTCACCTTTCTGCACCTCTGCTCTTTTGTGCCTTATTTCTGCCCATTTTCCCTTTCTCTCCCTCTGCTCCTTCACTCGTTTTCACAAGTTTTTCTACCATTTCCATCTTTCACCTTTCTGCCCTTTTCTGCATCTCTGCTCTTTTGTGACTTATTTCAGCTTTTTTCCTCTTTTTTTCTTTATCCCTTCTTTCCTCCCTTTACCTTTCCCTGCCGCTGCTGCCCCCGCTGCCCCACCCCCCCCCCTAGCGCGACCGGCCCAATCCAGCTCCTCTCCCCGCTCCCGCCTCCCAGCTGTCCAGCACTCCCCGACCCCTACTTAATGGCGGCCACTGTGCAGCCGCGCAGCGACCGCTGGTGCACCAAAGGCGCATCAAAGGCAAACACGTCTGCGCACGTCCGCGACCCGTCCGCGACCAGCACCAGGAACCCTGGACCTCCGCCCCGCCAATGCTACGACCGAGCAGCACTCCACGTACTCAACCCGGGCTGCAACAACAACTGCAAGCTAGCATCACCAGCCGACACCCATGGACCTTTCAGCTGTCACCGCTGCCGGCACACCTGCAGCACCGCCAAGAACACGGATCCAGCACAACCCGCCCACAAGAACACAACCGAACCGAAGACCCTGCAATGCATCCTCCTCAACGTCCGATCCCTCCACAAACACGCCTCAGAAATCTGGGACCTCCTCGACACCACCACCCCGGACGTAGTATTCTTCACTGAAACATGGACCAACGCCACCTCGGGACCAGACATCGCCATCGCCATCCCCCAAGGATACAAGATCTCCAGAAAGGACCTCCCCACCCACCCAGGAGAAGGAATCGCCATCGTCCACAAATCCAGCCTCCGCCTGAGCACACTCCCTGAAGAGTCCACAAAACTGATGGAACACCTTCACTTCAAGATACTGGCCAGCCCCACCGCCGCCCTCCGAGGAACCCTCATCTACCGACCCCCTGGACCCCGCGGACCCTTCGCCAACTCCATCACGGACATTATCTCCCCTAGGCCATCGCATCCACCAACTACACCCTGCTGGGAGACCTCAACTTCCACCTCGACAATCAACTGGACCCCAACACTGTAGGAGGGTAGCTCCTGACTATGGTTGCCCCCAACTTTTTGCCCTGTGTTTTAGCTTGTTTTTGATATAGTTGGCCTGGGACCCTGCCAATCAGGACCTCAGGCCTACTGCTCCCTCTGTAAAATGGATTCCATGTACCTTAGGTGCATTAACCAATTGGTACTGGGCCACCTTATAAGACCCTGTAACTCAGGGCATAGGTGTACCCAGGGCCTACCAGGGGCTGCAGCATGTATTATGCTACCCCTGGCTGGCCATCTAAATCTGACACAACTGGCTGCACGACAGCTGGGGCAAGGTGGTGTAATCACCCTTTGCTTTAGATGTAGTGTACCTATATCTAACCCTAAAATAGACACATGTATTCCTATCAGTCACTCCTATGGCAGGCCTTAACAATCCTGAAGGCAGAGTGCTTGGAATTATGTGAGATGGTGCTCTGGCATGAGCTGAGCCAGTCTGCAGCTTGCGGAACCAAGTCCTAACAGCTGTTCTATGATAACGCGTACCATATACTCTTAAGTGCATTATAATCCTCGCGGTTATTTGCTATCTTTGGTATCGCTTTATCAAAACATGTCGAGTAAGGTGTCATGCGAATTAGAATACTAACCCCTCGCCAATTCTGGCGACGGGGTTAGCATTCCACCCTTCTAGAGGGACACGACATGTATGTAACTGTGAACCCCGGTTAAAGTTAACTCGAGCCTCAGCATCACAAAATGGATGCAGCCACCACAGACACAAGTCTGACCCCCTGCAGCTGGGAGTCCTACCAGCGAGGGCAGCTTGGACAAAGGGTTTCCTGTCAGGGGCGGTGCTAGCACCAACCCAGACAGGGTTTTGTGTATCCTAGGTAGGCAGGGCTGAATAGGAAGGTGACTGCAAGTGGCACCCCGGTGCTCACTGTGCATCTGCCAGTTTGAACCAGTTCCAGGGGCACACCAGCCCCTGAGCTGGGAAAAGTCCGGCATGGGAGAGGGGTGTAACCACCCCCCTTCCTGGTCTCACCCATGGGCAGGACCTAGTCCCGTACCAGCCCCTTTCTTTAGTATAAAGGTGGGAGCGGGGACCCTTCCAAATTAGATCATCTTTGAATCCTGAAACTACTTTCTACCAAAGGAACTCAAGACACAACCTCCACAACATTGGACTCTGCCAGATCGTGACCGAGCCCACGGACTCAGCAGGACACACCCTCAACCCCCTCTTCACTACAGGAAACTCCATCACCTTCAGCCACACCACCGAACTCCCATGGAGCGACCATCGTTGCGTCCACTTCACCTTCAGAACACACACCATCCACAGACACCAGCACCTGCTTCCACAAAGAAACTGGACCAAAATCACCGACGACCAGCTCACCTCCTCACTCAACAACTCCACCCCAACCATCGCGGAAAACGACGACCCCAACACCGCAGCCCGAACCCTGCATAGATGGATCTCAGACAGCACCAACACCATAGCCCCCCTCAAGAAAAACAACAATACCCGTGCCAAGAAAGCCAGATGGTTTACCACCGAACTTCGAGAGTCCAGGCGCACATGCCGCCGCCTCGAAAAGGCCTGGAGAAACACCAAATCCACAGAAGCCCACAACAACTTCAGAGCCGCCACCAACGCCCACCATCAACTCATCAGAGAAACGAGGAAAAATGCGATTGAAGACAGAATCTCCACCCACGCACACAACAGCAAGGAACTCTTCAGCATCATCAAGGAGTTCGCCCAACCCACCAGCGAGTCTACCGACATCCCTCCCTCACAAGACCTCTGCGACAAACTCAGCACCTTTTTCCACCACAAAATCAAGAGCATCTACGACAACTTCGACGAAGACAACCAACACACTGAACCCTCACGAACCACCCCCGACACCCGGAAACCAGCGATTGATGACTGGACAGCCCTCACCATCGAAGACACACTAAAGACGATGAAGTCAATCCACTCAGGAGCTCCCACGGACCCCTGCCCCCAAGACATCTTCAACAGAGCTGCCGATACCATCAGACCCATGCTCCACCACACCATCAACCGCTCCCTGGCGACCACCTGGTTCCCCGACGACTGGAAACACGCCGAGGTCAACCCCCTCTTAAAGAAACCCTCAGCGGACCCCACCAACCTCAAAAACTACAGACCCATGTCCCTGCTCCCTTTCCCAGCGAATGTCATCGAGAAAGCCATCAACAGCCAACTTGCCACATTCATTGAAGAACACAACATCCCCGACTCCTCCCAATCCGGCTTCAGAAAAAACCACAGTACGGAAACCGCCCTCCTCGCCGCAACAGACGACATCCGCACCCAACTGGACAAAGGAGAAACAGTAGCCCTCATCCTCCTAGACCTATCAGCGGCGTTCGACACAGTCTCCCACCGCACCCTAATATGCAGACTCTACGACGCAGGAATCCAGGACAAGGCCCTCGACTGGATCTGCTCCTTCCTCTCCGGCAGGACGCAACGGGTCAGACTCCCCCCCTTTCTTCTCAGACCCCACACCTACCACCTGCGGAGTCCCCCAGGGCTCCTCCCACAGCACAACGCTCTTCAACGTCTACATGGCTCCACTTGCCCCCATCGTCAGAACCTACGGACTCAACATCGTGTCATACGCAGAAGACACCAAGCTCATCCTCTCCCTATCCAACGAGCCCAACACCGCCATACGCAACTTTCGAGAAGGCATGGAAGCAGTCGCCAAATGGATGAAAAACAGCTGCCTACAACTAAACACCAACAAAACAGAAGTACTCATTGTAGGAGAGTAGGGTCTGCAATCCTATGGTCACCCCCGATTTTTGCTTTTTGCTTCACTGGTTTACGACTTTCCCTGGCTGTGGGCCTGCTAATCAGACCCACAGCCTAGCTGTTCTCTCTCTAAATTGACAACCATGTACCTTAGGTGCATTTACCAATTGGTACTGGGCCACCTTATCAGTCCCTGTACAGCATACCTTAGGTATCCAGGGCATAGGTGTATCCAGGGCCTACCAGGGGCTGAAGCATGTATTATGCCCCCCCTGGCTGGCCATCTAAACAGACACAACTGGCTGCACGACAGCTGGGGCAAGGTGGTGTAATCACCCTTTGCTTTAGATATAGTTCCCTATATCTAAACCTAAAATGGACACATATATTCCTATCAGTCACTCCTATGGCAGGCCTTATCAATCCTGAAGGCAGAATGCTTGGAATTATGTGAGATGGTGCTCTGGCATGAGCTGAGCCCGTTTGCAGCTTGCGGAACCAAGTCCTAATAGCTTTTCCATGATAACGCATACCATATACTCTTAAGTGCATTTTGAACCTTGCGGTCAAATGCAAACTTTGGTATTGCATTATCAAAACATGTCGAGTAAGGTGTCATACGAATTGGAATACTACCCCCTCGCCAATTCTGGTGACGGGTGTAGCATTCCACCCTTCTAGAGGGACACGACATGTATGTAACTGTGAACCCCGGTTAAAGTTAACTCGAGCCTCAGCATCACAAAATGGATGCTGCCACCACAGACACAAGTCTGACCTCCTGCTGCTGGGAGTCCTTCCAGCGAGGGAGGCTCGGACAAAGGGTTTCCTGCCATGGGAGGTGCTAGCACCACCCCAGACAGGATTTTGTGTAATAGGTAGGACAGGGCTCAAAGGAATGAGACATGCCTGGGGCACACAAGGTGCCCTGTGCATACACCGGTCTAAACCAGTTCCTGGGGCACTCCAGCCCCAGAGCTGGCGCAAGACCGGACAAAGGAAAGGGGGTGTAACCACCCCCCTCCTGGTCCACCCAGAGGAGGGTCCTAGTCGTAGTGCAGCACCCTTTAGCTGAATAAAGGTAAGAGCTGGTCCCATTCCAAATCAGATTGATCTTGACAACTTCCACTTAGAACAAGAAGACTCACCTGGTCAAGGTTAGTTTAATGTCCCTAGGTTTGGGGGGGGGGGTTATGTAGGAGAGTAGGTTTTGCAATCCTATGGTCACCCCCGATTTTTGCTTTTTGCTTCACTGGTTTACGACTTTCCCTGGCTGTGGGCCTGCTAATCGGACCCACAGCCTAGCTGTTCTCTCTCTAAACTGACAACCATGTACCTTAGGTGCATTTACCAATTGGTACTGGGCCACCTTATCAGTCCCTGTACAGCATACCTTAGGTATCCAGGGCATAGGTGTACCCAGGGCCTACCAGGGGCTGAAGCATGTATTATGCCCCCCCTGGCTGGCCATCTAAACAGACACAAATGGCTGCACGACAGCTGGGGCAAGGTGGTGTAATCACGCTTTGCTTTAGATATAGTTCACTATATCTAAACCTAAAATGGACACATATATTCCTATCAGTCACTCCTATGGCAGGCCTTATCAATCCTGAAGGGAGAGTGCTTGGACTTATGTGAGATGGTGCTCTGGCATGAGCTGAGCCCAGTTGCAGATTGCGGAACCAAGTCCTAATAGCTGTTCCATGTTAACGCATACCATATACTCTTAAGTGCATTATGAACCTCGCGATCAAATGCTAACTTTGGTATTGCATTATCAAAACATGTCGAGTAAGGTGTCATACGAATTGGAATACTACCCCCTCGCCAATTCTGGTGACGGGGGTAGCATTCCACCCTTCTAGAGGGACACAACATGTATGTAACTGTGAACCCCGGTTAAAGTTAACTCGAGCCTCAGCATCACAAAATGGATGCTGCCACCACAGACACAAGTCTGACCTCCTGCTGCTGGGAGTCCTTCCAGCGAGGGAGGCTCGGACAAAGGGTTTCCTGCCTTGGGAGGTGCTAGCACCACCCCAGACAGGATTTTGTGTATTAGGTAGGACAGGGCTCAAAGGAATGAGACATGCCTGGGGCACACAAGGTGCCCTGTGCATACACCGGTCTAAACCAGTTCCTGGGGCACTCCAGCCCCAGAGCTGGCGCAAGACCGGACAAAGGAAAGGGGGTGTAAGCACCCCCCCTCCTGGTACACCCAGAGGAGGGACCTAGTCGTAGTGCAGCACCCTTTAGCTGAATAAAGGTAAGAGCTGGTCCCATTCCAAATCAGATTAATCTTGACAACCTCCACTTAGAACAAGAAGACTCACCTGGTCAAGGTTAGTTTAATGTCCCTAGGTTTGGGGGGGGGGGGGTTATGTCCGGGTCTGGTGGCTCAGTGGACTAATGCGTCTACTGCAGGGGCCTGTGTTCGACCTCATGGTCACAGGTTCAAATCCCGGCGGGTCCACTCAGCCTTTCATCCATTTGGGGTCGATAAAATGAGTACCATTGAGTTGGGTAACAACAAACATCTGTTATTTCAGCGCCAAGAGGCCCGTAGTGGTGAACGTGCGCTTTACAAATACTCATGTTATGTTATGTTATGTTATGTAGGAGATTAGGTTCTGCAATCCTATGGTCACCCCCGATTTTTGCTTCACTGGTTTACGACTTTCCCTGGCTGTGGGCCTGCTAATCGGACCCACAGCCTAGCTGTTCTCTCTCTAAATTGACAACCATGTACCTTAGGTGCATTTACCAATTGGTACTGGGCCACCTTATCAGTCCCTGTACAGGGTGAGGACGCGCCGCTACTCGGCGCCATCTTGGTCTGCGGTCTAGCACTACGGCGAGAGGGAGGAGAGACTACAAAAACGGGCCATGAAAACGCACAGCGGTCTAGCGCAGCGGGAGCGCCTAATGAGCGCCGGAGGTGCGCCAGAGGTAAGCCCGTTTGCGCCCGTTCGCGCTGGGTCGCGCTCAGGGCTTAGAATCCCTGCCCCCCCCGGCCAACCCTAGCCCCTATTACTCCCGGGAGGACCTATTTTCCTGTAGGCAAGTACTATCACCGAGCTGTCAGCATGCCATGGATCTTAATAGTGGACAAACTTAATATTCCCACTGCCCTTACAAGTTCTCAGAAATCAAGGAGACAGCTGACGACGCTAAGGGAAAGTTGAAGATGGCATTAATTAACTGTCGTTCGCTGCCCAAACATGCCACCGACCTTTCCCTTTTAATTAGCGATCTGGACATTGATATCCTGTTTGTAACAGAAACCTGGCTGGGAGCTGCATCAGCCCCAGACATAGTACAGGCCTTGCCCCCAGGCTATCTGATCCAACATAAGGATAGACGACCTAAAGGGGGAGGTGGAATTGCTATACTCCACAAGGAATATATAACCTGTCGAGTGTACGATAGCCCCATCCCAGATTGCGAGAACCTCCATTTCTTCTTCTCTCTATCCGCAATCTTGTCCATATCCGGACTGCTGATTTACCGGCTGCCGGGTTCCCTGGGCGGATTCCACGAGGCGCTTATAGAGACCTCAATGGATCTCGCAAGTAGAACCTCCAATTTCTTGGTCCTAAGGGATTTGAACATCCACTTCAATCAGGTATTAGACACCACAGCCACTAATTTGCTTAAGGACCTGGAGGCCATGGACCTGACTCAAAGGGTCACTGGCCCCACGCATGTTGGTGGCAATCTTCTGGACCCAATCTTTTCCAACTCCATGGGGCTCTCAGTAAGTAACCCCCTCCCAGTCCCTTGGTCCGACCATTCAGTCATATGCTTCTCTTGGAAGCTGCCTTTAGGCATCCCCACCCCACCTCTTCACCCTTTCTCGACCAGGGTTTGGTCCAAGCTGGACAGAGAAGAGTGGGCAAATAACCTTAGGAGCACGCCCCCCCCGCCTAATGCAGATCCGGATGGGGCTAATACAGATTTCAATCAGTGGCTTGTACAATCACTGGATAAGGTACTTCCGGTAAAAACTATGGTCAAGAAAAAAATCAATCATCACCAACCATGGTATAATGCCGAGCTTAAGACCTTGAAACAAACGTGCAAAAGAGAGGAGCGCCAATGGCGCAAAGGTTTCGACTCTGAGAAAAAGAACATCTACAGAGCATCTATTAAATTCTACAAAGCGGCGCTTACTCGGGCCAAAGCATCTTACTATGCCCAGAGAATTGAGACAGCCTCAAATGCTCCGAGGGAGCTCTTTCAGATTGCTAGGTCACTGTTAAAAACTCCTGATCCCCCTTCCTCCCTGATCTAGTCGGCACCCGCTGCGAAGATCTGGCGCCTTTTTTCGACACCAAAATCAAAAAAATCTTGATTTCTATTCCCCCTGTCTCTTTAGCTGGCCCAGCCGGTTGTTCCGATATATTGGGAGGGAACGACAGGCCACGACTCGAGGCCTGTGAAATCCTTAAGGAGGAAGCCCTCCCGGCTCTCATCAATTCTGTTAAAAGCGGGTCTCCACTCGATCCCGCCCCTATGAGCGTAAAAAAATAAATGCTTCCTGCTCTATCCACACCCATTGCCAATCTCGTGAACTCCTCTATTAGGGCAGGAGTCGTTCCGAAGGATTGGAAATTGGCAATGGTAAAAGCTTTAATAAAAAAGCCCTCACTTGACCCTAGTGATTTTTCCAATTATAGACCTATCTCTCTTCTTCCGGGCATTCGCAAGCTCACTGAGAAGCACATCAACCATCAGCTGGCCTCCTTCTTGGAGACCAACAACTTGCTTCATTCCTACCAGACTGGATTCAGGAGAGGGCAGGGTACCTAAGCATGGGCGAATTTTGCGAATCTCGCGTTCGCGAATTTTGAGGATTTGCGAACTCTCAATCCGCAAAATCCGCGAATTCTCGAGAATTTGCGGATTTTTTTTTTTTGAGTTCGCGCGGGTTTCTGCCAGTTCGCAAGGGTTTTGTACAATTTCGCAAACGCGAACTTACCTGTCGAGTCGCAAGTTTTGCGAACTTGTTGTTTCTACGTGTCCAGCCTGTTTGGGACACTCTTCTTCATCACTGCCACCCTCTGTCACCACTGCCACTCTCTGACTACTCATGCCACCCTCTGGCCCACCCATGCCACCCTCTGTTTCATCACAGCACCCTCTGGTTGTCCAGTGTACATTATTGTGGCAAAGCAAAGCACACCTTCCCTGCCTCAAGTGACCTGAATTAATTTGGGGCTGATTAATGTGTCACAGAATATTTTTTTAGCTGGCACCTGCTTCCTTAGTGCTTCCTGATTAGTGATCTTTTGCACTTGCTAAGTGCTTTCATTGTTGCAAAATTAGTTACAACACCTGCCCTGCCCCAACTGACAATAATGAATTAGGGGCTGATTAATGTGTCACTGGATTTGAACTTCCAGCCTGGCTCCTGCTTGTCTCCCTTAGCTGTAATTCAGGACCTTTGTGGCATATGTGTAACTATTCTGAGGGTCAGAGCAGGGTCACATAATAGTTGCAAGTAGGCAACTGAACTCTGGAGGGGCCCCTCAGGAAGCACTACAGGAAATGGCTACTAATGATGAGCTTGAACTTTTGAACCTGGTAAGTAGTTTCAGTTTTGCTAAGATCGTATTTCTGCAATTTAGCGCTTATTCGCGGGGCGCGAAGTTGAACTGGGAAGCCGCGAACTCACGCGAACAGTGCGAGCAAGCCATAAAATCCGCTGCTCGCGGATTTGACGGGAAATTCGCGAATCTCGCGGATTGCGAATTTACCAAAAATCCGCAAAATCCGCGAGCGGAACGGATTTTCCGCCCATACTTAAGGGTACCGAGACGGCGCTGCTGAGCGTGGTGGAGGAATCCAGGAGGATTCTGGACACTGGTGGGAGCGTGGCCATTATCCTCCTGGACCTCAGCGCCGCGTTCGATACGGTGAACCACAATACCCTACTGGCCCGCCTTAACAACTTGGGAGTCACGGGGAGCACCTTGAGTTGGCTCAAATCCTTCCTGGACGGAAGGGCCTTCAAGGTGTTCGAGGAAAACATCTCCTCGTGCCCGGTACCATTGCAGTGTGGGGTTCTGCAGGGATCCTCCCTGAGCCCCACGCTGTTTAATGTGTACATGGCTCCCCTGGCGGGACTAGTGGCACCCTTCGGGATCCAGCTGGTGAGCTACGCTGATGACACCCAGCTTGTGGTCTCCTTGAACAGGAACGGGTCCTCCTCTGTTAATCTGAGGATGTGCCTTGAGGCGGTCGCGGGATGGATGGACCAGTCTCAGTTAAAGCTAAATGGAGGAAAAACGGAGGTGATGCTCCTGGGGAAGGGAGCCTCCCTCGACAACTCAGAGGCTTGGCCACTCTGTATGGGATTAGGACCACTGCCGAAACCAGAGATCAAGAGCCTTGGTTTCTGGCTTGACACGGAGCTTTCTTTCCGTTATCAGGCTAGGAAAACCACGGCCACTTGTTTTGGATTATTAAGGATGATCTGTAAGATCCTCCCCCTGTTACCTGAGGCAGCGAAAAGGACACTTGTCCAATCTCTGGTTCTATCAAGGATAGATTATGGCAATGACATCTATCTGGGCGCCCCTGCAGGGGTAATCCAGCGGCTCCAGATCGCACAAAATTTTGCAGCTAGAATCCTGACAGGCACTGGCCCGAGGATGTCGGCTAAACCGGCCCTGAAGAAGCTCCACTGGCTCCCAGTGAGGGAACGGATTTCCTTCAAGGCCTTATGTATTACACATAGGGTCATGTATGGACAGGGTCCGGCCATTCTGAGGACCTTGATTAGGCCCTATAAGTCCCGGAGAGACCTGCGTTCAGATGATCAGAATTTAGCTGAGATCCCGAGAGTCCGTAGATCCAGGACCGGGGGTCGTCTCTTTTCTCTGAACGCAGCCAGGCTGTGGAATTCGCTACCCCCCCGCTTCGACATGAACCCAACCTGCTGATCTTCAGAAGGAAATTGAAGACCTGGCTTTTCAGCAGAGTATAAAGCTAGATTCATACAGTGATGTAAATAGCTCCTGATCCCATCGCTGTGTACTCTCTGGGCTCTGTACAAGCGCTGGGATGCTCCTGAGTAGCCATGCGCTATATAATAGTCTGAAATAAATAAATAAATAAAATACAGCATACCTTAGGTATCCAGGGCATAGGTGTACCCAGGGCCTACCAGGGGCTGAAGCATGTATTATGCCCCCCCTGTCTGGCCATCTAAACAGACACAACTGGCTGCACGACAGCTGGGGCAAGGTGGTGTAATCACCCTTTGCTTTAGATATAGTTCCCTATATCTAAACCTAAAATGGACACATATATTCCTATCAGTCACTCCTATGGCAGGCCTTATCAATCCTGAAGGCAGAGTGCTTGGAATTATGTGAGATGGTGCTCTGGCATGAGCTGAGCCCGTTTGCAGATTGCGGAACCAAGTCCTAATAGCTTTTCCATGTTAACGCATACCATATACTCTTAAGTGCATTATGAACCTCGCGATCAAATGCTAACTTTGGTATTGCATTATCAAAACATGTCGAGTAAGGTGTCATACGAATTGGAATACTACCCCCTCGCCAATTCTGGTGACGGGGGTAGCATTCCACCCTTCTAGAGGGACACGACATGTATGTAACTGTGAACCCCGGTTAAAATTAACTCGAGCCTCAGCATCACAAAATGGATGCTGCCACCACAGACACAAGTCTGACCTCCTGCTGCTGGGAGTCCTTCCAGCGAGGGAGGCTCGGACAAAGGGTTTCCTGCCTTGGGAGGTGCTAGCACCACCCCAGACAGGGTTTTGTGTATTAGGTAGGACAGGGCTCAAAGGAATGAGACATGCCTGGGGCACACAAGGTGCCCTGTGCATACACCGGTCTAAACCAGTTCCTGGGGCACTCCAGCCCCAGAGCTGGCGCAAGACCGGACAAAGGAAAGGGGGTGTAACCACCCCCCCTCCTGGTCCCACCCAGAGGAGGGACCTAGTCATAGTGCAGCCCCCTTTAGCTGAATAAAGGTAAGAGCTGGTCCCATTCCAAATCAGATTAATCTTGACAACTTCCACAAAGAAACTCTTGACCTTCGACCTCCTGAACATCAGAAGACTGAAGCATCTCCCCTATGGTCTTGGAGTGACCATCCTGCTTTGCCAGCATCATCAAGCTCCTGTGCCGTTTGCTGCAAGTCCTTCCATCCCGGAATCCGACGACCCAGCTCAACGAGACCCGGACCTCCAGACTCCTCTGACCTCAACCTACATCCACAGCACAGCTGGGACCCGTGGATGCGACGAGCAACTTGGAGACTGCCATCTTGACTAAACCTGCACAGCGCTTCCAGCACGACCGCCGAGGGATCCTCGAGTGAGTGCACCGGGGTCTGAGAAGCCCCACATCGATGCAGCTCCTGCACCAAAGACCAGCCCCCCTGCATCCACGTGATCTGCGTGGGGCCCTTTTGCCTGGTTGCTGCTTGTCCTGTTGTCTGGTCACTTGCCGGCTGGCTAGTGACCTCTGAGATGACGATCCGAAGAATCCAACACTGCTGGTCTGGTCCCCCAGACTGGACCTGGCTTCCTTGTGAAAGAGAAGCACCCCGGACCCTCCTGGTCTGCACCACACGCCATCTTTGTTCCACCGCGTGGCTTGCACTTGCCAAGGCCTGTTATCCAGATCGACGATCCGACACCGCCAACAGCAGCAGACTACGTGGGACAGCTCGTGCCTCCAGCCTGGTCGTGAAGAACAGCTCCTGGTCCGCGCAGCTACAGAGAGAAGTGACCCTTCTTCCATCTGAACGCGGCAACAGTATCTGGTTCCCTCCTGGTTCCAGCACCGTCACTGGCTAGTGACCGAGACTCTGTCCCCTTCCCTTTCAGGACTCCTTCTTCTAAGTTCCATCCTTGGTACCACCGGAGTCCTCCACCTGGCCGCCTGCCAGCAACTACTTGTTTCAGGCTTCACCGGGATCAATGCAGCAAACCCGACACAACTTCAGCCCTATGCACCCGCAGCCTGTGGGTTAGGTAACTAAAGCTTCTAGGTGCTGAAGTCCATGTTCACTATCCTAGTGTTCAGGTCCACTGTTGTTTTCCCTGCAAACAGCCGGGTTCGTCCGGAATCCGTAACTTTGTAAACTAGCATCCATAGACGTTGGTACGCATCCCACATGAGGGTTTCCACTCTGCACGTGAGTCCCGTGGGCCTCCTGCTCCTTACTTACCTAGTTTGTAGCGTAGTCCCAGCGATCCTCCAGCCTCTGGATCTCCTTACATTATTTTCCTTCCTCGCATTCCATTGTTTTCAGTATATGGTTTGTCGTGCCCCTAAGGCACACGTGTAAATATTGTGGTAACTCGTATTTTGTTTTTAGTATTGTCATGTGCTTAGCCCTCTGATCTCATAAAGAGTTCAGAGGTGTATGTTAGTTAATAAATATCTTGTTTATTTTCATAACAACCTGTGTGGTGTCCTTTCATTTGGTATTCAAGGGGTTATATTTGGTAAAACAGCTGGCTTCACATGCCAAAAGAGTTTAGCCTAAAGACTGTTCTTGTCCACGCTACTAGGATAGCTGGTCTATAAGGTTGACTTTACAACCAATCACCATAAGGGTTGTTTGGACTGATACAAGGTGATCACTAGAACTAGTGAGCATCATATATCAGGCCAACTTCTCACACTCATCATGGGCCCAAACCCCGACGCCTGGAGCGACACCTGGTGGCCCACCGACCTCGGAAACCTACCCACCCAGACAGACCACGCACGCAACCTGGGAATCATTCTGGACTCCGAGCTCAAAATGGATCGCCAGATCAACTCTGTCTCATCTTCCTGCTTCCACACCCTCCGCCTCCTTCGTAAGACCTTTAAATGGATCCCCCTCGAACACTGAAAGACAGTCACTCACGCCCTGATCACCAGCAGACTCGACTACGGCAACGCACTCTACGCCGGAATAAACAAAAACCTCATCCGCAAGCTACAGAACATCCAGACCGCTGCCGCAAAACTGGTCCTCACCCTGCTAAAACACTGCCACATCTCCCAGCACCTGCGCACACTCCACTGGCTCCCCGTCGAGGCGAGAATCACCTTTAAGATGCTCACCCACGCACACAAGGTCCTCCACGGCACCGGACCAGCATACCTAAACAGCCGGCTTAAATTCCACGCACCCCAAAGGACCCTATGATCGGCCCAGTTCTCCTACGCCGTGGTCGCCCGCACCAGAAAGACCAGATCGGGAGGCCGATCCTTCTCCTTTCTCGTGGCCAAAGCATGGAACGCCCTTCCGCTCCACCTCAGACAGACAACATCGCTCCCCATCTTCGCAAGAAACCTCAAAACCTGGCTCTTCGACAGACCCCCTCCTTGATGGAATGGAACCTGCACCCCCCACCCCTAGCGCCTTGAGACCCTTACGGGTGAGTAGTTGCGCTTTGACAAACTCCTGATTGATTGATTGACTCTACTTCTGAATCTGGGTTAGTGACAGGTAATCCCCCCAAAAGCTAGCCTCACCGGGAGCCCATCAAGAAGAGAGGTCTCCGCAGATTCTAACTCCTCCTGCAGCTCACCGAGCGTTGTAGCAGTCTTCAGGCACCAAGAACTCTCCACCGTTAAAAAGAAGAAAGCTGGCCTCGCAGAGAAACGGAGCCCCAAGAACCTCTTCCTCCTTCACCAAAAGACGCTGAATAGTGAGCACGGGGAACTGGGCGCGGCCGCTGACGTCATCGTATGCACGCCCATGCCGAACCTCACGCATCTCGCGTGAGATGCCAAATCACCTGCATCTCGCGTGAGATGCCAAATCACATGCATCTCGCGTGAGATGCCACATCTCACGCATCTCGCGTGAGCTGCCAATTCTCACGCATCTCACGTGAGATGCCAAATCTCACGCATCTCGCGTGAGATGCCAAATCTCTTGCATCTCGCGGGAGCTGCCATACCTCACGCATCTCGCGTGATCTGCCGAACCTCACGCATCTCGCGTGAGCTGCCGAACCTCATGCATCTCGCGTGAGCTCCTGAACCTCACGCATCTCGTGTGAGCTGCCGAACCTTACGCATCTCGCGTGACCTCCCGAACCTCACGCATCTTGCGTGAGGTGCCGAACCTCACGCATCTCGCGTGAGCTGCCGAACCTCACGCATCTCGCTTGAGGTGCCAAATCTCGTGCATCTCGCGTGAGATACAAAATCTCACGCATCTCGCGTGAGATGCCAAATCTCACGCATCTCGCGTGAGATGTCAAATCTCACACATCTCGCGTGAGATGCCAAATCTCACGCATCTCGCGTGAGATGCCAAACCTCACGCATCTCGCGTGAGATGCCAAACCTCACGCATCTCGCGTGAGATGCCAAACCTCACGCATCTCGCGTGAGATGCCAACCCTCACGCATCTCCGCATCTCGCGTGAGATGCCAAATCGCATCTCGCGTGAGATGCCAAATCACAAGCATCTCGCGTGAGATGTCAAATCTCACGCATCTCGCATGAGATGTCAAATCTCACGCATCTCGCATGAGATGTCAAATCTCACACATCTCGCGTGAGATGCCAAATCTCACGCATCTCGCGTGAGATGTCAAATCTCACGCATCTCGCGTGAGATGTCAAATCTCACTCATCTCGCGTGAGTTGTCAAATCTCACGCATCTCGCGTGAGATCCCAAATCTCACGCATCTCGCGTGAGATGCCAAATCTCACGCATCTCGCGTGAGATGCCAAATCTCACGCATCTCGCGTGAGATGCCAAATCTCACGCATCTCGCGTGAGATGCCAAATCTCACGCATCTCGCGTGAGATGCCAAATCTCACGCATCTCGCGTGAGATGCGTGAGACTGAATGTTGATTTACTTGTGACAGTCCAACAATAAAATCCAACGAAATATGATCCCTTGGTTTAGTGGGCATAGGTAGAACTTGTAACAAACCTTTTGGTTTCCTATGATTGGTTTTAAACCAAGCACAGGTTTCACAGTCTCGAGCCATATCGTAGAGGTCTTGTTTAATTGTTGGCCACCAAAATAATTTTTGAAGTTTTTCCATAGTCTTTTTAGGTCCAGGATGTCCTGCCAACGGGAGGGAGTGTAACCAAGTGAAAGCTGTTTCTTGTAATTTCTTACTGGGTAGGTACACTGGTTTTCCATGAAATGGTATTCCTTCGTTGATGGATTGGGTTGTATCTTGTTTTAACCATTGTGCCCATAACGAAGGAGGAAAACTTTCATGGAGATCATCAAGGAACTGATCTGCTGTCAAAACACAGATTACTTTGTCGGGATTGATTATGGCTTGAGGAACCCCTTCACATTTGTGTAATGAGGAATCTTTTCTGGAAAGCGCATCAGCTTTTTTGTTATCTTGTCCTGGACGATAGGTCACAATAAAGTCATATTCAGCAAAGAACATCATCCACCGTAATTGACGTGGAGTTAATTTTCTTGCAGAACTCATAAATTGTAAGTTTCTGTGGTCTGTGTAAACAGTCACTGTGAATCGTGCCCCCAAAAGATAATGCCTCCATTCTTTGAAAGCGTCATGTATGGCAAGCAGTTCCTTTTCAGCTATAGTATAGTTCTGTTCAGCTGGATTTAGCTTTCTTGACATGTACGCCACAGGATGCATTTGACCAGTCTTTTGTTTTCTTTGAGAGAGGATGGCATCAATAGCTACATCTGAGGCATCGGCTTCGATAATAAAGGGTTCACGAACATCTGGATGCATCAAAATCGGAGCTGCTGTATAGGCTTGCTTCAAAGTGCAAAATGCGTTATTGGCTTCAGGAGTCCACTCAAATTTTACCTTCTTTCGTAGCAACCGAGTTATTGGTTCCACTACAGCAGAGAAATGGTCTATGAAGCGACGATAAAAATGTGCAAATCCTAAAAAACATTGTACATCAGGAACTGATTTTGGAATAGGCCATTCTGCAACTGCTTGTATCTTTCTGTCAGTCATTTTCATGCCAGTAGGTGTAAGAAGAACTCCCAAAAATTCGACTTCAAAAACATGAGAATCGCATTTAGACAATTTGCAATAAAGGTTATATGTTTGTAAAGTACCCAACACCTTCTTAACGTGACCTTCATGACTAGCTATGGAATCGGAATAGATCAAAATGTCATCTATATAAACGATGACGAAAAGGTCCAGATATTCCCGTAATACGTAGTTTAAAAAAACAATGGAACGCAGCTGGAGCATTACAAAGCCTGAAAGGCATGACCAAATACTCAAACAGGCCATATCGGGTTTTAGACGCCGTTTTCCATTCGTCACCATTACGAATGCGCACCAAATGATACGCACCTCGAAGATCTAATTTGGTGTAGATCACAGCAGTCTTCACCTGGTCCAAAATAACTGGGATCAATGGAAGGGGGTACTTGTTCTTTATTGTGATCTTATTCAATGCTCTATAAATCAATACAAGTTCTTAATTCCCCATTTGCCTTAGGAATAAAAAACAATGGAGAGGCCGCAGGTGACTTAGATGGGCGTATAAATCAGTTTTCCAAGTACTGATCAAGATATTGTCTCAAATGTTGGTTTTCTTTTTCTGATAATGCATATATCCGACAGTTAGGCACACATGAACCAGGCAAGGGATCAATTTGACAGTCGTATGACCAATGAGGAGGGAGGGTCGCTGCTTTTGCTTCACTGAAGACTTCTTTAAATTCCTCATAGGGAGTTGGTAGCACGGTTTCTTTCTCTTCCGCGGTTGCAATTTGTCCCGTTGTAGATTCTTTGGTCTTTAAACATGTGGAGTGACAATATTGAGAAAGAAAAACCAGTTCCCTTTTTTGCCAATCTATTAAAGGGTTATGCAAGCAAAGGCAAGGCATTCCTAAAATAAAACCATATTGTGGGGCTTGGAATACATCGAAATTAACTTCCTCTTTATGCTGTTGGTTATTTGTATCTATGCAGAACATCTGAAATTTAGAGGTTTGCATGGTAACAGGGCCTCCAGACAACATTTTGCCATCTACTGCTTGCACAATTTCTGGAGTGATCTTTTTCTCACAAGCAATTTGTAACCGTTGAGTAGTTTCAAAATCTACAAAATTCCCTGTTGCGCCTGAGTCTATTAGGACTTCCATTTGGTATATTTTTGAAGTCAACTGAATTTGTACTGCCAAACGGAAGTGAGAGTTGTAGTTGGATACACAGGAATTTATTGAAGGGAAGGCGATGTTTCCCAAGAGATCCCCTTCTAAACATCTTGGGCACAATAGTTTCCCGACGTTTGCTCAGTTGTAGTCACAGCCACAGACTTATTAGCACTCACAGTCTTACCTTTAGGTTTTATTGTGCAATCTTTCACGAAAATGTCCCTTTCCACCACAATAAAGACATTGGCCATTTTTACGTCTATTATCTTTTTCATCTTTAGACAATGGTTGCCTAAGAGTCCCGATTTCCATTGGTTCTGTAGTTGTTTCTGAACTACTAAGTTGATTTCTGGGTTTACTGTCGAAATTCCAACTTGATTTATCATATTTTTTCCTGTCAGTTCTTCTTTCAGACAGTCTATGAACCAGACGTAAAGTTAGATTGACTAACTCTGAACAAGTAGTTGGTTGAGGATCGATTTGCGCAAGAACGTCTTTCAGATCATCTTTTAACCCTTGATAAAAGAGTGCTGCCCTCTTTTCTTCAGGCCACGAGGTTTCTGCAATTAACCTATTGAAATGTGACAAATAGGAAGGAATATGCTACTTACCAGTATGCATCTGTTCTTGGCATGTAGGGCCGCTAACATTCATATCTTGTGCATAGATCGCAGCCTAGTGTTGGGTCCGGATGATTGCACCTTGTTGTCCTGGAGGAGTCTTTTGAAGTATCACGAGATAGGTGGCTCCTCCCCTGGACTACAGTGCGCATGGGCATCCTCTCCATCCTCAGATTGTTTTTCGCCATTGTGGCAGAGATGGAGTCCAATACAATACAAGATGACCATGCTTACAAATAATTCTGACTACTACAGCTGCGACAGGCACCGGGGAGGATGGGTGGGCGATATGAATGTTAGCGGCCCTACATGCCAAGAACAGATGCATACTTGTAAGTAGCATATTCCGTTCGAGGCATGTGGGCCGCTAAATTCATATCTTGTGCATAGAATAAATAGCAGTTTCTCCCCTAGCGGTGGTTGCCCGAGCCAGCGGCAGCAGCCCGAAAAAGGGACTTAAGAACAGCCTGTCCTACAGCAGCTTGCTGCTTGGAATGTACATCAACACAGTAGTGTTTGGTGAACGTATGTATGTTATTCCATGTGGCTGCTCTACAAATGTCCTCCGTTGGAATGTTACCCAGAAACGCCATGGATGCCCCTAGCTTGCATGTGGAATGCGCTCTTGGGGGGACTGTTAGTGTGCGTTTAGCCTTCTGATAACAAATCTGAATACACTTAACAATCCATCTGGCTATACCTGATTTGGAAATGGGTTTGCACTTGTGCTGTGGTGAAAAAGCAACAAAGAGTTGTTTAGTCTTCCTGAAATCCCTCGTCCTGTCTATATAGTACAGGAGAGCTCGTTTGACGTCTAATGTGTGCAGTGATCTTTCTGCAACTGAGTCTGGATTAGGGAAGAAAACTGGCAGTTCAATAGTTTGATTAATGTGGAACTGAGAGACTACCTTGGGCATTAATTTAGGGTTAGTGCGTAGCACCACCCTATTCGCGTGAACCTGTATAAATGGTTCTTGAATGGTTAGGGCTTGCAGCTCGCTAACACGTGTCAGCGATGTGATCGCTACTAAGAAGGCAACCTTCCAAGTGAGGAACTGTATCTCACAAGAGTGGAGAGGTTCGAAGGGAGGTCCCATCAGTCTGGTCAAAACAATATTAAGATTCCATACCGGTGAAGGTGGTCTTCTGGGTGGAATGACTCGTTTGAGTCCCTCCATAAAAGCCTTTATGGCTGGCACTCGGAACAGTGAAAGGTGTTGCCTGTTCTGTAAGTAAGCCGCTATTGCCGACAAATGAATACGTATAGAGCTGTATGCCAGATTGCATCTGTATAAATGTAACATGTAACAGATAATGTTTTGTGTTGATGCATTCAGCGGGTTTATGTCATGGTTGGAACAGTAAATGACAAAGCGTTTCCATTTGGCAGCCTAGCAGGCCCTAGTGGTAGGCCGTCTCGCCTCCTTGATGATATCCATACAATCAGGAGGCAAATTCAGATACCCAAATTCTATGACTTCAGGAGCCATATGGCAAGGTTTACCTGTTGCGGATCTGGGTGCTGAACTTCGCCATGGCTCTGGGTGAGAAGGCTGGGTGTAAGAGGCAGTCTTTGATGAGGCACTACAGAAATTTCTAGGAACGTGGTGTACCATGCTTGCCTCGCCCACTTTGGAGCCACCAGGATGAGAGTCATCGAGTGTTGTCTGAGTTTCCGTGCCACCAGAGGTATGAGCGGGGCTGGCGGAAAAGCGTACGCAAATCTGCCTGACCAGTTCATCCATAACGCATTGCCCTGAGACCGCGGGTGTGGGAACCTGGTGGCGGAGTTTGGGCATTTTGAGTTCTCGTTTGTGGCGAACAGGTCGATGCCTGGATGCCCCCACTGCTGGAAGTACGGTTGCAGCACCGAGGGATGAATCTCCCACTCATGCACCTGATGGCTGTGTCTGCTGAGCAGATCCGCCATCTGGTTGTCCTGGCCCGGGAGGTGCTCTGCCATGAGGAAAATGTTCCTCTGAATGGCCCACTTCCACATGCTCTGAGCCAAGTGTGACAACTGTGGAGAGTGAGTACCTCCCTGCTTCTGAATGTAATACATGGCCATCATGTTGTCCGTCCGGATCAACACGACCTTGCCGCACAGATGTATCTTGAAAGCCTTCAGTGCCAGGAAGATTGCCATCAATTCCAGCAGATTGATGTGCATCTTCTTCTATTGATCCGACCATAGTCCCTGCACTGTATAATGAAGGAGATGCGCCCCCCACCCCAGGAGGGATGCGTCCGTCGTGAGCACTATTTGTGGTACAGGCTCTTGGAACGGTCGTCCCTTGCAAAGGTTGCGTGGATTCCACCAATGCAGAGAGTTGTACGCACGACCGGTCACCAACACTAAGTCTTTCAATTGTCCTGGAGCCTGATTCCACTGTCGTGCTAAACACTCTTGGAGCGGACGCATGTGCAGTCTCGCGTGCAGGACTATGAAGATGCAGGAGGCCATCATGCCTATCAACTTCAGAAACACTCGCGCCTGTAGTGAGTGTTGTGGCCTGAATTTGCGAATCAGCAGTTGCATGCTGTCGATTCGCACTGAGTTTGGCTGGGCCGTAGCCGTCACAGTGTCCAACGTCGCTCTCAAGTATTGCTGTACTTGAGCAGGTTGAAGATGTGACTTGGGATAGTTCAGAGAAAATCCCAAACTGTGCAGAAGATTAATCGTGCGGGACACATGGCTGGCGCACTGCTGGGCCGACTTCGCTTGCACAAGCCAGTCGTCCAGATAAGGGTAGACATGAATGTGTTGTCTCCGAAGGTGGGCCGCCACCGTGGCCAAGCACTTGGTGAACACTCTGGGAGCAGTGGTCACTCCAAAGGGTAGCACCTTGAACTGATAATGCTTGTTCTGTATAGTGAACCTGAGATATTTCCTGTGTGCCTGATGTATGGGTATATGGAAATATGCATCCTTCAGATCCAGAGTTGCCATGAAATCCCCCTGACTGAGCAATGGCAGGACCTGCTGCAGAGTCAGCATATGGAAATGTTCTGAAAGGATGTATAGGTTCAAAGGTCTCAGATCCAGAATGAGCCTGAGAGACCCGTCCTTCTTTGGGACCAAGAAATAGAGAGAGTACACCCCTGTTACACAAGTTACTACTTGTGTAACGATATATCTGTAAGAGACATTAGTTAGTGATAGATTCCTTACCTTAGAATATCCCCAGGCGTCAGACTGGATCCGTAAATTTTTGCGTAGCAATACCCCTGCGCGTCGGTAGGCGTCGTCTGCGGCTCCGCGTCCGTCGTCGGCGTCGTTAGCGCCGGAATGACGTCATCGGAGTACATAGACGCCGCCCATGCGCGCTGACGTCAGTTCAGATACACAGCTTTTCCGCGCCAGATACGCAGAGCCATGATAGAACCAACACTGGTGCCATGAAACTAGGGCCCTGAAAGGGGATGACCTTAACCCTAGATATCGGTTCGCAGAACGGGGAGGATGGGTTGGTCGGTAAGGAATCTATCACTAACTAATGTCTCTTACAGATATATCGTTACACAAGTAGTAACTTGTGCATCTGAAAGAGACACGTTAGTGATAGATTCCTTACCTTAGAATAGATACCCCAGCAATACCAACCCCGGTGGTGGGTCTGCGAACCAATATCACACCAGAAAGTCCTGGAGGACGGAACGGCCAAAGAAGCCATCCCTCCGGACTTGACTGTCCAGGCAGTAGTGTCGTGCGAACGTGTGCAGCGAGGCCCACGTCGCTGCCTGGCAAATGTCCTGCAAGGGGACTCCTCGGCCCAGGGCAGTTGTCGTTGCCGTGGTACGAGTGGAATGAGCCCGCAATCCAGCAGGGGGCTCCTTTTTCGCCATGGAGTAACATGCCTGAATACACAAGATGATCCACCGTGAAATGGTCCTCTTGTGTACTGCCTTACCCTTCTTCGCGCCCACGTAACCAACAAAGAGTTGGTCATCCACCAGGAATTGGGGTGTGTGATCTAGGTAATAGGAGAGTGCACGTTTTGGATCCAGACGGTGGAGCCTCTCTTCCTCGTTCGAGGGATGCGGAGGCGGAAAGAAGGTGGGCAAAGTAATGGACTGCCCGATGTGGAAGGCCGTGACAACCTTGGGCAGAAAGGAAGGTCGTGTACGCAACACCACCTTTTCCGGATGAACAGATAAGAAAGGTGGAGTAGAAGAAAGAGCCTGGAGCTCACTCACCCTCCTGGCAGAGGTGATGGCGACCCGGAAAGCAGTCTTCAATGTGAGAAGACGGAGAGGACAGTTATGGAGCGGCTCAAAGGGAGCACACATCAGATAAGTGAGAACAAGATTCAAGTCCCACTGGGGCATCTCAAAGGGAACAGGAGGAAACATGTGCGTGATTCCCCCACTTCCTTTATATGCTTCAGAATACCCCCATGTGCTTTCCTAGGGCCTGGTTCCGTGAACTTGATGGCTTAACTAGCAAGTTCTTATGGGGGAAGGCTAGGTCCAGATTAGCACTCAGTACCAGCAGTATCCCCTCGTTCGACTGGGGTTTGGGGATGACTCACCTTTATCTATACTTCTTGGACATGCGACTCCTCTCCATACATGACTGGTTCAATGGGGGGTGGTCCGATCCAGCGGGAGCTGGGCCTCGACAGGGTACAATCCTTTCTCTATGGGACCCTAATTCCATCCCGTCGTCTGGAGGTGACGCGCTCCGTCTTACTGGCCTGGCGGGCTACACTGCAACACACCAATTGGACACACACGCTGACCCATTGTACACCCCTGTGGCGCGGGACCTGGCTCAGGGAGGTGACCGGGCTTCCGGGCTTCGAGGCTTGGGACTTTATAGGCATCACACAGCTTGGGGACGTTTGGGTTGTGGTTCACATGCGCTCCTTTGAAGATCTCCAAGCCAGGTACTCTCTGCATCACTCATAATTCTTTCTCTACCTCCAGCTGCAGCATGACCTACATTCACACCTTGCAACAGGCATGCGGCTGCCAGATCATAGCCCGCCTGAAGCACAGATTATGTTTGGGGACCTGGGGAAGGGTGGCATTTCCTGCATTTACCGCACACTGATTAACAACACCCCGACTTCCCTGGACAGACTGCGGACGCAATGGGAGGACTGGGTGGGCCCCCTGGAACAAGAGTACTGGCGGGATGCAATTTTGGCCCCTAGAACAGTCACCGCCTCTGCTAGGCTGTGCTTAGTGCAGCTCTACTATCTACACGCTGCATATCTCACCACTGTATGCCTTCAACGCGCGGGGCTTAGTCCATCCTCAGCCTGTACCAGGTGTGGCCAAGACCCCGCTGACTTCCTCCACATGGTTTGGGCCTGTCCCCTCCTGGTGGGATTCTGGATGGGCATCGAGGAAGAACTCTCTGAGGTCCTGGGGTTGGGGGTTCCACATGACCCCAAGCACACTATTTTAGGCATCACTGGTGGGCTAGACGGGTTGCGCAATGAAAAACTGTTCTTCACCACAGCCATGGTTGTAGCCAAAAGAGACATTGCAGCCTCCTAGAAGTATCCTGATCCCCCAACTGTGGTGCGTTGGCGAATTGGGGTGGAATGGTGTGCCACACAGGAGAAAGTTATGTACACAGCACGTGGTTGCCCCAAGAAATACCACAGAATTTGGGGGAAGCGGTTGGGGGAGGGGTCTAATCACAGGGGGTTTAATTGTTTCCAACATATCTTTGTTTTATTAATGCTTGTACACTGGGTGGCGGGATTTGGTGACTGTACTTCTCGATTATCGAAATTTGGTGTAATTTGGCTGGTGCTTTCTTTCTGTATAATGAAAAAAAAGTGTTTATCAAAAAAAATCCTGCAGAGGACGTCTTATTGCAATAGCGTTGGGATCTGCAGTCCAAAACATTCTGACATACTGACGTACTCCCAAGACTCCAAATTCCACCGGTTGGCTATACCGCCTTTGGCATGTGTTAGGCATGGAGAACCCAACTTTGACATTCAATTTTGAGCTATGTCATGTTTTGTTCACTTGCCTTCAGTGAGTAATTGTGCTAAATTCTTGGCTAGGGCATACCTTGGCCGTGGGTACACGGCTTTGGTAATGCCCCCGAAATGCTGAATATGTTTTGAAAATGTTTCAATGAAAAGATTTAAACCATAAAAAATCTTTAAACCATTCTGCACAGCACCTCGCGCTGCTGCGTAACATGTCTAACAAAACATTGACAAAACCTAATCTCCACGCTTTATATTCCCATCAGTAACCGCATAATGTATTGCCTCTCAATAAACTAGTCATAACACTTTTACGAAGTTTCTCTAAGTTACATTGCTCAACTACACACCAAGCTCAAATTTACAACAAAAAAACCTTTTTAGTAATCACATAGGCGAAACCGAATGCATTTACCAATGCTTTTGCTTTATTCTTCTCCAGCGCAGGGTGACGATCTTGCGAGCGGACAGTAGGGGTGCGGATGCCCCAAGGTTTGTGGCGCAGTGCGTTTGTGAGGCACAGGGAGGTTTTTTGTAAGCCCAGTGTCGCTTTCCTCCGAACATGCCGGTGCAAGGACCGCCCACCCTCCTAGTGCATGACGGCGAGGCTGTGCCCTCAGTGCCCCGACACTCACTCGGCCCCAGCATTAAGGAAGGGGCTAGGCCTAGGGGCTTTTGTGTACGTTCCAGTTGGCATGTTCAGAAGGCTGCGGGCGTGTTCAGTACTGGCTGGCGGTGGAGATAGTAAAGTCTCTTATCCTGCTCGGTGGTCTTGACAAACCTGAGGACTGCTGCAGACAAGTGGTAGTGAAGGATGAGGGTCCCAAGAAGGCAAATGGGCAAAAACTTTGAGGTGACTAGGACAAGCAGCTTGTGGACCCCTACAAAAGAGGACACCTGAGGCCCCCCACGAGGCAGTCATGATGGACACTTGGGTTCGGCAAAGGTGCTAGATAGATCTCTTTACAAAGCTCTGAAAGGCTCTTTGGTTGAGAAACATTTGCAGCAGATAAGACCTTTCTGGAGAGTCATTCCCAGGGAGGCAAGGCCAGTAATGCTGAAAGCGTGTCATAGGACACCATTGACGAAGATGACGTCACCTCTGACCTGTACTTTCATGCAGTCATGGAGTCCAGATGGGAAACGGCTGGTCGCTCCAAACCCGGAGCAAGGGTTTTCTTCAATTAACTTTATTGAACACGCAGCAACGCATACACAGGGTAAGCTATACTTAGCGATGCGTTACACAGTACCCTGCGATTACAACCACGTGCTCGCCTTTATTCCTCTCCCATTTTGCCTTTTGATACACAGAATCTTCTACCAGTATTATTCACTTTTCACATCGACCCACAGATGTTTGGGTCTCCCCACCAGGTATGCCTCAATTGTGGGCAATAGACACTTTTTTAGGTCTGCATGGAGTGTTTTAACTTTTAATCAAACACCCACTCATAGGACTGGATGACAGTGCACTCACTGTTTTCGTTGACCAATTGAACACAGGCACTTTTTCACTTTGATCCTTTTTAAGTGTGTGATTGTCGTGAGCATGAGTAAACCGTATCCCGGGACTTATATTCGAGAAACCACTTCTTTTCAAAAATATTACCTCACAAACACTATGCGTCACTTTCACTATATTGGAATGTGGATGGGCATGGTTTTATGTTCACAAAGACGGACACTAGTCACGTAAACAACCCGTGGATCGAAATTCACTTTCACAACCATGCACTTCTCTGTCACTGACCAGTGTACAAGATGTGTTACATGTGAAATGTACTATACACATGTTGTTTTTCTCTTATCAGCCCTGAAGAGTCGTGTTGACTCCACTTTTTGAACACGACGAAACACGTGTCGGCTGAATGTGGATCCAATAAACATCTTTTTTTTTTTTTTTTTTTTAAGACGTTTATTAAAGTTTCAGTAATACACAGCGTCTTGCACACAACCCGGAGGCTGGCCGCTATTTATCATACGTAAAGTATCAAAACATCAAAGCAGTGGTAACGGCCATCCTTGCCAAGTCGTAAATCGTGTAAAGAACATCTGAATACCTTCGGATAGTAGTGTTCACTGACCTAATCCGTCTCATTTTATAACATTTTTTTTAAACAACCATAACTTGTCTCTATGAGAATCAGGATTGTACCAGTCATTATCAACATCCTACAGGGTTACATTATACAAGCATTTTCTATCGGGTCCTAAGCACATCATCATATTGTGGAGACAGTCCCCTTCACAAGACACATTACTAGCCTTGCCTGGCACTCCCTGCGCCTCCCCCCGCCTATTACGGCACATCTCGTAATTGCAACCATGACCCCCCTCCAGATGTACTCCAAGTTACACAGTATATATCGTAGCGACTTAGATCGTTCCTCATCACACTCATTCCAAAGACATCCCCGCCATGCCCCAAAAAAACACACAGAAGGCTATCATATGGCAAAGACACTGTAGCACACCCTCTATGGGTCATCATCAGGTTCTAGCATTTCCTCCGGGGGCTCACATAGGTTCCCACGATATTCATTCCAATTATTCCATATTCTCGACCATTTCTTAGGGCACCCTCTATGCACATATACTGCCCTTTCCGCTATCATTGCTGAGTCCATATCATTACACCAGCGAGTACATGAGGGTTTCACACCAGATCCCCATCTCCTAGCGATGTTACGCTTTGCTATGGCCATACCTAGTGCCGCCCAGAGTTGCAATCCCCTGTTCATATCGGTAGGAGACCAAATGTTTAGTAGACAGCACTTAGGGTCATTCTGCAGCACAACCCCCGTCGCCTCCGATATCTCAAACAACACTTCCTCCCAATAAGATTGTATTTTGCTGCAATCCCATAAAATATGATAAAAAGTCCCTGGGGATCCACAACCTCTGAGGCAGGTAGGTTCCGGGGTACGCTCCAGTTTATGTAGTAGAGTACGGGAATAGTACACCCTATGCAGTATTTTTAATTGTACCAGTTTCAGTCGTGAAGGTATGGTGGTCTCTCTGGGCGAGGCCAGTGCATGTAACCAGTCCTCATCAGCTATGTCTCCCAGATCCACCTCCCATCTGCTACGGAGGACTACCGTGGGGTCAGGGAGATTATTGACAAGCTTCCGATATGTAAGGGAGATCGCCTTCTTATCTAAGTGGTCAGTGAGGAGTCTATCCTCCAGGGGGGAGGATGCAGCAAGGATTGAGTCAGATGGAATGGCTCCCTGCAAGGCGTGTTTGATTTGTGCATATCTATAGTGTTCATTTTCCCCCATTCCATACTTCTCTCGCAGGGCTGGGAATGAAATAACCCCCCCCCTTATCCATAGGTCTCCGATTGTCGATATGCCAATTAGATCCCATTGCCTGAAACCTTTTGAGTTCGACAGTGTGCCAAGTTTGGGGGTATCCCAGAGTGGTGTGGCCAGCGTAAGGACTCCCTCCCATCCTAGAGCTCTCTGTGCAGCATGCCAAATCTTGATCGTGTGTGCCGTAGGGCCCGTGAGTGTGTGCCGGCGTTTGTCTGAGTAGAGTGCCTTCATAAGTTTGTCTGGGGGGAGAACGGTCCTGTCAAGGGCGTAGGCCGGATCTCGTTGCGGGGCATGCAGCCATTGGTTCACCACCATAAGTTGAGCTGCCCAGTAGTATAGCTTGACGTTCGGCAAGGCGATGCCCCCGTCATACCAACTACGTGACAATTTAGCCTGCGCTATACGGGCCGGTTTACCGTCCCATAAGAGTGCGGCGATCTCAGCATCGATCGATTTTAAATATGTGAGAGGGACCGGAAATGGGGTGTTTTGTAATGCATAGAGGAGTCTCGGGAGTGAGAGCATTTTAAAGAGGGCCGCCCTGCCCAGTAGAGTCAAAGGAAGGGAGCGCCAGTGCTTCACATCCGACTTTAGCCTCTGTAGAGGTTTCAGTAGGTTTTCTTCCATAAAGACTGGCTCCTCTGGGGTGATGTATATCCCGAGATATTTAAACCCTCTGGATACCGTTTGCAAGGTGCTGCCATGTGGCAGCATGGGCGTCGAACCACGTAATACATACAGGAGCGACTTGGCCCAGTTAATGGTATATCCCGAGACGTCACCATAGGTCTTAAGTACGGCCATTAACGTCGCTAGGGACGAGGTTGGAGACGTCAAATATATCAGTACGTCATCCGCATAGAGGGAGATGCGGTCTTCCCAGCCCTCTCCCCACGAGATGCCTCGGATCTGTGGATCCATACGGATTCTCACCGCTAGCGGCTCAAGTATGAGGGCGAATAGTAGTGGGGACAGGGGGCAGCCCTGGCGGGTGCCGCGACCCAATGTGATCACGCGTGACGTGTGCCCATTCGCTATGATCTGTGCCAAGGGTGCTGTATAAAGGAGTCTAACCCAGCCACAGAAGTTAGGGCCAAAGCCCATCTTCTTGAGCACCGCAAAAAGGAACGGCCACTCCACAAGATCGAACGCCATGGTAGCGTCTAGTGAGAGAATTGCGGCATCTTCCCGGAGTAAGGGAATGCGGTGTAGTATTCCGTTTAGTCTTCGCAGATTAAGGGAGGTATTACGCCCAGGCATAAAGCCTGATTGGTCTGGGTGTACCAGAGTTGTGAGGTGAGGTTGTAGACGCAGGGCCAGGAGTTTCGCTAGCACTTTTGCATCTGCGTTCATCAGTGAGATCGGCCGGTATGAGGAAGTCAGGTCAGGTGGCTTACCAGGCTTGTGTATAGTGACGATGGTGGCCAACCTCTGATCTGGCGAGAGGGAGCCCCGCTCCAAGCAGTCAGTGTACATGGGAAGCATATGTTGGGTAAGGGTCGATGACAGTGTCTTATAGAGTTCGATCGGTAGACCGTTGGGTCCCATCGCCTTTCCAGTGTTTAGGGCTGTTAGGGCCACCCCCAACTCCTCCCCCGTCAGATCATCCTCTAGGGATTGCGCATCTTCCTGTGAGAGTGTGGTGAGAGGAATGTCATGTAGGAATTGCGTGCAGTCGTCTTCCGACACTTCCGTACGTGCTGTATACACTGATTCATAGTATGAAGCCAGTTCCTCCACTATGACAGGGGGAGAGGTCGTGCAAGTACCGTCTGAGAGTGTCAATGCGGCTATCCACCTACTCGCCCTTTCCTTTCTTTCAATCCATGCGAGCATTTTCCCAGTCTTATCTCCTAATTCATAGACCCTGTGTAACGTGTCAGTTAACCTTGTCTTTGTCATGTCTTCAGCGTACGATCTGAATTCCTGGGAAGCTAACGTCAGCGTGTGCGCTGTGTCCTCCGTGGGGTCAGAGGCGTGTGCCAACTCTGCGGTCTGGACCGCCGTCTCGAGCGATTCTATGGTTGCCTTCTGTGCCCTTTTATGCCTTGTGATAGTGGAGATGGCTTGTCCCCGGACCACTGTTTTGTATGCCTCCCATAGTACCGACGGTGATTCAACTGAGCCCACATTGTCCTCGAAGTAATTCGTGGTAGCTGTTTTGAGTGCTTTAGCAATGGTATGATTTTTAAGATACCCAGGATAGATCGGATAAATTCGTTGTCGTCTGGTGGGGTGCACTGTGTAGGTGAGTAGCACTGGGGAATGGTCAGAGATCCCCCGCGGTAGATGTTCTATGGATGCAATCTTTTCTGGGGGAACGGCTAGTGTCAGTAAGTAGTCCAGCCGGGAAAGACTACCATGTACCCCTGAAAGAAATGTGTAATGTTGATCCTGGGGATGTTTGAGCCTCCATACATCCACCAGTCCCAAGGCATCCAAGAATTCCCGGAACAGGTTGTCTGCTCTGGTAGCCTCACGAGGAGGCTGTCGGTCCACAGCAGCGTCCGGCACCGCATTGAAGTCGCCACCAATAATTAGTTCCCCCTCTGGGAGTCCAAGCAGTAAATTACCTAGGTCTTGGAAGGCTCCTTGATGTAACGCAGGGGGGATGTATACCGTCAGTATATTATATGGCCGTCCCTCCCATTGGCAACTGATCGCTGCAAAGCGTCCCTGGTCGTCAGCCCATGTGTGCTTGATAAGTAGGGGTGCATTTTTGGAAACCAGAATACCAACCCCACGTGAACCCGAGGAGAATTCTGCGTGTGTGACCATTTTAAATCCCCAGCGGTTAAGGGCCTGACAGGTTGTTCCCACCAGATGTGTCTCCTGGAGCAATACTATTGTTGGGGCCTTTCTCTTTAGGAATTGGAGGACCAAGCCCCGTTTAATTTTGTGGCCCAGCCCATTGACATTCCAAGAGACGATAGTAAGCGGGGCAGTTACCAGTGGTTGTGAGCGTGGGCGAGGCGTTAAAAGGTCTTGGTTAGCCATGACCGCAGGTGCTCTTGTGTGTCAGGAACTTCGGATATAGTATTCGGACCGGGGTCCCTCAACATTGAGTATGGGAAGCCTTGACTGCAGTGATGAAGAGTGCCTAGCCCTGTGTAGAAACAACATAGAGAGTGTCCTGCGCCAGTGTGCAGAGCCAGCCCATACAGGAATCTGCAACTATTGAGACTTCGGGACCCAACTGACGAGCAAATACTGTTTACTAAGTGCCGGGGCGGCAGTGTCCCTGAATAAGAAACTCGGTCAGGGGTCCAATACCAACTATCGTACCGCGTAGTGCCCAGAGCGGTTACAAATCCCTCTCTCTGTCGAGCTAGGTGGCCTATAGAGAACACCAGGCGCACCAGGTAGGTCAGCCCCTGCTGGCGTGGAGGTCCCAGCAGTGTGCACTGGTTACAGAGTAAGTGTCTTGTGGTCGTGTGTACATATAACCCTAGGAAAAACATGAGACTTATAAGAGAACAATAAAACTTGGCAAACAACCCCCCCCCGCCCATCCCTCCTCCCTGCCTCCCTGCTATACGGACATAAAACCGCCCGCTCCCCCAACTTAGCAGAGTGCCTGCTCCCATTTCCCCCCAATGTACTTGCTTGCGGGGTAAGTGTTCCGTGGTACTAGTGACCCCATCAGTCACATTCTGCTCTTCTTGTTCATAGTTCAACGGCAGCCTTGTCACCTCATGTGGTCATCTGTGGAGAAGACTGTGCTAATAAGGAACTTATATATCAGGACATAGTTCGTCGGCTTCCGGTCCCTCCTCCAGCTCCTTGTCATGATTTTCTCCGGCCGTCGCTGGTGGAGGTCCTGCACTTTCGACGCGTTGATTACGCTGGCCTCTGCCCGTGTGTCCATTCCCTTCCACCCGACGCCAACCATCCAGCCAGTCCCACGCCGCCTCCGGGGTGTCAAAAAACCAAGCTTTATGATTATCCACGACCCTAAGTTTCGCCGGGAACAGCATCGAGTAGGGCAATTCCTTCGCCCGTAAGGCCTTTTTTACCTCAAGGAAGGTTTTGCGGCGCCGGGCCACCTCGGCCGTATAGTCAGGAAAGAAGGCCAACGTAGAGTTTTGTATTTTGATGGGCGGGGCATTTCGGGCCGCTTGGAGTATGACATCCCTATCTCGGAAATTAAATAGCCTGGCCAAGACAGGTCTTGGTGCTGCTCCCGGATTCGGTGTTCCACCTGGGACCCTGTGCGCTCTCTCCACTGAGAAGAAGTTCGACAGACCTTTTGGTTTCAGTTCGGTCTTGATAAGGTCTTCTATATAGAGGTCCATTGCCCGTTTGCCCTCCGACTCCGGAATTCCTAGGATTCGGACATTGTTACGCCTAGCCCGCCCCTCCTGATCGTCCAGCTTGTCCTGCAATTTCTTTGTGACCGCTTCCATCCGTTCCATGGCCTGCTGCAGTTCGGAGGTGTCCTCAACCAGGGATTTCGCGACCACTTCAACCTGTGTCACCCTCTCGGTCATTTTGTGAAGGTCCGCCCTCAGTAAGCCGACATCCGAGGAGATCGCCCCCACTGTAGTTTGGACATTAGTGAGCGTCTTCATCAAATCCTCGAGTGTCACCTTTTTCCCTCCGTCACCTTCGGGGCTTTTGCCCACGGACGTGCGCCCATCAGGGTGTTGCGAGGGGTTCTTCTCGAACGCGAATTTGTCAAGTCGTGACTGGGCAGCGTTGTGTCGCGTTCCCTTCCCCGCCATTCCGCCGTCCCTTCGTGGGCCGTCAGGCGTGTCAGCTACGGCTGGAGTCCCAATGCGTCTTGATCCCCCCGGGTTTGGCCGCACAGGGACGACGGGCCGTCGAGGAGGCCGTTCCAATCAGGCGTCTGGGGTAGGCTCCGAGAATGGTTCAGTGGGTGGGACCTCCAACGCCGAGGCCGTCTAATGCTGTGAAAGGAGACAGACCGGGGCGAGATGAGGCTCCGGCAGAGGGGGGCCCCACTGCAGGTCGTCTGGTGGTCTTCAAGCCACTATGCCACAGCGGCCCCACTGTCACCCTGGGCGATCCAAGTCCCGGGGGGATGAGGGTGCATACAGTAGTTAGTACTGGTTACCCACGTTGCGCGAAATCCTCGCTGGTCCAATGCACCCCCTCCCAGCTAGAACGAGTCCGCAGTATACGTAGGCGACTGTGCCACTGGGCCTACACGTCGGTGGCCCCCGTCTGGGGCGCACCGGCACTCGCTCGATCCCAGGTAAATGCCCGGGAAGTCGTCCCCTCACTGGCGTGGTCCCGTGGGCAGCGGTAGTGCAAGCGGGGTCGGGGCCTCAGGAGGGATGACTCGCCTGGCAGCAAAAGGGCAGGGCCGCTCCGACTCCGCAGCAATGGAGTTTCTCTCCCCCTCCGGTAGCACAGGCGATGGCAGGTGTGGTGCGGGGTGGGTCGGGTGCTGGCCTGAAGCCACAGCGGCGGTCCCATCCGCCGTCAAAGACGTCTTCGGGTCCCCGTCTTCCGGGAGTCCTCTACCGGCCCCCCGTTCCCAACCAAGCCAGGGGACGAGGGGGGGGGGGGGTTGGGGGGGTCGCCGACCCACCTCAGTAGCGCGCCGCCACCGGTGTTGTCGTCCGTCGTCCGATGCTGGATGATTCCTCCGGGCGACGGTCAGAGTTGCAACGCGGGGACTTCCTGTCTGGTCTCCCGGCAGTCTCCCACTTCCGGCAGGACAGTGCTCCAGGCCAGGCCGGTGCAGCCTCGATGGTAGCAGGCCGCAGGCAGGCACTCCAGCACGGGCTGATTCCGGCGTCGGAGGGACACCGGAGTTGAGGCAGGGGATGCCGCCTGGAGACGCCTCGCAGAATCGATCGTTAGATCAGCAGAGATCACGGATTAATGGACGGATATAGGGATGGGGTCTCGTTCACCACGGAGCTCCTCTGCTAGGCAGCCATTCCAGTCGGCTGCTAGCCACGCCCCCCAATAAACATCTTTTGAAAAGGAATATAAACGCAAAGATCTGCTTTTGTTCGCTACCTACCTGTTATTACTGTTTATGATACAATTGCTTGTTTTTACATTGTTATGTGGTTGCGAGAGCATTGCTTCTTATGGAGTCCAGATGGGACGAGTCACTTAGATTTAAGAGACAGCGTCAGAACATCAATAAACTGCTGCTCCGAACAGATAGTCCAGAGGAAGAGAAGAGCGAACATTTGGGCATGTTTAAGTTTGATCTGGAAGAAGTCATCACTTCACGATTATTAGAGTTACCTCCTCTGTGAGGGTTTCTGAATATGGTAATAGACATCTCACGCAATGGTGCAGGAATAATTTTGAGAGTGGGGGTGCTGCCATCAATGCTTCGTCCCTGAACTCATAGGGATTGAGAATAATCCAAGAGTCACGCAAAGAACAACTGTAGCTAAAAAGAGCCACACCCATTCCCCAGGATTGTAGTAAGTATATAATATGTGTCCAGTGGTGCATCTTTGAGCACACTGCCACAAATGTATTACTAAAGTGGGGTGTGGTAGCACACTGCCATTTACAGACAACACTTTCTCCATTGTAATGGCCACTAATTTTGCACAGGATACAGTTTTACTGATAAAACTATTGGACATGAATGATAATGCGTGGAAATAGCTTCTCAGCAAATATTTGTCATATGCCCATCACCAATTAAAGTGTCTTGATTTGAATCTATCAGAATCTTTGTTTCCTTTCAGAATTTAATTATTTGAAGAGTTTTATAAAGTGCCAACAAGACCCGATAAGGTATCAGAGCACTGTACATATAAGCAAAACCATAATGGAAGTTAAGTAAACATAGGGTGATCAAATTAGGTATAAGGAATCAAAGCATTGCATTGTTGAAAGGTAAATACATGCTGTATACATGAAGCAAACACCAGTTTGGTGACTTCAAGTCTATAGTTGCAGGAAGTTTTTCAGGAACAGACCTTGGACTTCATTTTTGGATGTGGCGGTCGAAGGGTTAGCTCTGATTTTGGGCGGAAGGCCGTTTCAAATTTTTGGAGCAAGACTAGAGAAGGCGTGGTTGTAAGTTTTCTTCTTCTTGAATTTTTGTGGTTTCAATATTAGAATGTTAGAGGTTCTTAGGGTCCACCTCAGACCAGATAGTATGAGTTGTTTTGCCAAGTAAGTTGGAGTGTTGTAAGGAAGCACTTTGTGCATCAGGCAGGCTATCTTGAACTAGATCCTAGCTTCAAGAGAGAGCCAATGTAGTTGAGTTAGATCTGGTGTGATGTGATCACATTTTCTTGACCCCATTATGAGTCTGGCGGCTGAGTAAAGCGTAGCCCTTCGGGGGGCCATTCAGACTCTGGGTAGGCTAGCCAGGGTCACTATTCCATAGGGTAGGCGGGAAATGACTGGGGATTGGACTACAACTGCATGTCATCAGGCGGCAGAAATGGATTGAGTTATCTTAATATGCTGAGATGGTGATTGGCTGCTCTGGTGGTTGCACTAATGTGGTCTAGCATATTTAGGTGTTTGTCCAGAGTCAAGCCTAATGATTTAGTGGAGTTCAGAACCCGATAGGTAGATGTGCGCTTTACAAATGGCAAATAATAATAATAATAATGCTAAGAGTGCAGTTGAGCACCGTTAGATGTTTGAGCCAGACTTGAATGGGGCAGAGTGATTTTGGGGAGCAATAAGGAGGAATTCCATCTTGAGTGTATTTAGCATCAGGTGATTGTGAATTAGCCATTTTGAGTTTTCACAAGAGCAGAGTTGAGTTTTGATATTATCCGGTGAAGAGATTTTCAAGTATAGTTGAGTATTGTTGGCGTACTTGTGAAATTGTATGTTAGAGCTGTTCAGAATTTCAGTGAGTTGTTTCATAAATAAGTTGATAAGCATGGGCGAAAGTGCAGATCCTGAGGCACTCCAATTGGTACTGGTGTACTGTTAGACAGGAAATGGTTGACTTTTATTCTTTGCGTTCTGTTATGTAGGAATGCGGCAAAACACGCTAAAACTGGACCTTATAACCCCATCCTTTAATCAAGGAGATAAATTAAGTTGTCATGTTTGACTGTCGAATGCTGAGAAGAGATCAAGAAGTATAAGTAAGCAGGGTTCGTTCTGGTCAAGTAATCTCAAGGTGTCATCAACAATGTATGTCAGAGTGGTTTCAGTACTATGACCAGACCTAAATCCCGAATGGAATTAGTCCAGGAGTTGAAACTGTTCTATATGGTTACAGAGTTATGTGTGAACGCATTTTTCTAGCAGTTTGGTTAAAGTCATGCTATTAGAAATTGGGCGGAAGTTGTTAGGATCAGATAAGATTGCACTAGGTTTCTTAGGGATGGGGGTAACTTGACCGATTTTGAGACGGTCAGGAATCATGCCCTGTGTGAGTGATTTGTGGACAATCTTAGACGAGAGTGGGAGCACAAAAGATTGAAGCTCTTTGAAGCACTTGGCAGGCAGAGGATCATTTAAATGATTTGAAAGTTTAAGTGAATTTTTCGTTTTGAATTGTTCGGTATCATCTGGTAGTGGGAAGGAGTACCATGACGCATAGTCTTTTGGAGTATATTCCACATAGCCAGAAAGAGGGGAGTTTATCATGGCTAACAATGTAGAAAGAGTAGGTCGGTCTGAAAAGGGTAAGGTGAGTTGTAGTTCTAGTTCAATTTTTCTGGTCTTTTCTCTGAAGTGTGAACAGAACTCCTCATTACTAGGGAATGAGTCCTTAAATGTAGAGTGCATGTTAGTTGAGTTGTTTGCTTGGTGTTTGATAATTTCGAAGAGTTTTTTTGGTATGTTTTTGGCATTGTCTAGCTGTGGTTTAAAGTGATTGGCTTTGGCACCACGGATGTGTTTGTTTAAGCACTTCTTGTCATCCTTAACTGCTTGAAGTTTGTTGTGGAAGGAGAGTTTCTCCATGATCTCTCTGCTACCATTAGTTTGCGTCTTTCCTCATTAAGGGAGAAGTTAAACCAGGGATTGGAGTGCTTGTTGGGAATCTTTTGGAACTGTTTTGGAGCAATTTTGTCAAGCAAATTCATCATGGAGGAGATGTAAAGTTCAGTAAGATGATCCAGATTTGACATATTAGGGGGCAGAGGAAATACAATATTGCTGATGTAGGGGAAATCATTAGCATAGATGTTATCTTGCCCATTGTTTGGTCTTACGAGGTTGTTCCTGTCTAATCATCACCCTTTCCATGATGAGAAAAGAGAGAAGGTAGTGGTCTGACCAGTCACAAGCTACTATGTCATCCAGATGTAGAATGTTGTTTTGGCACCTTTTTTGTGGGTATGTCCGTCGCAGGATTGGGTGAAGTTTAGGTCTGAGAGGAAGGCCTTGAAAATGCACAGTAGGGGATCATTTCCAACGTTCCAGTGTAAATTGTAATCCCCACGGAAGATATGGCTATTGCTCAGAGTTAGAAGAAATGGTCTCCATTAATTGTTCGACAATACGAAGATTAACTCCTGGGGAGGTGATAGATTGTGTGGAGTGTACTGACTGTTTTGTCATTGTTCCAGATTTTGATACTAGGTGTTCACAAGTGGACATTAGAGCAGTTTGTGTGTGTCTCAGGATAAGAGTGGAGTAAAAGATACTTGGTATGCCGCCCCAACTTTAACCGGTCCATCCATTCTGATGATGTCATAATCGGGGGATTACGAAGTCCAGAATTGGTGAAGAGTAGTCACTGAGCCAAGTTTCAGTTAGGATCAGTATGTACATTTTTATGAGAAAGTATGAGGTCGGCACTATTTGCAGCATGTTTAATCACTGACCTGCAGTTTAGAAGCATCCGTTTCATGTGCGAAGTGGAGACAGGCAATACATTATTTTTGTTTATAGTTCTGAGATTGATGCTGGGTGCTCTTAAGTGGGTTGGAGGGAATAGTTAGGTTCCTGAATGATGCAGGTGATGAATAATTACAGGAGGAGTTTTAAGCCAATAGAAGGGAGTGAATGTCAGCCTCCGTTAAATTGTCAGTAATCCTATGCGGTCTGTATAGGTGGTTGGGATGTGGCAGTGATTTCCAGTGTAGGCTTGCAGAGTTTACCATGGATGAAGATCTATTTTGGTTGTATTTAGCCATTGCGGGATGGCAAGGTTGGTTGGGCTTCAAGGTGGTGTTTAGGTTCCAGAGTTTCTTCAACTTCATAGAGAAGTGTACCTGGTTTTAAAGGTCCTTTTTCACTGATTGAAGATTATGCTTTAGGTCTACCAGCTTATCAATGGACTTGCGTTAGTGGGTGAGGGATAGTGGGGCTGGACGGGCCGGCATCCGGCTCTTCGCTGTGCGTTGATTGTTTAAAGCGGTGTAGCAGTAGGGCCCACTCCATGGAGATGGGGTGTTTACGGATCCCCTTGACCTCTTCATTGCACAGTGCTTCTTCAGCGATAGGCTTCTTATGCATAAGGGTAGAAGAAGCCCGTTGGTTGAGGCGCGCAATGGATGAGTGAAGGGCCCATTGGGGTGGAGATGAGGAGTGGGAAGAGGTGGAGGATGCAGTATGGGGATTTAACGCAGAGGAGAGGCTTCAATTTGGTGAAGTAGACGGTACAGTACTGTCTAAAGAGTTTTTTTACCTCATTAAGATTTTATCAAATTGTTCAAGATTACGGTCAGCTGCTTGAATAAGGATGTTCCCATTGTTGTATATGGATATTGTGAGATTGACCTTGAAGTTTGGTGAGGGTGTTACTGTTATTTGGAAATCGGGAGAGTTTTCTTTAAAGGTTTGGATCAGAGCAAGGAGGTTAGGACTCTTCTCTATTTAGCTCTGCTTTTAGTAAAGAAGATTAGGTTGTTAACCACAACAACTTTTGAAGTGCAAAAGTATGCATCAGAGATAAGCTTTTCAGGGTGCTGCTTTAGTAATTATGTTTGAAGTTCTTAGCAGAGGTTATGGGGCTAAACAGTTCTAAATGCATTATGGCCCACCTGTAACAGCAGGTAACTGTACGGGCAGTTATTTGGAGTAACAAAAGAGAGAGTGAGGGAAGTTTACAATTATTTATGTGAGGTGGGAACTCCTGGTCCCCAAGATTAATTACAAAAAACAATGGAGGAGTATCCCCTCGATAGCAGAGAGAAAATTTCTGGGCGTAGGCTTCAGTGCTCAATTCAGCACAGTATGCCCCAACCTTTTAGCGGATAATGCATATCCTTGTAGAAAACCCCTCACTCACCAACCTAGTTGGTGACATGCTTCATCATCGGGGTCCCACCCCATAGGCCGAGTGCCTATAGGGTGTGCTGCGACACCTGACTACAGTGGAGCCGGTTAGTATTTTCTTTTATATGTGTATAACGATCAACAAAAGTGAGTTAAAAAGGGCCAAAACTACTCACTGCAAGTGTTTATTCTTGAGTGCTTGAACCCTTGTTAAAAAATGTGTGGCACCTATGCCTAGTTAGGTAGACTTTGGTGTCAAGAGTAGTGTTTAAAAATAGCCAAGTGGGGGAGGAGCCAAGATGGCGACCGGAGCGGACCTGTAGGCTCCCGGCTCCGCCAGTCCTTTTTTGCCGCGCTGACATCCTGATTTTAATCCTGGCGCAATCGACGGTAGATTGTGTGCGAAGCGGCGCTGATCCCGGCGGTGCTTTCCCGGACCCTCGACCTGCCCGGCAGCCGAAGATATTCGCCTCCTAGCTCACGGCCCTGGACCCCGCTTACGTGGGCTCCTCCTGCCGTGCCCCTGAGACCTGCTGCCGGCCGGAGTGCTCCGTCGGCGCTGGCTGCTGAGACACCGACGAGACCCTTGCGAGGCGCTGCCCGAGCCCAGCCACCTGTGAAGACGCGAGGCGGACGGAGAGAGGGCAGCGCTCACGGAGCTGCAGATCCCCATCGGAATGGAGCCTTTGGTTGAGGCGGAAGGTACGGGGAGAGGACTGTCCGGCCATTTTGGGTCGCATGTAGCTTACTGACCCCATGCCTCGCTACCCGGGATTGCCGAGGGGCGCCTAAACTGCACGGAATGTCTCTTGGGCACGGCGCATGATACTCCGCCAGCAGCTACAAGGGAGTGCGCTGGTTCTCTCCTTAATCCGGTGAACGTCGTGGAGTTTGGTCACAATGGCTCTGTGCACTGCCATGTTTTGTGAGGAGATGCGCCCGTCCACGCCAGCGACCAGTGCTGCCCTGTCTACAGGAGAGCCCGAGACTCGAGAGATTCCCCGGGGACATGAGGTCCAGGGACTACAGCCTGAGATTTCCCTTGGCACTGTCCTGTCAGCCCTGTGCACCCTCCGTGCAGATGTGCACCACTGCTACCGGGAATTGGGGTACAAGCTGGACGACATGGCGTCTACGCTGAGGTGGGACACTAATGATCCGGTTTTGCAAAGCTGCCGCCTGCCACCACCTTCAATGTATGGGGCAACAGCGCTTTCTCCTGCCTGTTGTACATCTGAGCTCGCTGTCTATTTCGCTGATGCCCAAGATCACCAGCCTGATGACTCCACCCGGGATACTTTGTTTCCCCTCCCAGTGAAGAGTGCAACATTGTGGCCGGACTCTTTATCGTGTGTGCCTCGGGAACTGTCTGTGGCGCTGCGGCTGCCTTCTCCTCCTGCACTGTGCCTCTTGCCTATACTGCCTACAACATCGTGTACTCCTGGTGTTATTATGGAACATTCTGCTACACTCGACGGACTCCCTGGTGACTCATCGTGGCCATTTTGTGCTCCCATATTGTTGTCGTCTTTCCTCTCGCCATTTTGCTCCTTTGTTCTGCGGTGGGCGGGCCTCTCTTGGGAAGCGCATCTGGGGGTGTATCCACGTTCGGGTCAGGGCTAGGCTGCTTCGCCTGTTGTTGGCTGCTGGGCTGGTGGACCTGGGTTTGGGATTGTTTCTTGCGTCCAGATTACTTGACCGCTGTTGATTAATGTTTCACTCCTGTATTTGCCTTAATGCTTGCTGCTTATCCTGAACTTGGGGTGGAAGGTGCATTAGTGACTGGTGGGGACCGGGTTGCCTGGAATTGATCCTCCTCCTGTTTCCTTTTTTGTCTTTGAGAGTCGAAGATTAGGGTGTCCTTCTCTCCCTCTCTATATCACATGGTATGCCTTTTTCTTTTCCTTCTCTTTCTTTCTTTCTCGCTACATTTCGGGTTTATTGGGCGACAGACACACTGCTGGGGGGGGGGGCAGGCCGTAGCCTCCGCATGCGTGTAGGGTGGGGGGTTAGTAGTTAGAATTTAGTCATTATTTCTATGGTGCCTTCTTTTATTCCTATTTTTTATTTTTACTTTTGGTCTGGGTCCATGTCTAGTCTACTAGGGGTTAGGTGGCGGCGGGGACCGGGTGGCGCGTGAGGGGGGTCTTCTACCTGACTCTGAGAATAGCTGCCTTACTGCCCGGGGGGGACTTGCTGGTTGGCGTTGATATCCTGTGTACATGCTTGCAACTGCGGTCATGCTCCTCCCGCATGGATCCTTCTTTTGCTTCTCTTTTATAAGACTTGAGACAGTACGATTTGTTTCAATAATTGCTTTAACAAAACCTTTTAAAATTAACCTTCACTGATTCTGGGACATGGTAATATGGTAATTAAAGTGTAACTTTTTAATGCTTGCTCAAAATGAGGGGTAATACTGTGTCGCTGTAACGCTGCATTGGTGCTTAACTGTTTCCGTGGCCGGCCGGTAGGTTGTAGGCCCGTACTTGTTCTGATTCGATGCACAATAAAGGTTTTCAAAAATTAAAAAAAAAAAAAAAAAAAATAGCCAAGTGTGCTATGTGAGGTGTGATATTTACAATGCTATTGATTAAAAAGGTCTACATGTTTCAACCATTGTATATATTCATTGGTTTTCGCCAGGACCGTGTTATTGAACTGGGTGGTCCACACACGCTAAGGTGCGTCCTGCCCTAGTCCAAGTTGGAGTGCACAAATTGTGAACTCGTGAAAAATAGTGCGTTTTTCTTTTTAAGAAAAAACCTGTAAGGAAACAGGAAAACAAAAGACAGGAAGGGGTCACATACCGGGGTTGACAATACACATGTACTACATTTAACACATATATTGCTACTCTTTACCCCATTCGACTCAATAGATGGGGTCATGCCAGCCTTTAGAATCAGACAGTGGGATCCATCTATTGCGCCACAGTGCTTCAGTGTTTTACCGGACTGTGCCTATCAGTTGATGGACCAGCGCCAAGAAGGAGGTGTCGAACTGATTTTGGCGTCTGGGTATATTTTGTGAAATAAGGGCGGCGTACTATGGGAGACTGATCTTGGTGGTGTTGCGATGTGGACGGCTGCAAAAAAATGTGAGCTGTCGTGACGTCGCTGTCATGAATCGCGACTGCTATATAGCTATTAGCTTACGCTTCGTTGCGGCACTACCGGTTAATGGGCACCAGCGCTTCCAAGACGGCAAGAGTCCGTCTCATGAAAGTTGAAAAAGAAAAGATGCCCAGTTTGGATTTGCTGGCTTGTTTGGTAGGTTAAGTATAGCCAGCGGGATCATGTGGCAAAATCATTTCCACATTCAGGTCTGCCCAACGTTACTTACTTGCAGCTTCTGTTCATCAGGCGGAAAACCTACTTGGTTCCGGCTGGAGGTGCCCCGAGGAATGACCGGGTTGTTCGTGGATGCCGGTAAAGTAAACCCAATGTATTTCCTGGTTGGGCGTGACCTCATCACGTGGTCTAATCACGTGGGTCGTGATAGGCCAATCGGGTTGTTGGGAGGTAGGAACAGAAGGTAGTATCATCCTTCCACGGAGCCCAATTCGAGAGCTGTTTACGTTACCATGGAGATTGCAATGGCCCTTCGCCTTTCAGCAGCATGGAAGTTTTCACACGGGTTATTAAAGCATTGGGAATTTTCTAGAACAGAGGACAGAACCAGGGTTGACAACCACAGGGATTTGTTGTGCAATTTTTTGTTGATTAATCAGAGTTTAAGGATGAACGTTTGGTACTACTATACACTCTATCACTTGTATAGTAGTACCAAACGTTCATCTTATTAACGGTTTGAGGGGTTCAATTAGCGTGGGTACAGAGCTGATGATCTCAAGGTTAGATGGAATTGAGACAGGGTGTTAGTGGCATTGGAAAATGAAGGTGAATGTGGGTAATATGCTCAGTTAAGAAATTGTGTGAATAACCAAGGGGAAAGATGAATTAACCGGTCTGTTGAGCTTAATGAAAATGTTGTTTATTCAAACATGTGATTTATTTAAACACGGTTTTTTGCATATAAGGAAGTTCTATGGAACTTTACAAAACATGTACAATGCCTGTTGCTTTTTTCATGAAATGTTTTTCTATGAAATGTCATTCACAATAATGTTGCCAGTTGAGACCACATAAGTAATTGGTAAATGTTTTATCATTTCTAGTGACCCCCGAAGAAGGGCTCTGAGCAGCCCGAAATGCATTGGGTTTTTAAATGAATAAATGCTGCCTGTGACGAGCCTTGCATCATTCGTATTTATTCAAGAGGCCCGGTTGGGCACAGTTTAAATATTAGAAATTTGAAAATAGGCGACGAATTCCGCAAGTGGATGATAATCACAGAAAAATAAATAGAAAATGCTGAATTAAGTGGATCAAACAAAAATGATGAATTGGATCAAATCTACACGCATAAGACGACGCTAAATGAGCGGCATAAAGCTGTGCACGAGGGAGGTACATACATATGTCCCCTTCTTTAGTCATCCACACTTTGCCACGGATCAAGAAAGGCTTCTGCGCGGTCAGGGATCCAGACAGTGACCTCGGGATGGCTCATCTTCAAAGTGATCCTGGGTGAGTAGAGGTCAGATTCCAAATAATGCGATTTTCTCCACTGATCCAGTCAAAATTGCAGAGTAGTTGATGCAGAGAAATTCAGTATATCCGCCAAAGTCGATCTCGTCCATCAGGCTCTCATCTCCAATGCTCCTTCTTTGGTAGTGGCCATCTTCATCGAATAACAAAAAAAGTACTTAATTTGTGCTTTGCAAACTGCCAATTAATTTAAAATAACTGTGTGAGTCCCCTCTTGCTGCATGGTTGCCCCCACTTTTTGCTGAACTGCTGATGTGCTTTGACTGAGTGTGCCCTGGGCTCCTGCCAATCAGGTACCCAGGGCCTATGTTCTTTCCCTAAAACTGCTTGGAGACCAAACCCAGTTGGCACTCTCTGGCCACAGGGCAGTCCCTGGTAAATGGTACCACAGGAACCCAGAGCACTGTGACCAGGGAAGTCCTCTAAGGGCTGCAGCACTTATTGTGCCACTCTTAGAGGCTCTGTACCTTTACACTCACACACTGCCTTTGCAGGCTGCGTGTTTTGGTGCAGAACAAAGTGAAGAGTCAACATGGCACGCATCCCTGTGTGCCATGCCTACAACCCACTGCTCTGGCATAGATGAGTGCTACTCTTCTTTTAACCTATCATTTGCTCCCCGCTTAGCTCGCCATGTACCATTTTTGTTTTACTCTTTATTGACCCCATGTGTGTTGTAACTGTTTGGTTTGTTATTCATATTTGATGCAGGTACTGCAACTTATTACCTTCCTTCCCTCCCATTGTAAAGTTCTCTGACATCCTTCTGGATCATGTTCGCACTATATAAAACTTTATAAATAAATAAATAGATCAGTCACCCCTCTAGCTGGGTGCACTATGCCAGTGGTGAGGGTACAGGTGCATGAGCCCTGTACCCCTACAGTGTCTAAGTAAATTGTTAAACATTGTAAGTTCAGTGCTGCCATTAAGAGTATATGATGCTGGGAGTTTGTCATTACGAACTCCACAGTACCTTAATGACTGCACTGAAAACTGAGAAATTTGAGATCAAACTTCTCAGCACATTAAACCCACATTGATGCCAGTGTGGGATTTAATGGGAAATGGTCACAGAGAGCAGCTTAGAGATGCCTCGCGCAAACAACCTACCACTAGTGTCCAGGCTGAGTGGCTGCTTTCAGCTGCCACCACCAGACATGTTTCTAGACCCCTGAGTCAAGAGCCTGCTGCTCTTGCAGGTCTGAAGAAATGCATATCCTGGGACGAGGTACCAAACCTCCTCCCCCAGGATGGGCAGGGTCTTCGAAGGGGAAGCTTCAAAAGATTGCCACCTTTGTGAGCTTCCCAAGGCCTTTTGCTCCTTCCAGCAACAGGTCACCACCAGTTCTGACCCCCCCTTTGGGCGGGAGAACCGTCAAGAAAACCAAGTGAGGAAGGGAGGTGTGCCCACCTCTGCCAACCCCACCCCCAGGTGGGGGAGGCGAGGTAAAGCACAACTCTCAGTCCCCGCCATCTTGCAGATGGGGGGACCCAGCCAACCAGGGTGAGGATTATGCCCCCCTCCAACTGGAGGGGGGCATAATGAGGGGTGTACCCACCCCAGGGAAGGGACCCATTGGTCCCAACCTTTTACCTACCTGTAACACTCCTAAATCTAGTTTTTAGGGGCACCCCTGAACCTTGCTTCCGCAGACAAGAAACTACAAGAAGAAAAGAAGAAGGACTGAACAGCTGAAGCTAAGAAGAGGAGGACACCCACTGACTTTTCCCCAACCCTACCGGCCTCTCCCCACCTCGAACCTGCAGAAGCAAAACTCTGGTGTGTCCTGCAACCAGCAGCCTCAAAAACCCAGAGGACCTGCCCTGCCTTCAAAAGAAAATACTCTGTCTCCCCGTGAACACCGGATTTGTTCACGCAAGATCTGCAAGTCTGCACCACTCTGCACCTGACACCCACGGGCCGAGTTCGAGTGGCCTAACACCACGAGAAGGTCTCTCAGGCGATCCTGACCCAAAATCCGGTGGCCCCTGACCTGCCTCAAGCCTCCAGCCGATGCTTGCAGCCTCAAACTGGAAGGCCCCCCAACCGCAACCAGGAGCTGGTAAGAAGATCTGACCCTAAAAGACACCCCTGCACCCAACGCCCCACAGCCTTGGGTGGCCCAATCAATGGTGTCTAACCAGCCCCCAGCTTCCCAACTTACCTCTACAAGTGGTGGTTGCACCCAGAAGACCTTCGTCCCCGAGCCTGCAGTGTGTTTGCAAACCGGAGAAACCCCATTGAAAGCTACAGGGAACCCGATGCCAAAACAGCACTCTGCACCTGGCCATCCCAGTGCCGCTGAGGGTGTACCTTTTGTGCTGGCCTGAACCCCATTTGCCCTGAGCTTAAGTCCAGGAGCTTTACTCTCACAACCTTGTGGCCTGCTCGTAAGCAGCCACCGACCGGAGGCCCCCTGTCCCTCTTTGGATAACATTGGACCTCAGCACTCTGAACCCGGCCACCCTAGTGCCGGTGAGGGTATAACAAGAGTGCATCCTTGACCCTAGGGGACCCCTGAGTCTACCCCCAGAATACCAACTTCCTCAACCAAATACCCTATTTTCCTCGATAGGAGAACATTGACTGTTTTTCTACGAAAAGTTTTTAAGTGTGGAGTTTGAAAATCTATAAAACTCCTTTAAAACTGTAACTAAATAACAAAAACACTTATACTTACCTGTGTACTGGAAATGTCCCAGTGCAGTATCCAGGTATATTGCCCTGTGTAAGAAAAGTCATCTATAAAGTAATCTACTTGACATTCTACTTAAAAGCCAGTACAAAGTATATGTACAGTATTTCAAAGCATTGCGGTACAAGTAGCTCTACTGTAATCATATCAAAGTATACATACAATTGCAATTCAAACTGTTTACAAACTCAATTATGACTGCAAAGTACTTATCACTTACCTGTATCAGGCTTGCTTGGTTCTAGGAAATAAAATAATTAAAAGAATATTTTTATACAAAACCAATTGGTCTGAAGTTCAGTTTTTGAGTGTGTGAAATAATTTGCTGTGTGTACAACAAATGCTTAACACTACCCTCTGATAAAGCCTTACTGCTTGACCACACTAACACAAATAGAGAGTAAGTGCTATCTACTTTTACCTCTGCTTACCTTTGAGGTTCCACTGGACTCTGTGCTCACTATACCTCACTTTGGTATAGTATATACTGAGCCAGCTTCCTACAAGCTGTACATTTCATGAACATATATTGAAATTATGTAGAAAACAATAACATCCTTTAGCATTTCCTTTCACACCAGGAAGATAGTCACATAGTACACTTAAAAAGCCTGAGAAAGAAAATTAAACACCAATTTCCATGTTAATTTGACATAAGACATCGGACCTTATGTAAGTAGCTTAATACCAGTAGGTAACGGCCGAAAATCGGTAAATTTCCCGTCACCGACCGGTATTTAGCTTTTTCTAATGTAGGTGGCTGGATTTAAGGATTCAGTAATTTACTGATTCAGTAATTTAATTAATCGGTAAATCACCGAATCCTTAAAATACCGATTCAGTAAATTACCGAATCCTTAAATCCTATGTAGGGAGCACTCAAGTGAGTGCATTTATTATTTAAGGATTCGTTATTTACCACCAACTACAAGTTGGTGGTAAATATCGAATACCTTTAAAAAAGCAATTTTGTGCTTTTTTAAAAGTGCCATGTAGCATGTACGTGCTCCACATGTGCACGATTCAGGGGTGCAACAGGGTGTCAATGTGCCACCCTGCCACCCTTGAATATGCTCCCCCTATTACCGATTCGGTATTTACCGAATCGGTAATAGTGAATGGCTTCCCATTCATTCCTATGGGCCTCCAGGCCGATAGGAATGAATGGGATGGTATTCCCTATTACCGATTCAGTAAATACCGAATTGGTAATAACGAATATTACCGAATCGGTAAAAATTACTGATTTTTTTACCTACATACTATTTACTGATTCCTAAATACCGAATCAGTAAAATTCGGTATTTAGGAATCGGTAAATAGAAATTACCTACATCTGGCCCATAGTCTGAAATGCAACCTCTGCCTTTAACACAAAGAAATTGTGACAAGATAAAAAATAAATGTAAAGGTGTCTTTCTTGCTCATTTACCTTCTGAGCTCCAGCATGGGTGTTTTGGGGGTGCTATAGTAGATCAGCACCAACAGGTCCAGCACCTATGATTTCAGGACGCCTCCCCCTACGATAAGAGGGTGGGCAGTAGGCTGTGAGAAGACTGATAGATACAAAATCATGTGGAAGGGGCCCCAAACATTTGAGGTCAATTTACCCTTCTTAAGCTACATGTCAAAGTTCTCTAAAGATTCCATGCAAGGCACTGATAGGGCTGAAAATCTTGTCAAGACAAGGTATTCGATGTTATTGAACAACATTCACATTTTTTAGAGTTTGTGTAGGCGGCCAAGGAGTTATGGGAACTGGTGGATCTAGAGGTATTAGTAGGTTGGACACAGCTGGCGGTCTGCCTTCTTGGCAAAATAAACTATGTAGTTTCCAAAGAGAGGCTTAAGACTGACCTGAAGCTATTGAAATTGACCTCTTTTGAGGCATATCAATTTAGATCATCAGCATTATCATCCCTATCTACATGAAAGGCAAGACAACAGATCCCAAATCAATATATAGACCAATCAGCATAATAGGTAGCAAAGGCACGATTTTCACCAGCGTAATCTTGAAAAATATAAGATTAGGAAGAAAATGAAGGCATCTTTTCTATGTACCAAGGAGGATTCCAGCTGGACTCTACAAGCTTATCCAAAATTACCCATTAAATATCTGTTCACACAAGGCTGCCTCCTGGCTCAATTTTTGTTCCATATATACATAAACTACATCCCACATGAACCTGCAGTGGATGCATCAAATATCCAGAATATCTGTTCCCCTACTCTACGCCAATGTCTCAGTGCTCCTTGACTATACTCTAAATACTCTAAAAAGAATACTTACTCATAAGGAGAGCATCTGTAAAAACAAACAGTATCCTGATCAACAAAAAAGGCTTTGTCCTCCCCTACCCCCCCCCCCCCCCAACCCTTGAAACCGAGAGTCACACACTTCTACTTGGAGAGATAACCAATCAAATGGGAGAAGACCTTTACCTACTTGGGCAATACTTTTGCTGTGTCAGACTCCTAGACACCACACACAGAGAAGTCTTCTATAAAAAACAGAAGCGATTGACACTGGAATCACTTGCTGCTTTGGAAGCATGATACTGTAATGCGTGCCAACTATAGCACAAGCAAAAATGTACTCAATCTCTACCCATGTAGAAGGATGGTCAGCAATAGATAATACTTCAGATCTAGCAACTTTGAAGAGGAAACTCTAGGAATCCATGTGTCAGACCCCACAGTCCTCTCTATCAGAAACTCTCCCAGTGTACTGCGCATCTATACTGGTCAAGCTACAATGCCGGAAAAGTAATGAGCTACATGGCCAAGCATATCAAAGCATGCCCAACCCATTTGATCCTTACATGCTGTGAATGTGTTAACCATGACAATCAAAATACCAAGACAGAGTTAGTGGCACATACAGCAAGGACAATGTATCTTCCACCTGAGATGTTCCCTGCTTGGTGCTTTACTCGAAGGCACCTACCTGTCCAATAAAATAATGCTGAAAAAAGCATACTTAAGACTAAAACAGGCGGAGTGGCAAGAACAAACATATGGGATAAAGAGCATAACATTGATGGAGACATTCAAACTACAGCCACAACAGCAATCATACCTTATCCATCTACAAGTTAGGGAGTCACTCAGACGTTTTGCTCTTGTATGATTGAACCTGCTGGAAATGCAGGAGCGAATGCAAAGATTGAACAAAAGTTCACAACCACTATGTTAGGAAAACGCAACTAGAAACATCATCACATCCCCTTTGACTGCAAATGGTGCTCAAAGTGCAGAAATAACTTCTTAGAGAATGTGACAAAGCAAAGACATGGAAGATCAAAAAATTGATAGACACTACCTCTGGGGGACAACCATTTCTAAAGCACCAATAAAATTGCAGCATATCGCAAGGCAGTAGGGAAAATTAGTAACCTCCAAAATCTTGCAGCTAATCTCACATATGATGAGTAAACACTTTGTTTTAGGATGCTCGCATAACCCATGATCAAAGGTGCAAGCTAAACAAGAAACGGCAGGTAAGAACCTAGGTCTGAGTTAAACTCTGAACCTAGGTCTGAGTTAAACTCTGCCCTAAGCATGGGGCCCACCATGCCTGTAAGCCTTGCCACCAGCTTCTAGGAGAAATAAAATAAGACCCTGTTAGCAATTAAACAGGAAAAGACTGAGGAAGCTGGTATGATCGTAAGGACAAAGTCTAAAAACATGAACTATAACTTTTATTGCACTGGGCTCTCCACCCTCACAAACACCTAACTGCTTAATCACAGGTGATTGCACTCTGTATTTTTAGAGAATGTTAAAAGAAACCTCCAACCACAAGTTGCTATGGTCAGGAGGACAAACTAAATCCACCTCTGATTGGGTTCCTATATCTACACAATCACTTGTGACCACCTTTACACCTCCCTTCCCCTCCAGGGCCCCACAGTACTCAAACCTCCCACTAATTTATCCGCCAGGCATTTTTCTTACACTCTAGAGCTACACATGTTATTGAATGTTTTAAATCTTTGTATGGAAATAAAAATAGGCACAAAAAAGGTGGAAGAATTGTGACTGACTTTATTCTCCCCCCTCTCCATACACACACACACACACACCCAGACACACACACACACACGCACGTGCCAAGCCCCCCAAGCCCCACTTACCGCATCAGCGGCCTCAGCCACCACTCCTGACTTCTGCTGCCACCGCTCCTCTGGGCCATCCACTCCGTGGGCGCGGGCTTCTCGCAAAGACGGAAGTCCCGCCCCACGACAGCCGTGAGCGTGCACATCCCGAAACCGGAAGTTCGGTAACGTGCACGCTCACGGCTTGTTGATCCTCCAGCAGTTCTAGTGTATCTTGTCCAGATACTGGAGCTCGTCATTGTAGCTGCGGCTCATGGTAGTAGCGGCTTCCTCTGCCCCTTTCACACACTCTCAGAGCCTCAGAAAGAACCAGTGTCCAAGTACACACCATGTCGCAGGCAGATGAGGTAGAAACAGACAGCTTTCTACAGATGCAGCCTGCAGATGCCCAAGCAGAGGCAGGGCTTGTGACGTCATCTCTGGGTGCCTCAACACGCCTTGGCTGGCTTTCTGGCAGCTGCGTGTCAACTCGTGTAGTTCTACTGATAGAACGAAAGAGGTGGCCTAGTGCTCTTACCATTTAGCACTGTCAGGCTGCCAAAACTGAACTTTAGAGTCCTGGCTTTTCATGTACAGCAGATTGTGTCTTTGAAAAAAACGGTATACGATAAATTATACAATACACGCATTAAAAGTTTACCTTAACCTATTTTACGGAAATTAATAGTGCGGTTTTCTACATTTTGCAAATCGACGAAACAACCGCTACGTAAGAATGGGACACCCTTCCCATTCCAACATGGATGCTACAAGATAAATTTGTATTTCTCAGCCCAAGCCTATTATCCACGTTGTCATTATGTCATTACGATTGACGTCATTGACACCGCCTCTTCATATGTCATCTCTGTCACTTTCTTTCCCCTCCCCTTTCTCAACCACCGTGGCTCACAACAATGAGGTTCCTTCCGATTCTCCCCCTCACGTGATAAGATGGTCCCCGCCCATTCTCCCCTGTCACGTGGGTTTGTTTCTCAGACCGCCGCTTCAAAGAAACATTTGGAGACTAAGGAAGGTGGCAGCGAGTGTCGGCCCGTGTTCCGGTGCTGCAGCGCCTGGCCTCTTCTAGACTTTACCAGAACAGTACGACCTCAGGTACAAGCTGAACAGAAGGCGCCTCGAACATGCAGTCCTGTCCATATTGAGTTTGTAATGCGGAAATTGCACGCAGCAGAAATCCTTGACTTTTCTGGCGAGGTTGTCAACTCCTAGTATAGCTGCCAAGTTTTCAGATAGTTTATGTGTGACATTTTCATGTGCTTAGTGTACTTATGAGTGACTCCGTACAGAAAAATGGAGACAGTTTGAATGACACACATACTGTTTGTAATGCAGTTTTAATATGACTTTATTAGTCGCAGTGTTTTCTCAGCCGTAAGCTGCGACCTCCTAGCAATATCAATAAGCAAGTAACTATTCCTCACTGTGCAAGCCAGGATTCAGTTCGGTTTCTCTTTGGTTGCACGCACACATGGTAACCCTCGTTGTCAGTAGTACACATTCTTTTCATTGGTAGTCCATCAGCAGCGGATCAGCACCTGTCCTGCAATGTTAGGTATTAGCATGAGGGTGGCACCTGCACCGGTCCTCTTTTTGACCAAGTAGAAGATGTTACTAGGGAGTGAGGTGGAGGGTAGAATCAATCAGGGGTTTGTAGAGCGCACTACTTACCCGTGAGGGTCTCAAAGTGATGGGGCGCGGGGGGTTTCGGGCTCCTCCGAGGTCATCCGAAGCGCCAGGTCTTGCGGTATTTTCTGAAGATTTGCAGAGTAGGGCTTCGTCTGATGCTGAGGGGGAGTTCGTTCCAGGTTTGGGCTGCGATATAGAAGAAGGATCTGTCTCCCGTCTGGCTTTGTGTACACAGGGGATTTCAAACAGGGATTAGGTCAGCGGACCGGAGGTATCTTGGGGGCGTGGAGGAGATTCTTTTGTTGAGGTACTGGAGTCTAGTGTTGTGAAGGGCTTTGTAGGCGTGTGTGAGCAGCTTGAAGGTCACTCTTTTTTCGCCGGGGAGCGAGCGGAGGTGCTGGGTGATGTGGTTGTGTTGTTGGATGGTGAGGATGAGTCTTACTCCTGTGTTCTGGACAGTATGAAGTTTGGGAAGGAGAGATTTTGTTGAGTCCGGCATAAAGGGCGTTTCCGTATCCAGTCTGCTTGTGATGAGTGCGTGGGAAACACTGGGATGATGAAGCCTGGCCATACTCGGGAGGTGATACAAGAACAAATATGCTTACTTGTTAATATAAGACTGAATATAAGTATGATATCGGCAGATGTGAGGCCGATTTATATCCCAGAATAAAGTGAAGACTTGATGAAAAGTGGACAACAATCTGACGACTATTACTTTACTTCTTTTGGGACACTATTTGTGTATGTGCTCAGGGCACAGCTTAACGTTTGAATGTTTTGAGGATGCTGGGTTTACATCCTTACCCTTAGAGCACTACGTACTATTGGATTTATAAACTTAGGGGCACATAGCCTTGTGCGCCTGATTACCCCATTCACCCCCTTAGCTTTCAACCATTTGAAGGTCTTGTGGAGTATGCCGAGGGTGTTGAAGCATGTGGAGGATATGGTGGTGAACTGTCGGTTTATGGTGAGAGAGGAGTTGAGTAATCGAATCAGAAGTGCTGCGACTCAGTAACTATGGGTTCCGGTCTATTTAACACACTAATCTTATATTTAGGGCCGGCATTGGGCATGGGTGATCTGAGCGCAGCAGGGAGTTGCCTGACTTAATGTCATGCAAGCAGCAGCCTGTCCATTCCACTTGGTGTCAATCTGGTCCCGTTAAAGATTTTGTAATCAGCCCTTAATGAAATTTACCTTTTTGAAGATATTGTTGGGACTAAAGATTTGCAACCGGTGCCAAGAAAACAATAGGCACCAAGTCCACTTGATGCCGGTCCAGGCGCTTAGTGTTTGTTTATGTATGTTTAGCCGACCAGTGCCGGATTCCATCTGTAGCAGGTCGGGTAGGTGTTGGCCATGTGGTTTGGCCTCACCACACAAGACCCCCAACAGAATACACGCACACATTGTGGTTATACTATTGGCAATGGCCCAGAGTAACGATCTGCCCATTTATCATCTCGGACCGAGCCTGACCCTCTGCGTGAGGAAATTGATACTTTGTAATGTAGAGGCAAGGGGCACTCTACATCTCTCCCATCTTTTCAAATGTTCTTGCATGAAAGAAAATCTGGACACTTGAGCCGGACTCATAAAGTCTTTCAGTGTCTGACTGGGGACCAGGTGTGGCTGAAGACCATACTTCAGGCTCCGGGAGATGTTATCAGTCTCATGCCCTTTAAGCCGGGGACCTACTTAGTTGCACATGTCCATGTGAGGGGAACGTGGGGGTATTTCTAGTGCTTGCCTTTTCAGATGCTCGTTGAGTTTTACACCTCTGCTGGGAGGTGGAGGTCAGGTGATACTCTTCCTCGGCTTCAGCATTCTCTTCAGCAGCATTCTCTGAGCGGTCTATGGAAGTTGCCACCTGTTTTAACCATGAGATGTTTCTGGTGATCACCTCCTTGCACTGTGACCATGGTTCTGTTGATCTTGATCACTTCCCATGCTTCAGTCTCGTAAGGGGTTCAAAACTTTACCCAGGATGTCTGTCCTTCATGAGAACCAATGCTCCGATTTGTAGAGTGGGTTTGCCCGGCGACACTGGCTGGCCTTCTCATTGGTGGATTTTCTCTGGGACTGTGTAGCTTCAACATCCATGTCTGCCAGTCGCCACTCAGTGTCAGCCAGGATGCTATCCTGTGTTTGCTTCCTAAACAGTAGATTTTCTTGATCCCAGTTCATTGTGCTGTGAGGGATTTGCTGGTACGCTGGTAGGAACTTGTGCAGGCAGCATTCAGCATCCTCGCCAAGTTCCAGCCCAATCTTCAGAGCCCGGTTGAGTGTTCTCATGAATCTCTCTGCCTCCCCGTTCGCCTGAGGCCACTGCATGGTGATTTTCCAGTGGCGAATGACCAGAGATTCTAATTATTCTTTTAATTATTTTTTCTTTGTTCAAGTTTTGTTTTTGTTTTTGAAAAAACCTTTATTAGTGAAAAAAGGATAGGAAACACAGCATACTGCCTACACCCGCAGTTGGGCCAGCATTGCGATGCATCAAACGTTTAACTGATCTAGTCATGGGGTAGGGGAGTACACAGCAGGCCGCCTACACGTCATGACCACTAACGTATTGCGAGTAAATTGTGTGTATTCAAAGTGCTGGTGCAGTCCAGTCAAGTGAATATGGAGTAGCTTGACAAGGTGTCCTATGTTCTTCAATGAGCGAGGCATATTGGCGAGGGTGGTAGTCAACATACTGCCTACATCCGCAGTAGGGCCAGCATTGCGATGCATCAAACGTTTAACTGATCTAGTGATGGGGTAGGGGAGTACACAGCAGGCCGCCTACAACCTTCCAGGCCGGCCGCGTCAGTTTGAATATCAGGTTGTAAGGGCAGTAATATCATTGCAGTGTCACATTAACAAACAACGACAATGATGTAATGTAAAACGGTCATGACCACAAACGTATTGCGAGTAAATTGTGTGCATTCAAAGTGCTGGTGCAGTCCAGTCAAGTAAACATGGAGTAGCTTGACAAGGTGTCCTATGTTCTCCAATGAGCGAGGCATATTGGCGAGGGTGGTAGTCATTCATTATGGTGCCTCTGCGTGTGTGTCAGTAGCGTGCTCTAGTAAATAGGTTTGGAGGGACCCCAAATGTCTTTCGGCCGTGATGAGGGGGGCTGAAGTTCAGCATATGTTTGCAATTGTTCTTGGCAGTAGACAAGGTCTTGGAGCCAGTCCTTGAACTTCGACGCCCGTCCTCTGCCCCATCTACAGGCAATTCTCCTCTTTGCAAGAAGGAGCACAAGGGAAATGTATTTACGCATTTTAGCAGTGAGGGGCTGAGTGTATCCCAATAATGCTGTGAGGGGATCCATAGTAATGTGCAGGCCCGTCATAAGATCTAGAGCACCCAGAACCTCCGCCCAGAAGATCTGTATGGGGTGACAATCTCAGGCCACGTGTTTGAAGTCGGCCCCTTGGGTAGCAGGTAGGACACCACACTCAACATCACAAATAACAGCACATGATTTACGCCTTCTTCCACACTTGGCCGTTAACATCCTCTTATTTTCTGCTCAGGCACTACACTAAGGACACGAAGTGAAAACAGCAGGCTAAAAACAGGTCTCTCAGAACCCTATTAACTTAATGTCCCAGCCGCTGCCTTTATGATTTCTGTAAACAAGGGTCATAAGTGGAGTTTTTGGTGTACTAATGGGCAAGCCAAGGGTTGCAGATGTTATTGTTTCATAGATATACTATTAATAGCCTTGGCCCACCAATGGCTTATTGAAACAAAAATTCAAAAAACATATACAGAGACCAGCAGTAACATTGATACTGCAGGTAATTTTACAGGTAGTTCTGCAAATACCTGTCTCTGGAGGTAATGCAGAGACTTAACCTCACTTCTGCTATATAGTATTATTTTAAACCTTTTCCCGGACCTCTAGACAAGGCAATAGGCAAGACAATTAGGAAATAGATGCAGTAGTTGCAATCCTTTTTCTGTATCATAGAAGTCATAAACCTGAACATTAAAATTCACTACATACCCATTCATATAGTGGCACATTCATACAATGCCACTATTACTTAGAGGTAGAAACACTTTTTTATTTGTTTTGGTTTAATTTTTGCCAGGCAGTTACACATTAATTGTTGATAATGATACTGAGTTAATGTAAAAATTCACACAGCGCAAATCTGTAGAGACTAGAGTCACAGGGGATTGGTATGTTTTTGTTAATCTGTTATTCTAAGCAATGAAAAAGTATGGATTAAAATACTGTGATTAATTTTGAAGTATGCATGTTGTACTCTTTTAAATGTTTGCCTGAAATCACAAATTCTCATTCTATTTCACTCATACATAGCAATCGAATCCATGGGAAATTTGCATAAATCCCACCCTTACTCTAATTAGTCCACAGAGGTGATTAAAAATAATAATGAGCAAAAAATATAAACAGAATACAAACTTTTTCAATCCACTTGCAAAGCATAATCAGGCTATGTCTGCTCTGCAGGTGAACCAGAGAAGCATGTAGATTTTGCGGATTTTCTGTATGGTCGAATTTTGTGTGGTTCTCCCTGGTAAACATGGCCCACAGAGTCCAAATCAAATCACAATGTATCTGCAATTTGCACTTCATCTCAGGATTACTATCTGCCTTCCTTCCTGTTTTTCATCTGTGACAGGTGGAAGCAGATTACAAAGGTTTACATATTAGCAATGTAATCAACTTGCGCTTACTGCAAAATGAAAAAAAAACCTTATCACCCTAGAGTTGATGACACCTTTTAGTCAAATTTCACAGAGATACCTCCATTGAGGTTTTAGGCTTTCCCAGAATGACACAAGTTCTTATCTAAAAAAAGAGGTGTGTCATGCATTATGTGCTATATTTTCCTTAATCTACCTTTAGACAAAAAGGGGAATCAAAAGTGAGATGATTTATGTTATAAAATTGCTTTACAAACCTCCAGAAAGAGGATAGTTTCAGAGACTTTTTAAATAATTGATGCCAAGACAATGTTCAAATAAGATAAATAAAGTTTATTTTGTGAACAAATACTACACAAAGGACAAATTAATGATTTATAACAAAAACTCTTTCTAAATGGAAAATGAGTTGATTTGGAAATTATCTTTCTTCCTCTGAATTCATTATTGGAACTCAAGGCAGTTGTTACCACACCATCTGCTGTGCCAAATTTGAAAACCTGCAGAATTTAGAACAAGTAACATAAATATCTGTTTGGATGGTATAGCATAAACACAGGTTGATTGATTCATATACGTAATTATAGAGATGAAACATGGAAAACGCAATGTAAAACCAAGATAATATGTTTTATTACATGCCTAAAACTAATTTGAAACATGCCCCCAAATAAAATGTTTTTTTTTTATTAGATCAGAGGTTTGAGTGCTTTCAGATCAACTTTTGCTTCTTTAAATCACGTCAGTATCATTTATGCTAATAATTAATTGGTTGAATCAACACCCTATCAAACAGAATTATCTTGCCAGTCATGCCGGAGTTTTGCTTACAAACATGGAAACTGGGTACACATATGAACTTTTAACACTTTACAGAAATGAAGCCACAAATCTAAGACATGAACAGTGGAACTATAGATATTATATGTAACCAATGAAGAGCTTGCACACCAATCCAAATAACAAGAAAAGTGTCTGTAAACTTCCCCCAGACTTTGCGTTGGTGCTTTTAGCAGTCTGTTTAATGATATTTTTAAAATTTTCTAGTCTACATTGCTTCTGGACACTGCATGAGACACCATTCCATGCCGAGTTTGTTTGAGCTACAATCCAATCATCAGGTATAATATACATAAAAGCCTACATTTACCTCACTACCTCTTAACATTGCTAAACCATTATATATATATATATATATATATATATATATATATATATATATATATATATATATATATATATATATATATATATATATATATATGCTGTGCCCCTTTTCTTTTTCGAAGGAGAGAGAAGCTTTCGCATATATATATATATATATATATATATATATATATATATATATATATTATGAACAAAGTTTCTCCCAATCTGCAGAACGGCACAGGCTACTTCTGGATGCTTCAAAGTGTTTTTATTAAAGGCACGAAATCAGAAGTCCCTACCAACGCGTTTCGCCACTAAGGCTTGGTCACGGTGACCAAGCCTTAGTGGCGAAACGCGTCGGTAGGGAGCTGCTGATTTCGTGCCTTTAATAAAAACACTTTGAAGCATCCAGAAGTAGCCTGTGCCGTTCTTTGGATTGGGAGAAACTTTGTTCATAATATTAAGGGTGTCCGGCACCCACACAGGCTCGCCGTGATACGAGGCGAGGAACATTCGGGAAAGGTTGTTTGTTTATATATATATATATATATATATATATATATATATATATATATACTATTAATATATATACATATATATATATATATATATAATATACATATATATATATATAATATATATTCCTTCATATTGCTTGTGTAGCAGCCGACGCAAAGTCCTAACCAGAGGGCGCGTCGTCACAGCAGACCACCCAAGCAAAGATGTTGCTAGTTCCCCAAGCCTCTTTAGTGCTACGATTGTGCAGCGGGGTAGCAAGCCCCATATAATCCACCAATCCAGTTTCCCAATATCTCTCATTCCATATGGTGAAAAAGGGAAGACGGCCCATCACTCTGGTGCGAATGTAGCAGGTTTATTTACACAAATAGGCAGCAAAACAGCCCAAAGAGTTCCGGAGCAATTGACTCCTTGATTATGGTCAGGTTATGATCACTATCACATACTTTTAATACACCCATGTGATTCATAGTCACTTAACATAAATGAAGGAATCTCCTGTTGACGCTGGGTCAATGTAACATTTTCGCCCATTTTAACATAGTGATTATCCAACGTGATCAACATGTCATCATATCATCTGTGGCATAAAATAAATCACACTCATCAACATCTTTATACACTGGTATCAGTTCATTTGTCATCTAGTCTGGACAACAGCCCTGAAAGCAAGACTACAGGTTGGTCAGCAATAGCATGTTTTCTCATTAACTTCATAGGATTGCTGAAGCCGTAGGGTAACCCAACCACGGCGAGACGCGTTGGCACAAGGGGATTGGAGTGTGATGAAAATAAACAAAACAACAGCAAGAGCCCCATTGACAATTTGTGTTGATACTTTATATTATTTCTGTAATCTAGACATTGATACGTGCTTGCGTGCTCCAAAAACTATTGTATTCAGTTTTCAATCTGTGATTGAGTTTAGGGGGGTAAGGGTGTTCTCTTCCCAAAATTTTGGATGCACCAGACTAATCTGACTTGTAAATAGAGAAAATAAGTGAATTTTACTATATGAGCGACCATTTGCCCAAAACGCCCAAGAGATTCATAGGATTGTTGGATAACCCAGAATCCAGAAAGGAAACACATTACAATGGCTGCAGCTAGGGATATAAAAAGACAGCAAGCTGCAGAGAAACTATTTGTTCAACCCAGTGACAGGACTAATACCAATGATAACAATGGCGATGCAACGCAGGATGAGACACATACTTAAAAAATAATTGTGGGATAACTTATGGAGGGCATCTAAACAAGAACAATTAAAGTAGTGGAAGGCTACCACTTTGCAGAAGTATATGGACTGTGGCAGAGTCCAGAGAGAATTCAGAATCTTTATTACACCCATCCTCAACAACCCAGATCCAGAGATGATTGAGGAGTGGGTGACAAACAATCATGACTGCAGGAATAACAATGCTCAAATTCCTTGAAAAATATGCAACAAAGACTGTGAAAGATTATCAGCAGAGCTTGAAAAAATGACCAATATGTTGAAAGAAAGTGTATCAAAGAAGAATTTGATAATGATATTAATAATTGAAGAAGAAGAAGAAGAATGGAGAAAGTCAAATAAGAGATCTAGGCTAAAAAACAACGCACATTCCATTGAGACAAAGTGGACTATGAAAGAGGCCAAATCATCACAACCGGTAGAAAATGTGATCACCTAAGAAGCAATATACAAGAAAAGATGCAAGGGGAGCAGCCTCTAGCAGAATCAAAAAGACAGTCAATGATCAGGAATAGTGGCCATCCAGAGCAAGCTGAAAGTGAGAGTGATACATCAGTTCAGTAAGAAGCGGCAGGAGTAAAATCAAACATTTTAAAGGTGTTCAACCATACGGCATAAGGAAGCCTGATAGCACAAGTGGGCAAAGGTGCACAGGGGGTACAGAGGTCAAGGACACAAAGGCAGAGGAGGCAACAGGAAAGGTGCAAAAAAACAAGAAGATATAGAAGGCTTCATGGGAATCCAAACAAGAGAGCAAACATCAGCACAATAATGGGAAAAAACTGTGGTAAATCTTTCTAAACTTGTTTGTAAATATCTATAAAAATTGAAATTCAGTTAATAAACCAAAGTTTGAAGATAAGTTATAGTTATGAACACCTATTAATTATTTGTATACAAAGCCAAAATAAACTACACAAATCTTCAAAATTCTACATTTATACTTATAGCTTAAAGTCATAATTTGCGCATTACCCAAAACCAAATATATGTCTATCTCTATCTATCTATCTATCTATCTATCTATCTATCTATCTATCTATCTATCTATCTATCTATCTATCTATCTATCTATCTATCTATCTATCTACTATCTATCTATCTATTTGTATGTAAATATATATATGTATATATGTATATATATATATATATAATATATATATAACATAATCTCAACATAGTATCTTTCAGTTGCCTTTCTTCTTCCACGTGAAGGTGCCAAGCCCTCTGATGCATTTAGCAATGAAGGGAGCTGAGCGGAGGCAAAGCATGTAGCACGACTAGTTGGTGTCAGTCCTTGTTTGCCAGCTAGAAAGCCTGGGAAGATGAAGTGCCTTGAGTGAATTTTTTTAAAAGCGTGCCCTTTTATTGCCCTGACTTTCTCACTGGAGTTTCAAACCAGTATTAATAGTAACCCCATTCAACCAGTAGTTGAAATTCAACAGTATTTATGAAAGAGATCCTGTGCATCAATCTAGGAGAACAGAAGGGAGGGAACTGCTGAGAGAGCATTTCTATTGACTTGATAAGGTAATTGAGTTGTCTTATAATAATAGAGGAATGTAATGCAAGATATGACAAGTGTTGTGAAGTAGTAGAAGCCCTAAAACCACTGCTTAATTTGTACAGGTGGGGACAGGCTGTGGCCAATGGCACACTTTTTTTTATAGAATTAGTGACTTATTTTTCACATTTGACTATCTATAGTAAGGCAGAGAAAGACAGAAAAGAGAGATAGATGGAGGAAGAAGAAGATAAGAAACAGCCCTCTATGCAGTAAGCAGGATTAAAAAACCCTGCAAGAGTGAGGTTAAGAGGACGGAAATATAGTGTGGTGGAAGACATAGGCCTAAGTTGGAATCAAGACTAGGCAGCCTTGCTATTTATCATTTCTGGCATTTGGTATTACCATCAGTGGGCTACTAAGGAAACCTTTGGGCCTTGTAGGTATACTTGTAAAGCGCACTGCACTGCACTTGCACTTTGTTTCTGAGTAAGAACTGCCTAAAACATATCTGAGAGCTCATTTAGTTTATTTCTAGTTATTCAAAATAAGATGAAGAATTAACCTAAAGCTCATCATCCCAGGACAACCTTTACACCCGTAAGATTGATGTCCTTATTAACCTTGACATTTTCACACCATGATGCTACTCACCTACACATGTGTAGGAGCAGTGCCTGCTCCATCATTTCCATTTTCAGAAACTGGGTGGATTGACCTAAGGTATATGATGATGGTTATTATTTGTCTTTTACCCTTCTTATTCTTGGATTTTGCTTGGTCATCGTTAGATATCTGAAAAATGGAAAAACAAAATACTGTTCTTAGATAAAGAACACATATTTTCTACTAGTACGTTAACAGACCATTCCTATAGTTTCCTGAATAATGGAGGATTTCAATTAAGGCATGTGAGAATGTATCAAAGTACAGTTGTACGCAAAACATATATTTGAACAATGTGAATTTCGTACAAAACAGGTTTCATCTTATGAAGTTTCATCACAAATCGTTTGAGGATTTCACACAAGAGGTCTCAGGCATCCTCATTATATGCTACAAAAGTATGGGGAAACAATGCTGCTTGTCTAATTTAGCATCCCTTTCTGAATGTGAGGTACCAGTTCAGAAAATATATTTATTTCCCAGAGGATTGTTTTGGATGGACAGGGCTAGCTATGTTCATACTTCTGAAAGTGGTTACACTATGCTTTTGCTAAAACGCTGTTTATCTAATGTTCATGACATTTTTAAACTGGCTTTCAAAAATGTGAACACCATTGGAAATTGCTAAGAATTTCTTAAGCTGAGTGAGTAACCTATAACACCTTGAAAGTTTTAGGCTTCTGAGCTTCCAAAGACGTGTTTTCCCAGACGACTTATGGTGTTGGCAGTCTTGAACTGGGATCTGGGTCCGCACAGAGAATGGTCACATGCACAGTTAGGTTCCAACGAGAGGTATGAATTTATCAGCAACATTTGCATGTGCATTTCTGATAATATTTATGCTGCATCTTTGCTAAATTACATACTACCTTCCACTAATGAAAAAATACTTCATTGTCAATTAATAAAACTACTGCTAAATTAACAGAATAATTGCCTATCACTCAACTATCTCGAAGTACACGGCCATTAGGACTTTCCTGTACACAGCCAAACGGAGCGAGAGCTCAGATCTTTAGAAGAATGCACCCCCTTTATCAGTGCATACAGAACTGGGCCGTAAGCACGAGAATCTAGGGAATTCATAATATTGTCACCTTCTAACCAGATATGTATTTTGGTTACATAGCTGTGCCTTTTCAAAAGATCTGAAGGACCAGTGAGGCACAATTTGTCTCCTTCCAGACCAAATACACTCTTGCAGATATTTGTTTTGGGATTATTGGGACTTTTTACAATAACAATATCTCCTTTTTAACTGTCTAAAAATCATGACTTAAGTTTTCTGACACAACCAATTGTTAGTTGTAGGCTCCATCAACGGACCAGAGCACTTTAAAACTTAGATAGATATTCAAAGCACATAATGAAAGGTACAGCCAACAAGTACCAAACTTTTGCCTAAAACAAGTCGAAACTTATTTCGCTTTGTCACAAAAAGAGCTGTACAGTTCACCAAATCTGTGTGCATATCCATGAGTGATGTGTAATGGTCTCTTCCCATTTCTAATTAAATCCTATAGACTTGCTGTACTCATGTCCTTGTTAGTCCTTTGTGTATTATTAATGTAGTCCCATTATAAAAGTTGGCATTCTCTTAAGGGTCTGTTGATCTATTTTCACTTCTAAAGGTTTCCTTCGGACTTGCCCTGTTTGTATCAATTGGTCCTTTATATGTTTCTTTTATTGTTCAAGAGAGCTAGGTTGACTACTCTGGACTCTCCTTGGGGCATATGGACAGGTCCGCACAAGAGGGTAGAGTACAGTGTCCAAGAGTGATACGGCGGCAGGTACAAACCTCCAATCTGTGTGAACTTAAATAGTGTAAAAGCCTCTCTTGGAAATAAAATTACATTGTATGTGAAAAGAAGGAAACAGTACAGATAAAAACATGCCCAAATTACAGACTATCTGCTTTTGATGCCTGATGGTTGATGATTTTATTTTCAAAATGTCAACCTGACTTTCTAAATTTTGATTAGCTAGTTAAAAGGACATGCTGCAAAGTCCATGAGTCAAATATTTACATTTTAAATTAGTTATCTCAACTGAATCTTGTTTTGAACATTTCAGGTCACACATTTCCCTCATAAATCTAATAGCTAAGAAGCTGATTGTGGCTCAGGATCACACAATGTGGAAGTGGCAATAGCAATACCACCAGATCAAAAGCCTTCTAGAAGCAAATAGGGCACATTACCATCACATATATACTGAGAGAAAACTGAGTACACGACAAAAAGACGTGCACGTTCATGGAAATACAAACCAAATTCTAGGTTCCGTTCTACACCTTCTTCTAAGGAATTACAAGCCATATGGTCCCATCAATATTGTCACATTACTAAGTGATTTAGGTAGTAGTTGCGTTCCCCTTAGAGATGTCTGCAGATGACACTGTTTCTACTGATGCTGGTAACCTATACACCCTTGCCTCCTGTATACCTGAAAAGCTTCCAGTTTTACTTTGTAAATACTATTTCCAAAAAGCAGAGAGAGTGGTAACTCACAAACCTTGAGAACATTTTCTTTTAGACCTTCTTTTCATCACAGATGCTCAGATAACTGATTACATTGCCTCTGTTGTGAGATTTAGTCCCAGTTTAGAAAATACTTCAAAAAATCTTATAAGAGTTGGTTTGTTGTGGTCTGCTATAATGATATCTTGTTTCTTTTATTTATTTTATTTTTAGTGTTTTCTATAGCGCGAACATGACCCTGCAAAGGGCGTCAGAGCGCTTTACAGTAGCATTTAAACAACATTCCTAACTTTACATATTACTAGACATTGGTGGTTGCAGTAATTGCAATTCCGAAGGGCTAGCAGCAACCAAAAAGTTCACTGATAGATTACCATAAAGTCTTAGAACTTTTTAAAACAATGAGATAAAAACGAGTTTAACAGACCAACATTGTACAGTGAGCTTGTAGTGTGAAAATTGTGTCCGCCAGGCAGAATGAAATAAATAAAGAACAGTTTTAAGGAATTATGGGAGAAATTTCCTCATATGAAACGATTTTGCTTCCTTTTTGAATTTTGTGATGGTTGGCATTCTTCTCAAGTCGGGGGGAGGGCATTACAGATTCAAGTCAAAAAGCTTTATTTCGATAAAATTTCATTATCATAAAAGCAAGTTTAAAAAATTATTAATTACTAAAAATAAGTGTCAGATATATCCAGTTAATAACAACAGCATAACATTTGTTTAAAAAATTTTTTTAAAAAAAGATTAAACAGTGTTATTAAGCTTTCTGGCTCGAATAGCCCAGGCCCAAAAAAGAAATTTTGCTAAGGCACAGGCATAGGGTACGTAACAGTCTGAAACAAGTATCCTGATTGCCACATCATGGCTCCTGGTTCCCAGTTGTCGGCACAAGTTCTTCAGCCAGGCCCGTCTAGGCTTGGCATATTCGTCACATACAAACAGAAAATGGGCCAATGTCTCTGGGTAACCTAGACACGAAGGGCATAATTCAGTTTTATGTAAACAGGAGTTCCATTTGTTGGTAAAAGTATTCAAAGGCAAAGTACCCGTTCTAAATTTAAAATATAAGGATCGAGCAAATGGTTTCCCAATAATATCAAGATAGGGCTCACGCCTAGGAGTGTCTTTGAACTTCAGGAAGTCCTCGGAAAGCCTTCCAATAGTAACTCCGGAGTGCCTTTGGGAGCAAATCCAGTCTCGAAATAATTTTTTAAGTACTTGTTTTGGAGGAGAGGATTTGCTGAGCCAATAGTCCAGCAGGCCCAAATTCAACAGTGTGGATTTCATATCAGTTAGCCACTTGATTCTAGCCCAGTGTGGTGACTCCATTATTTCTTTCAATCCTCTGGCATAGGCGCTCAGTTCTTCTACTCGCCAAATACGAGCCCATAACAGCAAAGGGCGAAAGTTCGCAATTTCACTAATCTGCGTGCAGCCAAAGTCCAAAAACAAGGGTAAAAGTGGGGTGCTTTGGGGAAGTGACATTAATTGTCTGCAGAAGTTGTTCTCGGATTTTTGGAGAGCTTTTGTGGATGCGAAGCCCCAGAGTTCAGCTCCATAGAGTGCAGAGCTGACCCCCTTGGCGGCATAGATCTCAAGGACTGTTCCTATTGGTTTGAACGAGCTGGAACGTTGCTCCCTCAATAGGGCACCTGTGATCCTTTTGTGATTCAACAGCATCTTATCCAAATGAGGGGACCAGTCCATTTTGTCAGAGATGCGTATCCCTAAGTAATCAAATACTTTCACCCTTTCCAGGGGCTCGGTGTTTAAAATAGGGGGACGCACGTGCTGTTTAGGGGGGTTGAGAACAAGATATTTTGTTTTGTTGGTATTAATAATCAAACCCCGATCAGTACAAAAGGACTGGAAATTATCCAAGAGTTGCTGCAAACCCATAGGCGTTTTGGAAATTAGGAGCGTGTCATCCGCGAAGAGGAGGGTAGGTACCCGTACCCCCGCCAGCGATGGTTCATCAGATGGAGTTTTAAGTAAGTGCTCAACCACCCCGTTGATATACAAGGAAAAAAGGGTGGGAGCCAGCACACACCCCTGGCGGACCCCTCTCTCTACGGGAATACAAGCCGTTTTCTCCCCTCCAGGACCCCACCTAATTTGGGCAAAGCTATCCTGATGCAACCTGACCAATAAGGAGAGCAAATACAATGGGAGCCCCATATTAGCCAGGACCTTCCACAAAAGGTCCCGAGGGACAAGGTCAAAGGCAGTCTTTAAATCGATGAATGCGAGATAAAGACTGCCCTTGCCTATCACTACCACCTTCCAGTAAATCATCATAAGCCTAAAAGCCTGCTCTATTGTTCCAGTGCCTTCTCTAAAGCCGGCCTGGAAATCGGTAAGTATTTTATTTTCGTCTACCCAGTTAAGGATCCTGAGTAGAATGACTTTACCGATAACTTTTTGGGTTATGTCTAGCAGGCTAATTGGCCTATAGTTGGACGGATCATCCCTTGGGCCTTTCTTGTAAATGGGAACCACCATTACAGATTCTCGGTGCGGCCCCTGAGAATGCTCGGTCATACGTTCTTTTCTTACGGAAGCACGCCGGTTTCAGTAGTAGATCAGCCTTGCTTCTGGAGGAACGTGACCCTCCCGACAGCGTGAGTTTCTGGGCGAGGTAGACTGGAGTATTGTTGTGTATTGCTTTGTGGGGGATGCATGCCAGTTTGAACTGGATTCGTGCTTCGAAAGGAAGCCAGTTGAGATATGGTCAACTTTTTTGGATCCCACTATGAGTCTTGTGGTTGCATTAAGACATGCTTTCAACGGGGCTGTTGAGATCTTAGGGAGTCCATCTAATGTTGTGCAACCATATTCAATCCTTGAGATGACCAATGCTTGAACTGCTGTTTTGAGGTCTGCTTTATTTAAAAAAGGTTTTAGTTTTCGTAGTAACTCAAGTGGAATCAGGCGTTTTTTTTGCCATTGGGTTGATATGTGCCGACATATTAAGGTTTTTGTCCAGAATGATACCCAGAGATTTAGTTGACTCCACAATCTTCAGAGTGCACTTTAGTGCAGTGATGAGGTTGGACCATCCTGCCATCAGGAGCTGAACCAGGATAGCACTGTACCCTCAAATCCCGTCCTATCTTAATTATGTAGCTCATTCCTGAAACTCCATGATGATGTTGCACCACTATAGGGGGGCAAGCCATATAACCAAATATTTTTCGGCAAGCATGGGAGAAAGTGCTGGTGCTTTGCCTGTCAAATTGTGTCCAAAGGAGGGTGGTTACTCTAGGTTATGCCGAATGCTCCGGATAAGGTAGGGGATTTTTGCCGCGCCGGCCACTTCCATCTTCCCGTCTGGTTAAAAATGGGTTGGAATGCAACCTGAACGATTGTCAGTACCTAATTGGACAAGTGTATTTTCAGACATGGGTTCCTTGCTCACTGACCCACTAGAACCAAGCTACACATGACTGAACAGCCCCAATCAGGGCAAAACGAGTCTTGGGTTGCATGTTGCAGTTCAGAGAGGACCTGGCTTGACAGTTTGGCTGGACTTTTCCTTTTTGAATAGGGTCAAGACTAATTTGCAAATGGCTGTCCTCATCTGAGGTGGCATGCTTTGCAAAAGAACGAAGGGTTGGAATGCTACCAGATCAATTTCCCTAAATGGCCATGGGTATGCACAGACAGGGGTCCCTTGCTTGCAGTCTCACTTGAACCCAGCGACACTGGACTGAAGAGCCCCAATCAGGGCAAAACCGGTCTTAGATTGATTGTGGGGAGAGGATTTGGCCTTACAGCTAGAGTGGTCGACCTCGAAGCTGGGGAACCGGGTTTGAGTCTTGGCAACGACCCTCAACATCCTGCGATTCTGGGCAAATAGTTTAATCTTCGGAGATCTGAAGAACCTGAAAGCAGAGGGGACAGAGTCTGGGTCACTAGCCAGTGACCAGGAAGGCGACAAGAAGATGCCAGCCAATGTCGGGTGCTTTCGGGTGATGTAGGTGAAGCTTGACTCTTCAGCCACAAGGTCCAGGAGGCGTCGACAACAAACAGGAGCTGGATTAGAACTGTTCCACGTTGATTGTCGAGTGCTGCAGTGTCGGTATCCAGATTGAACCCAACAAGCCTTGGCAACAGCAACCCACACAAAATAGAAATATTGGCTTCAGAGCAGACCAGCAAGGTCTGAGGGACTCACCCTTTGGGGGGAGTCCAGGCACGTCTTGAGCAACCAGTAAAGCTCAAGAAACAAAGTAGATTCCTTTGTGGGGATCCACCAGTCGACGGACCAGGGATCACAAAGGGACCTCAAGCAGAAATGCAGGAAGCGGGTCCAATGAACAGTTGTGGAGTGTAGGCCTCTAAGCTTCAGGGCAAAAGGTGCTCAGGGCTTGGACTACAAGTAGCCCAATGCACAACCTTGGGAAAACTTGGGAAGTCAATGCACTAGCAAATGTGCTGGATGTCCAGGAGTTCCTGTCCCACGTCTCTCCTGATAGCTACTGGTCTCAACTCTGATGGGGACTCATGTCACCCTCGGAGATGTCTGGAAGTCCATGTCCTGTGCCGCAGATTCTTCGGGATCTGGCGGGAGCCTTGAAAATGCAGACCGGCAAGATGCTTCTTTGGTGCCTGTTTGACAGGGGAGTCTCTCCTTGACCCCAAGGGAGATTTCTTCCCTCTTCTAGTCGATATAATGTCGAAGGTCCAAGATTTATGTTTCAGAGTTTCGTCCAGGGTAATCTAAAGTCCTAGGGACTGGGTTCCTATACTTATACTAAGTTTAGGCGTTGGACTAACTCTAGGGTCCCACCTATGGGAGGACCTGGGGAGGGGGTGGTTACACCCCTTCAACTTTGTCTAGTTTCACGCTAGAGCTGGGGCTGAGTGCCCCAGCAACCGGTTTGAACTGGGAAATGCACTGGGTTCACCTTGTGTGCCACAGGCACTGTCTGGGAAGCATTCACTGAATGCACCCACCCTGCCCCAATACACTAAAGCCTGTCTGGGGAGGTGCTGCCACCTCCCTGGACCGGAAACCTATAGTCCAAGCCTCCCTTGCCGGAGTTTCGTCCAGCAGGAGGAGGTCAGACTCGTGTCTGTGGAAGCAGCATCTATTTTGTGAATCTGGGGCTCTGTTTAACTTCTACCGGGTTTACCAGTGTGTACATGTCTTCTCCCTCCAGAAGGGGGGGGGGGGTAGTATTCCAAAGTGTTTGACATTCCAAAGTTAGCATTTACTGTCAGGTTATAATGCACTTAAGAGTATATGGTATGGCTGTATCATAGAACAGCTATAAGGAAGGGATTCCGAAAGCTGCAGAGGGCTCAGCTCATTCTTGGGCACCCTCTCACACCAAACCAAGCACTCTGCCTTCAGTATTGTCAATACATGCTTCAGCCCCTGGTAGGCCTCTGGGGTACCTATGCCCTTGGTACCTAAGGTACCATATACTAGGGACTCATAAGGGTGACCCAGTAACCAATCTGGAGTGTACCTAATGTACATGCAATCAATTTAGAGAGGAAGCAGCTAGGCTGGGGTCCTGGTTAGCAGGGCCCCAGTCAGACTAAAGTCGATAAATCAGTGAAACACAGCAAAAAGTGGGGGTAACCATAGTAAGCATATCCTACTCCCCTACACTACCCAAGTTATTGCTCGTGGTTAGACCTATTGCAAGCATCCTCCTATCACCTTTCGTGTTTGTCCTGTACTACCCTAAGTAGCCCATGATATGCCCATACGTGCGTCCCTAGCTCACTGTGCCAATGGAACCAAACAAACACAACTGAAAGGCACCAATCAGGGCGGATCAGAAGTTGTGAGAAGCTGCTGACCATTTGGTCTAAAGAACCAAAGATACAATGCCTACACCTTATTAGAATATTGGAATGTTGGAAGCTCCACTGAAAACAATGGAGTGCTCTGGGCTTATAATGGCTGGTATAAGCCTGGAGCTCCAACATTCCAATGTTTCTTTGTTCACAGCTCTGGCTGTGAACAAAGGCTTCAGGGAACCTGAGGGGATTCCAATCCCCTCACGCTCCCAAAAGGCTCTGTTTTTTTTGTTAGAACATTCTGTCCTCTAGTGACAGAATGTTCTAATAGCCTTATAGCCCTTCGTAGATGGGCTATACCGCTATTAAAGTCCCTCTCCCTTGTTAAAGGCCCTCGCCTTGGAACTGACCCTGCAAACCTCCGTAAAAAAAGGGAGGTTTTTTGGATTTTCCTGACGAATTCTGTCACTAAAGGCCTCAATGAGGAATGCCCATGGCAGAACACATTTTTATAAAGTTCATCCTAGGCTCACCCTCTTGGCCCATGAGTCCTGATACTTTTCTGTTCTGAGACCCGTTTTCTATTTACTTCACATCTTGTCCTTTTCTCAAATCCATTCTCATGTTGTCTTTCCTTCCTCTTGTTCACTCCTTCCCGTATCCTAATAACGCCACATCAAGATGGCACCCCTAATTGCGGACTTCTCCTATCTCTTTCTCTGCCTTCCATGATGCTTTTACACTCCTACCACTTGACCCTGTTCTTTACCACCTTTACCCCGCTTTAAGATGGCGCCCTAATCCGATAGAATGTGACTTTTTAGTCCCCTGTTTACTTGCTCTTTATTAGCGCGATCCGGGCTCTTGTTCCACCTACCATGATGCTTATACAAGCTGCCCTCCTAGCTTTGAGCCTCACCTCCATCACCCCTTCCCAAGATGGCGCCCAAAGTTGACGGACTGCGATCGTCTAGTCCCTCCTTTACCCGCATTCCATCTGCGCGTCCCAGGTGATTAGAATCCGAGTAATTGGACCTATATTTAAGATGGCCAAGCATTCCTTGCTCTCTGATCCAGGTTTTCCTGACAGCGCCAGCTAACGCCCAGAATTGATTGCCCCGCGTCGTGGATTCAAGTTCTCTGGGTATCCTTCGAGGTAAGCTCTGGCGTTCCCCTTCCATCCCTTGAACCCGATCCCGTCTATTTTCGTCCCGGGCCCGCCTTACCTTCCATATATAATTTTTTCTTTTCTCGAACTCAGATCCTGCATTTGTCCTGAACCCAAATGCCTCACAGTCCAGCATACCTATGACAAGCTTCATGCCGCTCCTTTACCTGCTCCTGGCAGTGTAAACTTCTTTATCATCAGGTGAGCCCTCCCTAAGAAACGGTATATCTGCTTTTCTGTCGTTCTTGAACACGTTTACTCTATTTGGAGAGCGGTATTACCCACCATTGTATCCTCGACTTTGTCCCTTATTTAGATCCTATCTTTCCTACTTACCTACAATCTGAGACTGTTCCATTATCAGCCCCACTACATTAGCAGCTTCCAGACGCGGTTGCTCCTATGACATCCTCTCCAGGTGAGCCCGTCCACAAGGCTGTATTCCATCTGCCCGCTTGATTAGTGGCATTCTATCTCTGCCTATGGCTATGTTCATCTGCGGGGACTATAACTCTTATTTAAAATATGCCTCCCTCATTAACGGAAGACTCCTCCTCTTTAAAAACCCTGCTTGAATCGATTGACAAGATTATCACGACTGACCTGTTTTCCATCAGTCTATTAGGTGAGTACACCCTTGGATCTCATTGTCCCACTAATCTTCCCGTTCCCCACGCTGACGCTCTCAGAGTCCAACTGCAATTTGCGCCAGCATGGGGACCCCTGTTTTCTATCCATCTAGCGTGATCCTGCCTTTCTTTATCCTTGAAGTTCCCGCTACTCATCTCCACTGTCTTTTATCCTTCTAGTGTAATCGTTTCTTTGTCCACACCTGGAGTTCTTGCTACTTATCATCACGATCCCATAGAAAGGACCCTGTCTTTTAGACTCTTGACCTTCTTTGACATCAGGTATGACAATCGCAATTCCCTCTCCTTTAACATTCCCTAACCTGGGGGAGAAGATCTGGGCTCTCAAGCTCCGTTAAAAATTAAATAGGGACCTTAAGCATGAAAACTTGCAATTGGAAGAACGTTTGAAATTTTTTTTTAGTGTGATAAGAGATTTTCTGTGTCTTCACCTGCTTAACCCCTATGGATCGGACTATTTGCCTGTCCTCGGGGTACCATATCCAGGGAGCTACCTGCGAATACCCAGACCTAGACCGTCATTTGATATACCTTATACACTTGATGTTTATAATACACCTAAATATGTTATCTTAATGTGCAATATAGGAATTTTATGAGAATTTTGTAAATATGTGATTTTGCCCTATGTTATGTTACCCTTGTATCTTGTGATATACCTAAAATATCCTCTATTTGAATTGTTTCAGCCTGTGTGTTCTCCTCCCCATTCACCTCTGCCAGCCCTGACGAAGGTGCCCTACACCGAAACGCGCGTTGGCGTTATTACGGCGTTTACCATCAGGAACGGCAACAATACTCCATCTTTTTGCCTCCCCTAAACTGTACCCGCGTCCATGCAACCATAACTCCATCTTTTGTCTGTTGCAGGCCAAACTTGACTCACATGTATGAAGTGACTGAATGAGTATGAATGATTTTTTAGATGCGAGTGCCTGTTGAGCCCCCCGTCCTATTCCCCGGAGTGAGTGGAACACTGTATTTTCGTACATACATTTCCCTATGAATGATTTTCCGTTCATGAAATGATGATCTAGCACTAATGATTTTATGAATTTTTGTACTCAACATTCTTTGACCACTTTGCAAATGTGACTAACTGCACTAAATCAAACAAAATAAAAAAAAATATATTTTCTATAAAGAACAATTTGACTGTGATCTATTCGCCTCTCTGGGCCCTGGGTATTCAATGAATTTTGCTCCCCCCTAATCTTAATGGATCCCACCTGGGACCACTATTTATCATTCTTGGCAGGGTGTTTTTTTCTATTTGCAATTGCTTATTTGGACTGTATAGTTTAATCAAATAACATTCAATGGATAAAATACAGTGGAAATCACAATTTATATATGATGATATATCTCTGTACCTAACAAAAGAGTGTGTACCTCAATCTTTCGCAGCTGTTTTGATTGGACAGCAAGGGCATTCCCGCATCTCATGCTAGGCATCATAGTCTGCATTTCTTTGTTGCTTGTGTCACGCCATATGGTTACATCCTGTTGAATGTAAAAAGATTAAAAGATATATTTTATTTTTGGAGCAGTATATTATAAGAGAAGAAAACATTGGCTCTGATTTAGAGGTGGCTGGTAATGGGCCAGCTGTGGTGTGTCCACCATAGACTTTCTGCTGGTTCACCAGAGAAGTATCCTCTAACATTAGAGTTAGCTAATCCCACACAAATTGAGGGCAGTTCAATAACAGGCAACTTCAAATCGAGCCACATGGCCTCACTTAAACTGTGACGTTGAATTTCAATTGCTTGAAAAGAAGTAAAAATTAGAGATTCTCATATTGGACATTGAAGGTGTTAGTCACAGATGTGAAAAGCTGCTGACCATGTGAGCCATGGAGCTAAAGACAAAAAATCTGCAACCCACCTGCAAGTAGACCTGGTACCAACAAAATGTTTGAAAAATGCGATCAGCATATTCTGTGCTTCTACTTAATTCACACAGTTTCACTCCTGGGGCATAGTTTTATGTTGTGCCACAGATTACCAGAAGTATACATAGTTAAGATTGGTAATACCTTGTTGTAAGAGTGTGATACATGTCACAGAAGATGTAGTCTATGCATTCACACCATGGACCAAAGAATGGGGTACCTCACACCTTAAATACTGCATGCTAACTTCAAATATCATGGATCTCCATTGACATAGAGTAAATATAAAGAGAGCAGAGTCATTCCAGAATCATGCCAGATCATAGTAATCATGTGTTGTTTACTGCACAATTTGCAGAACCTTATAATACTAACCTGAAGCATTAATTTGTGGCTTTGGCTGGTTTTGAGGGCACTGATAAAATTTGAAGGAAAGCTGATTACATTTTGCAGATATCCTAGAAGAATGAATTTGTTACAAAGGCAAGTCCGGAGTGCACGGTCAAAATGGGAGGGACAGTTGGTTACGTTCTCCAAGGAGCCCAATGTTGTCTAAAAGAAAAAAAAAGATCTTAGTTAAAGATGTGTTCTGCTGCACACCAGAGCTCATATCTGTTTTTCATTTATTGTGGAACATAGCATTATCTACCCCAACTCAACTGATCAACAGATTTATTGTTGGCATTGTAGACGCAGTGCAGTGCAATATACTCATCACCAGTGGTAGCCACATGGCAATCATATTCAGGAATTGCAGCAAATGCACGCATAAAGTGCATCATGCACATTGTATTTGACATGTGTTTACAAAACAAAATCTTCTTGATAAGCCAAAGTAAAAATTATGATATAAATAATTTTTTTTAATTGCCTTTACTGGTTTTTAGGTACATAATACAGCTGCATCAAGTATTGTAAGATAATGATGAAACATGTATGGTGACTACAAAAATTAGATCCATACAAGTCTATTTCGTCTTCAAGTACAGTCTTTAAAGGACAAGTAGAGTGCAATATACATAGCCAGCAGTAATTAATAAATTGAGGTATGAAGAGGTCTCTCTATGTTGGTTGTGTTGAAGACGTGGGGGGGGTTATTCAGTCACGTCTTTGTCTAGAGGGTGTAGGTATACACGGAAGGACGACCAAATATCCCTGGGGCATGATGCAAGGGGTTGTAGATTGCGGTAGAGTGTTTAAATATTGATTACAAAAATATAGTTGACAAAAATATAGTTGTATAAATATCGATGACAAAAATATCGACTCCCTATACCTAAACAGGTAAGTACATAAATATCTACTCAAAAATATAGATGTAATAAATATCGATGTAAAAAATATCGACTTTATTAATTAATATAAATTACATTAAATATTTAAAAAATATAACTATTATTAACAAAATACATTACATTACTTTTATATTTTAACTATTTATAACAAATTAACTCAATTTTATCATTATAAACTTAATAAATGTGTACATATACATATATTTAACACATAAAAGTATATAACAACAAAAATACATACAATTAATAAAATTATGAAAAAATTAATAGTTAAAACATTTGATAGCGAAGGGGTAAAAATGACTATTCCCACTCCAGTGAGTGCAACAGTAGGGAAAGCGCTGGATAGCGTAGGGCTAAAAATTACTATTCCCACTCCAGAGGGTCCAACAGTAGGGAAAACGTTGGATAGCGTAGGGGTAAAAATTACTATTCCCACTCCTGAGGGTGCAACAGTAGGGAAAACATTGGATAACGTAGGGGTAAAAATTACTATTCCCACTCCAAAGGGTGCAACAGTAGGGAAAGCGTTGGATAGCGTAGGGGTAAAAATTACTATTCCCACTCCAAAGGGTGCAACAGTAGGGAAAGCGTTGGATAGCGTAGGGGTAAAAATTACTGTTACCACTCCAAAGGGTGCAACAGTGGGGAAAACGTTGGATAGCGTAGGGGAAAAAACTTACTATTCCCACTCCAGTGAGTGCAACAGTAGGGAAAGCGCTGGATAGCGTAGGGGTAAAAATTACTATTCCCACTCCAGAGGGTGCAACAGTAGGGAAAGTGCTGGATAGCGTAGGCATAAAAATTACTATTCCCACTCCACAGGGTACAACAGTAGGGAAAGCGCTGGAACTCAAAAAAAATTATAAACCATCTATCAAATTTAGTATAAAATTTAATGTAGATTATAAACATATTTAATATATACATTTAAATATATTATTATTAGCAAACACCTACACACCTAAAATTAATCACTCAATTACATTTAATATTTACTAATTAATTAATGATTATTAATGTATTTTCAAAATATTTAATTAATTAATTAATTGACAGCTTTCACACCATATACACTTATAAACACCACAACACAAACTTAAATTTATTTACTCTTTTAAAATTAATAACTATTTAATTATAATTAATGTATAATTAATTTATTAATTATTCAATAAAAATGCAATGACTTCACTACATTTTCACTTAATTAGTCCACTACACACACCTAAAATTAATTAAACAATTAACATAATTAATTAACATAATTAATTATCAATTAACTATTTGAAATTAATTAACTAATCATTATTAAACAATTTGTATTAAATTAACACATTAATTATTCAATTATTTTAATATATTTAAATTACTTCCCACCCTATTCCCCTATAAACCCACAACCCGCTACGGAACTAATAACAATAAATTCAACATAAAATACATTAATAACTAATAAAATGCTACAACATATAATTAATTAACAAACAATACTCATTAAAAACACTAAATTACTTATAATTATTAAAAAATCGATATTTTTGTTAACTATGTTTTTGTAAACGATATTTATTGCAACTATATTATTGTTATCGATATTACTTACCTATCTGTCGATATTCTGGTCAAACTATATTTTTGTTGACAATATTTCTTCTTGTCGATATTTCTGCGGAGATATTTTTGTAACTCGATATTTTGCCGTCGATATTCCCGCTCTACACCGTAGATTGCCATAGTCTCCCCGCATGTTTTCGCTTCTGCTCATGCTTTTGAGTCACTCTTTAACAGTAGGAGGTCTGGGCCCACCCTAGCTCAGGAATATTTCCCTCATGCCAAGTAATAATGCAACAGAAACCAGCCAGCAGATTGCCTGGGGTATGTCATAGGTGTAACCTAACAGAGCAACCATTGGATTGGGAGCCATCTTGTAATCTGTCATGTTGGAGATCTGGATATATACATTTTCCCAATAGTGAGCAATCACCCTTTGCTGAAACACGAGATACCGCTGGGATCTTACCGCAGCCGGTCCGTTTAAATCTACTGGAATAGAGATAAAAGACACCGGGAACCTATCGCAGCCGGTTCGCTCTAATCTGCCCGATAAACAGATAAAAGACCGCCAAATTTGTGACATCTGTTTGGACCAAAGTTATACGGCACCATAGAGTAACTACAACAAAGGATAATTTTAAACGTGATTGAAGAATAAACTATTTGCTCTATGAAATATATTTGGACCAACACTACACGCCGCTTTTGATTTAAGCATTGGAAAACAAACGCCCAAACAGGACGAAGAAAAAAAATTCAACAAATACTATCAGACAAACGCTACCTGACGCCGCTGACCAATACAAATAGAGCATATCTTTAAATAGGAGAAATAAACTTCCTGCCTCCATTAGTATATCTACGTGCCTTAATTCACACGGCTAACTGATGTCAGCAACCCTATATGACCATCATATCAACATATAATTACTGAATACACACTTGTTCTGGGCGTTTGCTAAAAATTGGATTAAATTCTATTGATACTAATACAATCTTCATGGCATCCTGATGTTTACCTTGTTGACCCCTGAATAGCACTACGATGGTACAGTCCTGAGGAAGACACACCTGAGTGTCGAAACGCGTAGACAGGAAACCATCCAATAGTTTTTATATTTAACAATTGTTGTATGTATGAAATTATGCATATGCTATAATGCTGAGATTTGTTATCATCTGTGTATAATCATGTATCGATTTTATCAAACAGTATGTTTTGTATGAAGAATTAAATTGTATCCCATGTGTAAAAACAGTAGTTGATCATCATTATTTTTGTGTGGCAAATGCCAATTCTCATGTGCTAGTAGGTATTAGAAATTTGCCTGGGTATTCTATTCACATATACAATCACCGGACATGTCCATGTTAGGTGGGCAAAATCGGTTCCAGGGTATGACATTTCAGACATTTATCGTGTCTGGGGATTCGAACTTTGCAATATCTGCTTGGGAGAAATAGCACATGTGGAAATATTTAAAGTGTATCCATTTATGTCTTTGGTTAATGGAAATGCATTTTATTTGTGCGCAGCAGTAGCCCCATATTTGGTCTGCAATAGGAGCCCCAAGTTCCTTCTCCCGGACCTTCCGCACCCGGGATGTTACGTCTGGTTTTAGGACCAGGGAATCTTGGTATAACCTAGATGTCATATGTCCGCCATCTGATGCCTCAATCACTACAGACAAGGGTGTGAAGTCTTCTGGAGGGATTGGATAGGTGGGTATAAGAGATTTAGAGGAGCTCTGGAGCCTTTTAAAGACAGAGAAGTCCATTTATGATGCATTTGGCGGCCACATGTCGCCTGATAATTGTATGACGTGTCCATTGAAGAACAGGTCACCAAGGGTGGACATTAAGTATCTGTGAAGTGTACTTTTGACCAATGTCTCCTTGTCGGTGGTATTCAGGGATTATCTGCGATGGGGATGACGTCGGAGTGCAGGGGACCGCCCTGTAGCATAGGTCGCAACCTGCGCCATGGCCAGCAGGTTGTGGAAACTGTCTGTATGTCCAACATTTTGAATGGGATGCCCCGCGGCAGTATCTGTGAGTGGAGGAAGCCGTCCAGCTGAGCGCGTTCTGGGCGTATGTATGGTATGCGCGTGTCAGGGTAGTACCAATGATATGTGTAGATACCAAGGCAGATGTCAGGTACCGCAAGACCTCCATGCTTATTGGAAAGTGTCAATGACTCCCAGCGCACCCAGGGGCGCCCCCCGCCCAGGTCAGTCACAGCAGAATGCCACGTAGATTGCCAAAGAAGTAATGTGTGAGCAGGATGGGGGTGGTAGTGAACAGATATAAAAAGCATGGTAGCACCACCATTTTAAGAATAGCCACACGTCCCATCAATGAAATAGGCAATTTTACGTATTGTTCAAATTGTGCGTTCAGGGTGGCCAATGCCGGTCCATAATTGGGCTGGAGGACCTGATCTCTATCCCTATGTATTTGGATACCCAAATATTTAGTGCAGTCAGTGGTCCATCTGAGAGGGTATTCCGTCGGTAGGATTCGGTGGCATCCGTGAGCGGGAAGACCTCCGACTTTGCCCAGTTGATGCAGAGTCCTGAGAGTCGACCATAGCTGGCTATCTCCTGCATGAGCGGGGGTAGGTTATCCCTGGGGTGTCGCATAAACAGGAACATTTTGTCTGTGTATAGCGATAGTAGCAATGAGCCATATGTAAGTTGCATTCCGCTGTGTATGTGTCTGTCCTGCAGTGCCCTTACCAGTGGATCCATTGCAATTATAAAGAGTAGGAGGGAAAGTGGACATCCCTGTATAGTGCCCTGAAATATTGGGATCGCGTCTGTGAGCGTGCCACTTTTTCTCAAACAGGCTGTGAGTTTGGTATATAGTAGCATAATCAATGCAAGAAACGGTGGGGGAATGCCTGGTTTTCTCAGAACGGCTCTTAAGAGAGGCCATTCAAGTGAGACGAAGGCCTTTTCCGCATGCAGCATGGCCACCGCAGCTGGTGTGTCCGGTGCCACCTTAGTGAGCACTGCAAATAGTGTCCGTAGATTGAGGGAAGTTGCGCGGTGTGGGACGAATCAGCCTGGGCTGGGGAAATGATTTGCTCCATCAGCAATGCCAGTCTGTTGGCCAGTGCTTTGGCAGGTATTATATTATAGAGGTTAAATAGCGATAATGGGCGATATGAAGTGCATTTTCTGGGATCTTTGCCTTGTTTCAATATTATCATGAAAATTGCCTCTCGGAGTGTCAGCAGCTTAAAGGTGCTTAAAGATTTGTTATATAGCGCGAGGAGCTGTGGGACGAGTAGTTCTTTAAATGTCTTATAAAAGGTACCAGTCAGCCCTCCCAGGCCTGGCACCGTGGAGGGACCTAAGGCGGTGATAGCTTGTGTTCTCTGTTCCAGCATCAACGGTTCACTAAAGAACTCCTGCTGCCCGTTTGACAGCCAAACCATAGCTAAGTCCACGAGGTAGGAGGTCATCACTGTGGGATTGTAAGTGGCGCTAGAGATGTAGAGGTTTTGATAGTATGTTTTGAATTCATGCAGGATGTTTTTGCTGCCTGTGAAAGCGGCTCCCATATCTGAGCATATCCTGGCTATGTAGTTCTGCTGTCCGTTTGGGTGTAATAAGCACGCCAGTGTGCGACCAGGTCACTCCCCCTCCCCATAACGTTGTGCCCTAGCATGTTTGTCCATGTATTAAATCTTCCTATCCGCCAAGTCCTGGAACTCTGTAACGAGGATATTTTGTTGGTGCGTCCGGTCCTTATCCCCCTCCCCCACTGTCTGGTCTGTGTCATGAAATGCCTTCTCAGTTTTCTGCACTTGAGTGTGAACATCACATAGTATGACTGTGTGTTTGGAAATGCACACTTAGCGGATATAGGCCTTGAAGGCTTCCCACAGGGTTACTTGTGTGGATACGGATCCGGTGTCTAAATCAAAATATTCTGTAATAGAGGACTGTAGTTCATTGTGGAATACAGGCTCTAGCAGGGCTTCTCCTCCGAATCTCCAGCTGAAGGCCATGGGGCAACTTCATGGGATTCTCATTTATAACAGGACTGGGCTATAGCCAGAATGTTTTCAGGGAAGGACGGAGATCCTGCTGAGCCTTTGATGGACAAGCGATGAAAGAAACCAGTAGTCTAGTCCAGTCCAGACAGCGTGGGGGGACGAGTAGAATGTGAAACCAGGAGTACATCGGTAGTGGGTACGCCAGGTGTCTAATAGTAAATATAAATCAGTAAGTTGGCTGAATGCTTCCCAGGTGCGAAGCTTGCGAACTGGCTGTGTACTGGTTGTATCTATCTGTGGGCAGTGTAACATGTTCAGGTCACCTACCAATATCCAGTGGTCATTTCTAGGCGAGTATATAGTTCCTAGAAAAATTCAGGGTCATCAACATTGGGGAGGCCTATATATTGACTCTTTGGATCCTTCGGTCTGCCAATGTACCCTGGATATATTGATATCTGCCGTTGGGGTCAGAGTATTGAGCCGTGAGGGTAAATGGCACACTCTTGTGGATCAATATGCAGGTGCCCCAGGAAGTACGAACTATAGTAGGAGAAGTACCTATGATTTTCCACTGATTGGCAAAAGGGGGATCAGTGCATGGAGACAGATGGGTCTCCTGCAGCAGAGTGATTTTAACATTGTGCTTAGCTAGGTAGGAGAGCACTTGCTTCCCCTTCCGTGGGTTGTTAATGCCATGGATATTCCAGTATATAAGCGTAAGTTCTACTGTCTTCGACTTGCCATGGGGAGTGCTACCTAAGGGTATATTTTGATTCTATATCAGTTGCGTCGTAGCGACGTGTGGTTGGAGACATGTGCAATGGCGCAAGACAATTTATAGCATAACTGCACAGGATTAACATCAATGCGTCCGCATCTCATAGGTTCGTCCTCCTTCACAGGCAGGCCTTATTTGGTTGTGTTCCTGTAAGGGCTCCAGATGCAGCCTCGGTGAATGTCTCTAGGAGGGTGGTGGCCAGCTGGGCGAGGATGGGGAATGGGACCAGGGGGAGCTGGTGTGCACATTGGCGGGACCCAGCGGTCCCGGCCTCAGGCTCGGCCATGGTCACTGTCGCCATGGGGCCTCTGAGGCACCCTCTCCTTCAACATGTTTTCAATCCTGGGAGTCGTCTCACTGTATCCCGCTGTCTCTCAGAGGTCCATGTAGGGTTTTCCTGGATTCTGTGACCAGTTGTGCATAGTTAACAATGGTGTTTGCTGCTGAAGACGGACTGCCTGTGCCAGAGCCTCACAAGAACGCGGCCATCTTGGTGGTGGTCATGGCCACGCCCGTCTGAGGATATAAATTAAATATTATGTTTCATAATTTTCAAAATGCACCTCACCCATCTGAATGATTTAGCAGATCAAACAGTAAGGCCTCATTAAGAGGTCCTCAGTTAGACTGCTAGGTTGTCTACTTAGTGAGTCAAACATCTCATCTTCCAGCATGGTTGAAGCTGTCTCTATTGAAAACCCTGAATTCAATACCACCTTGCCTCGCCTGCAAGGTGCAATTGTCATCACTAATGCGGTCCCCAAAATTATACCCTGCAATAAGAGGTACATTCTCTGTACCCACATTAAAAATATCCTGGCCATGTAGATATGTACATTTTGGGTATTTTCTGTATCAGGCAATGATAGTTCACATGGGAGAATTGAATCATAAACTGTGGTGCGCTCAATAGATGAATTCTAACTATAAACACTTGTGTTTAAAATAAATTCTACAATCACTTTATGCTTTATTCCATCATGTTTTATGCCAACACATATCTTTCCTTTATCTCTGTAAAAACTTCTTCTGGGCTAATATAAAGACCCAAATAGTAACAATATATGGTATCTCCAAAATGGAATTATAAAATATGATGTATGGTATCACTGCTCAAATTATGATCAAAGGTTATTCAGTTTAATGTTATATAGTGACATATTATAATAATGAGTGATTGGTACACCCTCAGTTTCTGTATATTTGCACATAGAGAATGGTGTTTCTAGTGCTTTTTTGTCAGACAAAGCTTTTTCAAAATGTATGTATAAGTGGCACCACTGGGCATGGTGACATACCACCGTCTAAGATTGGGGGTCAGCTCAATGCAATTTCCAGCAATTGTATAGCTGCTCATTTGTCTTCCCCATCTTGGAGTTAGTGATGATTCATCTGCCTGGAACAATGCCTTTGACTGCACAATAATTTACCTGAATGAAGGAATAGCGTCTGTTTCTTGTTGGCTGGTGTATTACTGTCCACTGCTAAACCTGGCCCTAAGTTTTAACTTTACAGAACTGTTTCCATGGCTAAGTTACTGTACCTGGATATCTGGTAGCTGTATGACAACAGGGATGACCTCAAACCTCTTTTTAGGTATCTTGTTGCAAATTGTGGCAGTCCATAGTTCAAAATCCTATAGGATGAAAAGAGGTAAAATGTGTTGCCAATGGTTTTCTTTCTCAAGTTAAAATCTACACTACTACTATTCTTTTACACAAAACATAGCTATAAATATGCTGAAACAGGATCAATTACTTCTATGTAAATGTAGATTTTAGAAAGTACTCAGCATTTCTTGACATGATATTTTGAAACAGTGCATCATTAGTAGAGCAAGCAGCATTTCATTTGTCAAAATCAATTAATGAAAGCTATTAAAACACCAAACATGTGCCTAAAAACTGCTTGTGTCTGTATCTTGGCTTTTGGCGACTGTGTACATTTGAAAATAGAGACATTTCCACTGAATGAACAGAAAAGGGTTAACATTGAAATTAGCAGCACTGCAAAATCATGTCCTAAAATCTATACTACTAGAGGCTTGATGTGGGATTGTAATATTGGCAAAATGGGTACATTTTCTACTCAAACTCTATGTGGCAGATCTGGGAAACACACTTTTCAACTACTGCTCTTTCCACTCAAATTTAGGAGGACATTTAAAACTGATTCTTCAATATGCAGACATTGTCCTGCTAGGCAAGACCAGTTTAGAATTGTAATTAATGTATCTAAGCTTCATTCTTCTTGGGATCTCAATAAGATAAGAATAAATTCAGATAAAACTAATATATTAAATTTTGGCATAAAAGTAAAAGAAACAGGGATCTGACATCTGAATGGTCAATCAGTGGTGAGAGCAGTTGTGTACAAGTGTTTGGGAGTCTGGTATCACGAGAGAGGTGGCCATCCTCCAAAGTTAGCAAAAATCTAACTGAAGTGACCTTTCCTAAAGCTGACTTTTTGAAAAGATTTTTAGTTATAACATTTTATGAAATATACAGGCAGAGAGTAGTAAGTATATAAAGGGAATAGGTGTATTCATCACTCCAAGAAATGAAAAAGAAACACATTTTGTAACCACAAAATGACACAGCAAGGACATCATAAAAACCAACCCCAAATCACCCCTCCTGTCCATAAGCTGGGAAATATCACACACTGTGGTTGGAGCAATGCAGGGGGGCTACCCGACTCATAAATACCTATAACAGCAGCATCTTCCACTATACTAATCACTCAATTCCCAACAATTAAATGGAAGCACATTACACAGTGTTGAGGATTGGCTTATAAATGCGTAGGAGTTCCAAGACATTTTTTGGTTTTGCCACCATGGGAAGGGTGACAGCATGGGTCACAACCCATTCCACAAGGTGTGATATCCTTTAGCTTGTCTTAAAAATGGCATGCTTTGCAACTACCCAGTGCCATTGCCACTCGCTGCTTAGCAAGCAATATCATCGTAGAAAATTAGCTGTTCATTTTATATTGGCTATAGAAATGGTTTTTAATAACTACACATTTTAGGTGGGTCTGTTAGAAGATCTATGCTGACTGACAGCCAATAGGCTGAAATCCTATGAAACTGACATAGGTTTAAAAACCTGTGTTCACATTTCTTGCTCCACATTCTATAATACACAGGGATATTATTTTGTTGAACTGTAACAAAGGTTTAAATGACAAGCAATATCTAGTCTATTGACCATAGTGGACCTTATCAAACCTATATTAAAATGAGTCTTCAAAATGACCTAACTTTACTAGAGTTTTACATTGTACAGGTAAAACAAGTTTGCTGTTCCACTAATTCCATACCAACTTGTCAATTTTGTTTTATGAAAATTTGTAAATGAAAGTAAGATACCTCATAATACATGGTTTAAACAGCTTGGTAAGGAAACTCACATTACTATAAAAGAAAATCTTCATGACTCAGTGATGGATGGTTGAGTTGATGTGCTACTTTGTAAAACCTTTGTTATGCATTGATTAAACAACATATATACTTTATAAATAACAGAAAGAAATATCTAAACTATATCTAAACTATACACCTCATCTATATTATGGTTATATTTTTGTAAAAGACTGTGAGACTGATGCACAGACACTAAGGTAGTTTTAGAATAGAAATGCAGAAGCACAAGTATGGCTTGCAGGTGTGAATTTAAAGATCTCATATACAAGTAGGAAAATGCCAAAATTGTACATTTGGATACAACATTTTCTGAAATAAAGTGTGATCTTATCAAAACACTTTACCCACATGTGGACTAATGGGTCAGTGAAAGTACAAAATGGAAAATTGTTGATTTTACAGGATAAATCCTGCTCATTAACCATTTTTCACACTGATCTCAATAGATACTGTAATTAGCCATTAGTTACAAAAAAAGTCAGGGCTTTTCAGAAATCATATAATATCAGGTGAATCACGTTATTCATAGAACAAATGGCGGAGCTTTTCAGTACTGACCTGTATCATTGAGGTTGAGAGTCTATGTCCACGGCTAGGTCTGGGTAAACAGTCAAAATGTGATGACAAGTCAAAGACATTTTTCAGAAATACCCATAACTGCAAATTGAAACAAAGTAAATTGATCATCGTCTCAAGTATATGACTGTCTAAAGAGCTTATGTCTATTTTTTTGGTTGTAGGGAAGGGTGCATCAACTAAATATTTACAATATTTTTCAAACTGAAGACTTAATTATTTTGAAGTTCAAAATGCTTCTAGAAAGTTGTCAGAATATCTATAGAATTGGGATGAGATGATATTAAAGCAGTGCATCATCAGGAAATCAAGACATAGTTTTGCTTGCAAACCCATTGAATTGAAGCCATTGTAAATCAACAATACACCTAAAGAAGGTTTTCTTCTGTACCTGGGTGTATGACCACTGCTTGAGTTGGAAAATGATGACCCTTCCACCTTCCATGTTAGGCGTGAATATTGAATGAGCTGTACTGGCTGTCTCAGCCCCCAGTTTGAAATCCTATATAATAGAAATAGATTAAAAACCTGAGTTTACATATTGATGCTACACATTCCAAAATCCACACTACGGGGCAGATTTACAAACCCTTTGCGCCACTTTTGCGTCACTTGCAACATGGAAAAAGTGACACAAAAGTGGCGCAAGGGGCTTGTAAATCTGCCCCTACCTTTTTATCTGTAGACCACATAAAGTGGTTAAAATAAAAGACTGACTGCTCCAATGTATTTGATCTCATTTGACCTTATTTTAAATCGGTCTTCAAATGAGTTTTCAAAATTGCATCACCGGCCAGGAAATTTCCATTTGTTGGATTTCCGAAAGTGATTGATTTAGGATGAACGTTTTGTAGGTTACAAAAAATATAAAAACATATCTACTGTGGCACATGTTCCATGAATTGGTACTGTGTTGTCCTCAAAAAAGTCAAAATGTAGAATAAATCTTTTAAACAAATTGGTATTGGAACAAACAATAATTCAGAGAATTTGAACATTCAAAAAGACTATCAGTAACATGTAAAAGTTCATGTCATACTTTGAAAAAAGTCTGAAAAATCAATGAGGGAAAACTACTTTTTCAATTTATAGAAAGAAATGTACATCTCATGTATTCTTAATTATGCAAACAATACTGTTTTTTGCACTGTATTTTAGGTTTAGAAAAGCATTGCATGAGCAAAAACATGTTGTGTTTGCATGAATTTAAAGGTGCTCAACTAGTTAAAAGGCCCAGGTGTTAGTATTTGGTCTCTGAATGATCTGGACATATGTGTGACTTTGACACCTATGGTCTACGGTACTAAAAGATGCACATTGCCAGCTCGATTCACAAAGGTAAAGTTAGACCAAACGTCTCATTTAGACCAAAAGTCTAATTTACTACATTTCAGTATTCTCAAAGGTAATTTCCCACTAGTAACGTTACTATTAGTAAACTTGCTCATAGTAAAGTTACTAGTGGTAGGTTTAGTGCTAGTAAAACTACTAGTAGTAACTTATTTTTATGAATAGTAAAGTTTGATTTTTGCTCTAACATTACCTTTTGTGAATCAGGCCATTAGACTTTAAGTCTAAACTTAGACTTAAGGTCTAAAGTTATACTTCAAGCATAAAGGTAGACTTCAGTTGTAAAGTTAGACTTTGGTCTAAAGTTATACTTCAGGTCTAAGTTTACCTTTGTGAATCAGGCCCTCATTGTGTAGATCCTCCTCATGCACTCGCTTGTAGGTTATCACAAATTAATTGTGCATGGGCCCGCAGATGCATGTAGGTCCAAGTGAGTTGTCTAGTCTTAGTGAGACACTACTCATGTTCAGAGAATATACATAATATTGGATGAATTGCTTACCTTAATGTTTGGCCAGTGTGTTGGTCGGACAGCAAGAGCACTTCCCGTGCTCATGCTAGGGTTCTCAGTCAACATTTTTGGGTAACTTGTGCCAAGCAACTGTTTGAAATCCTAAATAATAAAATAAAAATGAGCAAACCTTCACTTGGTTTGGAGCAAATGTAAAACCATACCAAACTTCTTTTCCTTCACATTAAATGGTATGGCAAAACAATTTTCAGACTGGAGTACTTTACATCTCTTTAAATTGATTACACTTAATTTTAAGCCTACTTCACACTTATTTTAAGCTTAATTTGTGGTCTTCCAATACATATTGAATTGCTGTCAGGTACATAGAAATGTATATTTCCCAAATATATTTGTGAAAAAGCCTTTAATCCAGTTAATTCAATTGTAGTGGTGTGTCACTGAACTAATTGTCAGATGTTCTAGTCATGTTCCACATGCAATTCTTTAAAAATCTATTAATATGCATATTTTAAAAAAAATACATGTAACATACAATGTGCAAACAGAATCTACATTTCTTCGGTAATGGAGAGATTTTGACATGATACACCATTGTATGAGAAAGAATGTGTGCCTTGTTTTGCAAACAGTTGTGTAAAAATATATTTATAAGAGAGCAACACATTGGAAAAATTTAGAATTATATGTTAAAGGGAAATCCTTAGACTTGTGGAGTAAGCTATAAATCCTGCATTTCCATGTCTTGCATTGTTGAAGTATGTGCCATCATAATTATCTTTGCCATAGTTACCTTAAGTTAATTCTGCGGGCAGACTCTCAACAACAGAATTCTTTAATGGAGAAATTTGCACTTCCTTTTCATCGGGTTATAATCTATTGCTACTGAAATCTTTTTGATGTGTGGCTCTATTAGAGAAATGCTAAGATGAATAATAGGATTCAAGCACAGTAACTCACTGCTCTGACCTAGAAACTGTTGTTAACAAAAACTTGTTACGGGAATAGTGGGTAAGTTTACTATTGCCTACTCCTACCCTGCGAGCATGGTGTTTGATGCTGAATATGTCACCCACACCGGTGCTAGTCACTACCTATTATTATACAGAGTGTCAAATGGTCCATTCTTTTGCGGTTTTAGCTATTTACCAAATATGTCTTTCTTTAAAAAAATTCCGCACGTCACTTGACTGCTGTAGGGTTCAAAAGACTCACTGTTGCTAGTGTTATTGGCACACAACACATGGTATGTCTGTATGACGTGATATAGGCAATCACTACGATGCATGCCACTATTGGAGCATGCCAGCCACATACAGGACGCAGTACTACCTCGTTCTGGCTCAAATTCTTAACCTTCTCTCTCACAGGAATGCCACACACTGACGGGGTCTGTGCAATTTCTCCAACATCCCGTTACACATCACTGTAACGTTCCTTTGGCACCATATGATGTACACGGGCCACAGATACAGCAGTGTTAGTAACCGCCCGTTTGTTTCCTTCCTAGTTCCCGGGAGATCCATAACGAAAAGGGTCATTCCGCGACACTATTCAGGTCGTATATTCGATTCCTCCTATTATAGAGGGACCGCAAGCAATTATATGAGCACTATAGGTCCTGATGAATTGCCTTAGAGGCAAGAAACATGTCGACCACACTCACACTAAGGGTTGAATGAGGATTGATTACCTTACCCATCACTCCTCAATACCCCTTAATTTCTTTTTTAACAAAGCAGTGAGCCAGACTATTAAAATTTTGTTTAATGGACTCTACTGACTTTTTTTAGACTACACTCACGCTCACTATTGCACTTTTTTAGGCCCCTCACACTCACACACCCATTGGCAAGGAATAAAAGAACTCCGCCAAAGTGCAGCCATCCGTGCTGCCCGACGGGCATTGCACCGCCAGCCTGTCGTAGGAGCAGGAAACCAATGATGACGCTGGACGGTCATCGGATGGGATGACAGTAGTCGTCCAACCGGTAACCTGTGTGAGGTATCCTTAAATTCCGTAAAGGGTTCACATCATGCACTTCCCCTGTCATACTTAGTGAGAGAAAGGTTAGCTTGAGCCACTCAGTCGGCTCCCTCTGGGGAACTCTGTACAAACACTTTGCTTACAACAAAAACTGTTACTCACTATTGCTACGTTACAAAGGAATTCTAGGCTGCTCTGGCAGGGCTCTCTAAGAGCCTGTCAAAACAGTGCTGGAAACCACAGAGCATAGCTTCTGAAAGAAAAGGCATATTTTAGACATGTCAGAGAGGCCATGTGATTTATGGTTCATCCATTAATCCTCTTCTCCTACATAGCAAGTGAAAACTGGTTTCGATGATTTGGGGGCCATACATATTCTAAAATTGTAGATGTATAAGAGGCGAATTATAGGGTTGTTTTTCACCTTGGAGTTTTGAGTGACTCTATAGACAAGTAAAGCTTCACTCTTGATGTTTGGTTGTTTTCACTCAGAACCCCTCTGTGAAAAACACCCCCATCATTTCCTGTTACCCATCTAGAAATCCCTATATATAGTGCCCTGTTGTCCCTATTTAGAGAATTTTGGTATTCTTTGATCTTTTCAAATCATTTGTCATTAAATGACCCCTATAAGTGCAGAACTTTCAGTAGATTCTAAAACTTTTTACAATTACCACTGATGGTAACAGGTGCAAGAAGGAGCAGGCCACATGTTAAAAAGATTCAATGAAAAAACCCATGCTCCCTGCCAGTCGTAAGAAGACTCCGCACCAAAAAGAAGTTCACAGAAGCATGACAGGCATTCCGATTTTTGCCTTTCCTTACACAATGTCACCTAAGTTTGCCACAAGGTGCCAGGACTGCTTGAAGAGTTGAGAACAGCTGTTGGCCTGGGGTAAGAGTGTAAGAAATGTAACAAGAAACATACTCCATGTAGTCAGTGTATGCTTCTAATATCCAAGAAAACTTAGAACATCACAAGATAAATGATACACATTAGCCACCTTTCTCAGCGATATTAACAGACATATATATTTATCATCAGATGTGCATATATCTAGTCACTTTCTAGAAATCAAACTAAGACAGATTTGCATATGGCTGGGTCTAATCTGAGGTGGCATGGAGGGCAGAAGAAGGATGGGTTAGAATGCTACTCGAGTGAATGTCAGTGGTAAGACTCATAGCAAGCATCCTCCCATCACCTTTTGTGTGTTTCATGTATCACCCTAATTGGCTGAGTGTATGTCCAGACATGGGTCTCTTGCTCACTGTCCTACTAGAACCAAGCTACATGTGAATAAACAGCCCCAATCAGGGCAAATCCAGTCTTGGGTTGCTTGTGTTGTAGTTCAGAGAGTCCCTGCCTTGGGAATTTGGGCTAGACTGTTCCTTTTGTAACAGGGTGAAGACTGATTTAATATGGCTGGGTCTAATCTGAGGTGGCATTTTGGGCAAAAGAACGAAGGCTTGGAATACTACCCGATCATTTGCCAGTGGTGAGACTTATTGCAAACATCTCCTTTGATCCCCTTTTATGTGTGTGATGTATTGCCCTAAGTGGCCATGCGTATGCACAGATATGGGTCCCTTGCTCTCTGGTCCACTGGAACCCAGCTACACTGGTTTGAAGAGCCCCAATTCGGGTGAAACCGGTTTTGGGCTGCTGGAATTCTGGTCCTCAGAAGACCCGGCTGGGCACTTTGGACTGAACGGTTCCTATTGGAGCTTGGTCAAGACTGATTTGCCTATGGCTGGGTCTAAGCTGAGATGGCATGGTGGACAAAAACATTTTGGAGTTTAATGCTAACCAGAGCTATTACAAGTGGTTACACTTACATTAAGCATATTCCTATCAGCTTTTGTGTGTATAATGTACTGCTCTAAGTGGCCATGGGTATGCCTAGATGTGGCTTCATGTTTACTGTGCCACTGGACCCAAGCTACACCTCACTCAAGTGCCTCAATCAAGGCAAAACCGTTCTTGGGTTGGTTATATTCTGGTTCAGAGTATACCCAGATTGGCTTTTCGAGCTGGATTGTTCCTATTGATCTTGACTGATTTGCATATGGTTGGGTCAAATTTGAGGTGGCATGGTGGCCAAAGGAACGATGGGTTGAAATGCCACCCAATCAATTGCCAGTGGTTAGACTTATAGCAAGCAGCCTTCCATCATAATGTATCGCCCTATGTGGCCAAAGGTAGACCTAGTCGTGGGTCCCTCACTCGCTGTCCCACTGAAATCAATGACTGAAGAGTCCTAATCAGGGTGAAACCACTTTGGGTTGCTTGTTTTGTGGTTCAGCGATGACCTGGGTTTCCAGTTTGGGCTGGACAGTTCCTATTTGAGCTGGGTGAAGACTGAGTTGCAGATATATCGGTTTTAACTGAGGTGGCAATGTGGACCAAGGAACGATGGACTGAAATTATAAAAAAGAGCATTTACAAGTGATAAGACTTACTGAAAGCATATTCCTATCACCTATGGTGTGTTTCATGTTCCGCTCTTAGAGGCTGAGGGTATGCCCCAACATTGGTGCTTTCTCACTGTGCCACTGGAATCAACGCGCACCCCACTGAGGAACCCCAATCAGGGTGAAACAGGGTCTTGGGTTGCTTAAGTTCTGGTTCAGAGAGGACCTGCATTAGCAGTTTTGGCTGGACTATTCCTAGTTAAGCAGAGTCAAAACTGGCTTGTACATGGCAGTGTCTAATCTGAGGTGGTATGATGGGCAAAAGAATGATGGGTTGAAGTGCTTCCCTGAGGTATTGGCAGTGGTTAGACATATTGCAAGCCACCTCACATTGTCTTATATGTGTGTCCGCCTGATTCACCAGCCTATTTTCTAGCTGAAAGTAGATTTACATTTCATCAGATTGCATTTGCAGGTTCACCTGGTGTTACCTCAGGAATTGTGTCAATTAATACAAGTAAATGTTGAAGGGCAGGCCTGGAAGTGATAACCCTTATCATTCTCTGAAAATACATCGTCTGTAGTATTGATTTAATGGACTAAATTCAGCGCTTTTGGTTGAATCTGGTGAGAAATGACCTAAATAATTTCAAGGTTGAAACCAGTGCTTAATTTGAGCCAGTAGTTTCGGGTGCTCGGTACCTGCACTTAATACCAGCACCGGCACTTATGACAGTCTGCCACATGGTGGGGATGTCTGTCTAATTGTGAATTAAGCACAGCAACAGTTGTTTTGCTATTAAATAAACAATAAAAATGAATTATACCTGCTGCACAAAGCATTGGTATAGGTTTGGGCCACCTGGATTAATCTCAATTGTCACACATGAATGAGTGTGGTGGTAAGTACGTGAAGGAGGGAGCTTGATCGTTGATGTTGTTATGATTCATCATTAAGCTTTATTTCGACTGTTCAAGTCATAAAAGCTACACAAAACTTACATAGTAAAACATTGTTAAAAATATAAAAGAAGAATTCAAACAAGACAACCCACAATAGACATGCAAAAATGTATATCTCAAAATGTTGATTTGACAGCAAATTACCTGCATGGCTAAAGCATGTTAGACCAATGTGATCAAAATTGCATAGGTTGTTCAGTTCAACTACTCACAACAGTTAGAAAAAAAAAGCACACCCCTGTAACAACCAGCAAATGCATACCTTATCTGTTCGACAGTAGCCAGTTGAGAGTAATACATCATAAAATCTTTCGTAAATTTAAAAATAAGATTCAATCATTAAAAACGAGTGTGGAATATAAAAACTAGTGAAGGATGGTAAAAGCATCAAGCAGAGGATGTCACGTGGTTGACCTTAAGGTCCCACCCTAGCAATCAGGTTATGAAATCAATCTACAATAAAGTGCTTGTGCAACATCTAAAACACGTGGGGGTAACATAAGTTTAGTCACTGGGACCCAAAAGGCAACTCCAACTACGGGTCAACCTAGTCATTACTAAGATGATCTCATAAGTGCCTTCTTTCTAATGCCCTACATGTGGTTTAGGCAAAAAGGGGCCTGGCATCCGACTTCAGTATGCGAAGTGCATCGCAGTCGGGCTGCATATAAGCAGAACATGCAAACAGCACATGGGCTATGGACTTCACTGGGGCGTAGCAACCGGGCAATTGTTTAAACTTGAAGAGTTAGGGTGCCACTTAGCTGAAACCTCGCCCACAGGAAGGGCAACAAACCCGAAGTGAATGTATAGCGTTCTTTCCTGGGGGAACTGGATTATGTGTAGATCGGGTTCCAATGATCTAACCTGTTTATGGAGCAAAAATTCCTCTGCAAGTTTCCCCAGAGTATGCTTGGGAAGCTCATGTTGCTCCACCCATTCCAGTAGTATTGCTTCTGGACCACTTTTTGTAGCAGGGTGGGATTTGGCTTGTCCCAAAGACCCTTGAGCCCGACATCTGACACCAAATTCCTGACATTTTTAATCCACCCTACCTTATTGCACGTGTCATCATCATCAGAATAACTTTATTTCGATTCATACTTTAGAATCATAAAAGTATACATATATTTAAAAGGTCCATTTAACATATTAAAAAGACATAAAATTCATCTTGGACTCCACAGTACATAATACATATTGGGATCAGGATACTTTTAAGGATAAACAATTTAACTGTTTCAGTATTTCATAAAGTGCATGAAGAATTTCATTGTCATATCCACATAATGGTCTTTTTATCAGTGACACCACAAGGAGTACCATTCAATAGCGGTTTCTAATGGCAAGGGCCACTCTAATAAAGCCAAGAACTGCCCTACATATCACTGGGGTTGAAAGGGACAGTAGGTGATCATAACCTTCTTTATAAAAACGGGAACCAAGTGATAATAAAACAGGTTTAATAAACTGGTTTCTTGGGTCCCTATATAAAGCACAAAAAAGGATACGGTGCAGAGTATTTTGAGAAACCCTACGTGTCAAGACGGGCAACCTCTGCCAGGGCTTCCGCAAAGGGCAGTAGCTCCGGTGTCCTCATAATGTGTGCTCAGTAAAGCGGCAGGCTGAGCTTCGCTCTGTCACTAATAGTGCGTCTGCCCATATCAAACATTAGTGGTGTGAGCAGGGTAGTTTGGGGAAGCATCACGAGGTTCCTGAGAAATGTATTCTCTGAGGTACTAAGCTTGGGTGTCTTATTAAAGCCCCACAACTCTGCGCTATACAGCGCTGCACTATCTGCCTTCAAATCATAGACCTGCAAGGCGGCAGTAACCGGTCTACTATGTGAGGAGCGATGTTCCCTCCCTAGTACTCCTGTGACACGCTTGTGGCCCAGTAACATCTTGGTTACCTGAGGATTCCAGGACATTCTGTCTGAGAGGCGTACACCCAGGTAGTCGAAGGTACCGACTCTTTAAAGGGGGAACCCATCTAGCACTTCACTGCCTTTGAAGGACTTATGCAGATTAAAGGCCATGAATTTGGTTTTGGTAGAGTTAATGACCAAACCCCTGGTATCACAGAACAATTGAGATCTATTGAGCAGAGGCTGAAGTTCTGCCGGAGTCTTGGACACCAGCGGAGTATCGTCTGCAAACAATAGGGTTGGTACCTTGTCTCTCCCCAAGTTTGATGCGTCTGCAGGTTCTTGTTACAGAAAACTGACCACCCCATTCATGTACAGTGAAAAAAGGGTGGGAGCCAAGACTGAACCTTGGTGCACGCTCCTACTAACTGGGATATGCTCTGTAAGTTGTTCCTCTGGCCTCCATCTGACCTGTGCATGGTTCCCCACATGCAATGAAACTGGCAAGCTGAGGATAGGTGGCAGAATCCCCATGTCATTAAGCACAAGCCATAGCTTATGCCTGGGAACTAAGTAGAAGGCAGTCTTTAAACCAATAAAAGCTAGATAAAGAGTAGACTGCTTGACCGATCACAACCACTTTCCAGTAGAGGAGCAGGAGACAAAATACGTGGTCGATAGTCCCGCCATTTCCCTAAAACATGCTTGGTATTGGGATAAGATTGCATTTTCTTCCTCCCACGCCTGTATTTTGTGCAGAAGGGCTCTACAGAAGACCTTTTGGAGGGATTCTAGCTAGCTGATAGGCCTGTAATTTGAGGGTGTGCTTCTGTCCCCTTTTTTTTATAAATTGGGATCACCTCGGCCCCCTTCCATGGCCCTGGAACTGGAGCACCATTGGCCAGAGCATTGGACAGGTGTAAGATGAAATTAGCCCAGCTTGGAATATCTGATAAGAAAAAGTTCCACTGGTATGCCATCAGGCCCTGCCGCCTTAGATCGTATTATTCTCCTTGGAGAGGACTTGATCTCGTTCAGGGTAAAGAACTAGTTTGTCGAGTGCTGGATAAGGGGCCCAGCTTCCTCCATAGTGGGCGTCTCCCCAGAGGCCGAAAAAAGATTCAAGAAATGATCAAACCAGGCCTGGCCTGTAATATAAGTGGGTGGTGATTGGGCCCCTTCTTGGTTACCCCAGGCAACCAGGGACCAGGAAGATTTGGAATCTTTACCCGTGCACGCTTCCTTTAATTGCTGCCACTGGGATTCATCCCAGGCCCATCTCGCCTGATGCAAGGTTGACTTATAGCTCTTCCTAGAGGTTTTGATTAAATCACCATCTTTTACTTTGGATGACTTAAGCTAGATTTGAGCTTGCGCGTTTACAATCCTTTGTGTACCACAAGACTGTTCCCCCTTTTGAAGTGCTTGGCCTTCGGTCTGTTCTTGAATCAATGAAGTGGGAGCTGAGGTGAGCAAAGATACGTGTATGGATCATAACTATCTCATCCTTGCTACCTGGACATGTGGCCAGAGATGGAAGCTCAATAGTGCCCGCTTCCAAGTCGTTATGTATGTTCCTGATCTGATCTTCCTGTAAGACTACCTTCCGCCATCTTAGTGCACACCTGTAGTAGGATTGATGAACCTCCTTGGTGTTACTCAATTGGGCGCCTCTCATAGAGGTAGGGAGATTGTCCGACAGGGGCTTCATAATGAGACAGAGAGAATTATGATCACTGTCTGTTGTAACACCCACATTCAAATCGATCACATTCCTCCAAAGCCCTACGTCGAGGAGGATGTAGTCGATCGGGGATGGACCGCTGGCCCTGTTGAACGTGTTCACGCCCAACCCATCCGAGGGGGGTCTTCCATTCACTGCCCTTGGCTGAAATACTGCGCTTAGGGCATTCTTTTGGAGTGCCAGCTTTGTCCGTTTCCTAACTGGAGGAAGGTCTAATTGGGGGACAGCCCATCTACAGCCATCTTCATTCGACCACATGAAGTCCTCTATGTCTAGGGGCTCAAAAGAGGTGTTGAAATTGCGTGCTAATATTAGTCTTGAATAGGATGGGCACCTATGTAACTCCTCTTCCAGAAGTGTGAGCGTGGGCGAAGGTCTCCCCCTTAACATAACATAACATAGATGTTAAATAGGTCGATGGAAATGCCCCCATTAGGACCTTTAATGCGGACCCCCAAGATATCAGGACTGGGGCTTGGGAGGAGGGTGATCTGACATCCCAGCGCGATCCCCACCCATATTATCCACCCCTCTGCTGGGCGCCCTCTTCCTCTAGTGGTCACTGGAGAGCAATAGCATGCATACCCAGATTTGAGCAAGGGGACCAGGCTCCAGGTCTCTTGGAAAATACAAATGTCAAATCCCTCAATTAAGGTGTTCCAGTGGGGGAGTGACATTTTGCATCTTAACCCTGCCACATTCCAGGAGACTATTCTAAGCTGCTGGTCAAGTTCTGATCTGGGAAGCAAATCAGATCCTGGGCTAGCAGGACAGGTGCTGGTGGGAGACTGCATGATTACATGGCAGTTGATGTTTCTACCAGGGTCGGGCTCTCTGGAAGTGAAACAAGATCCTCCCACCCCTCCCTCCTGTGTAGTTTCTTCCTCCAGCACTATGATACTTCTCTGAATGGTTGGTGGACTATCCCTCATGAGCATGTTTGTTTTGTGTGAGGGAAAAGGCACAACATTATAACAATCCTCCCCCTGGAGTCAATCATTCATATCTAAATAAGAACTCAGATAGACTCACCAAGGTCAGCAAAGGAGCCAACAGCTCTTTGCATTTGTGGTCTACAGCTCTTAAATTGGATTTGAGAATCATCAGGGGAGCAAGTGCGATATTCCAAAGCAAGTAGACCCTCAGACAGATCTGCACCCTTAAGAATTAGTTCAATACAGTCATAGGGTTGAACAGGGAATGTGAGTCTTCTTGCCCTGATAACATTGTCACGGATGACCTGACGTGACAAATCCAATTAATCGCTTTGTTGGTTAGTGCATCTTCTCCCTCATACCCCACACTCCCGTTAAGTTTGGGGACATTGACCATATGAATTTTCTGATCTAATGCTGAGTTAATAGGGGGTGGTAAGTACGGCTTTGACCTGTAGTGGTTTGAATGTACTGAGTCTTGGTGCGAGATTATGCTTCTTACCCCTAAGTGTTTGGAAGGGCTGTTTCTGGACATTACAGTGGGAAAATAGTTAGTAGGAGTGGCATTTTGGTAGGCTGGTCCTTGGGTTTGAGAAATAGCAGCACAGTGTGGACAGGGTTGCCTGTGGGGAAGGCAAACCCTTCCGATTTGCCAGACAAAAGTGAAGAGGGTCCTGTACTAGTTGGATGGTTGAGTGTTCCTTGGGAGGGCTCAATGGGCAGTTGAGGTTGCGTGTCAATCTGTAGCAGTTGTTTGACCAAAGTAGTAAGCCCATCAATCATAGATATTAAAGTCCCTACCTCGGTTATAAGGTTGCTGATGAGCTGATAAGAGCATTGGTTCTTACACCCATGGTAAGAGACAGGTGCAGATACTGGTTCGCCTAGGCCATCTGCGGACTGATGGTCCAGCGAGTCATCAATCAGATCAGAAAGGGGGGCGGACCTATTAGTGCACTCAGGTGCAGGCTCGGGCTGGCTTATATGGGGTATAATGGAACTTAAGGGTGTGGAAGTGGACCCTCACAGTATGAGACAGTTCCCCCTATTTGCTCAACAAAGTCGCTTTGGTTGGTAATCTTCTAAACATATCCACTGGGGCTGGTGAAACTGGTGGAAGGTTGCCTAATGGCAGGACAGGGATCGGGGCCTGGTGAGGCAACTAAGGCACCTTTGCATTCACTTATCAGGCAATCAATGCGATCAATGACGCAATTGTTGCCTCTGTGCGTCAGTGGTTTGGTGGACTTTTTTGCTTTCTTGCCCGTTCGGGCTGCCCCGTGCCCTCAGTAGCTTCCCTTTTCCCCATCTCTCACTGGTGCGGGCAAGTAACAATCACTACTCCGAATCCGGTCGCTATTTTACTGGATAAATATCTTTCTTTCGATAACTTTATTTCGGTCGCAATGGACCATAAAAGTACAGAATAAAATACATACAAACACTACAATGCAAAGGATAAATAACATAAAACAAAACAAGGACAATCACAATCATATATGTACACCGGCTTCACAAATTTAAAACCATTACCTTGGTATCATATATTAAAATCAAATGAAACCATTCTAGATAGTTATCGAAATTGTACATTTAATTTCTTACAAATATTTGAATCAACAAATGATTTCAATAAAAATTCCTGCGTTTATGCGTTTAAAAAACGGGAGACGGCAAAAACGATCAGGGGGTACGTGTCGTATTTTAATACTCTGAAGGTCTTAGAACATTCTCTGAAGCCAAGGCTAGGAGGAAATGGGTTTCACCCAGCGTTTGCGTACAGCCTGGTAGTTGGGACAGAAAAAAAGGACGTGAATCTCATTTTCAAGATGGTATTTGCACGCTGGGCAATCAGTATTTTTATTTATGTCCCATTTGATGGTAAATGACATAAGCGGCAGACTACCCATCCTGAATTGCATGTTTAGTTTCCTTGCCGAAGCTGGATAAATCAGGTCAAAGAAGTCCTCCTTTTTGTAGTCCTCTTTTACTTGGAGCAACTGAGATGTCAGTCTACCAACTGTAGAACTCACATGAAGAGACAATAGATTATGGTGCCTATGATGGTATACCAGATCGGGCCTAGATATTGCCGGGCACGCTTCTTCTGGTGTTCCCCGTAACTCGGGTAAGCCAATCCTACTGCAATGTTCCTTGATGTGAGTTAACCACGGGATTCTGTTAGTTCTGATTTCAGCCCACACATCCCTAAACTCATTTTTATAGGGAGCTAATTCAGGAACTGACCATAGTCTTCTCCAGTAAGTAAGTGGCCTTAAAGCCACTTCCTCCTCAATGGGGAGTAGCTCTAGGTCCAGCCGGAGAGGTACTAACGGGGTGCTAACAGGCAGTCCCAACAGGTTCCTCATAAATGTGTGCTCTACCCTTGTAAGGCTAGTGGGCCTATGGTGCCCCCAGAGCTCCGCTCCGTACATAGAAGCCGCTCTAGCCTGTACTTTATAAATTTCTATAACAGGAGCGGCAGGCTTGTACTCAGATACTCTGTGCATTTTCGATATCCCTCCCACCGTTTGAGTTAACTTTAGAGCAGCCTTTGCTACCTGAGTATCCCATTCCAGATGTTCCGCAAGGATGATGCCCAGATACTCCAAGCTTTTTACTCGCTCCAAAGGTATGCCATCTAATACTGGATTTGGAAGGGTCTGCCTGGGTGGATTGAAGATCACAAATTTAGTTTTGGATACATTTATCTCCAGGCCTCTCAATGCACAGAAATCGGCGAAGCCGTCCAAGGTACGTTGGATACCCATTGATGTCTTGGACAACAACAAAGTGTCGTCCTCGGGGGAGGAGCTACGCACGCATCCGTGATGGCCGCGTGAGCCCAGGGCTCCCCGAGACCCTCGCGACCTCCCGCATTTATCCTGAATATTATCATCCTGCCAACGTCAACGGGCTATTGAAGACGCAACCCAGCTGACATACTAGCTGTTTTCAGAAATAGATTTGGACTCCGGGAACCGTCACTATGATCTCTTGAACTTTTGTGGCCTGCCTCATGGACTCCTCCGGGCCTCGAGTGGTCCGAGTACCCAGGCTGTAATTCAACAACAACGGCTTGCGGAGTCATGGTTGCTGCCTCGAGGTGACTTTCGGTTTCGTTTTTGGGTTTTCACCCTCTCGCATCTCTATCCTGTCTCGATTGCCCGAATTGCGCCCGGACCCTGAGTTTTCACTGTAGGCTCTCGGCGGCGTGTATGTGGTTACCGCCATATGCCCGCTAGCGTTGCTTTTGGTGATATTTGTGGAAAACGCACGAACCATTTTCACCAGGTCCAGGGCGCTTCTTGGGGGCTTACCACCCGACATGGCTGTAATTCAACAACAACGGCTTGCGGAGTCTTGGTTGCTGCCTCGAGGTGACTTTCGGTTTCGTTTTTGGGTTTTCACCCTCTCGCATCTCTATCCTGTCTTGATTGCCCGAATTGCGCCCGGACCCTGAGTTTTCACTGTAGGCTCTCAGCGGCGTGTATGTGGTTACCGCCATATGCCCGCTAGCGTTGCTTTTGGTGATATTTGTGGAAAACGCACGAACCATTTTCACCAAGTCCAAGGCGCTTCTTGGGGGCTTACCGCCAGACATGGCGGGCAAACCCGACAGCGAGAAACGCAAAACCAAGACCCCTCTCTGAGGGGGTGCCATCCAAACAAACGTTATGGACCGCTACACCCAGCCTAAGGTGTCAGCCGGGGGGGTGAACAGAAATCGGGGTGAGGTGACCGAGGACCCCGCCATGTTGGCTGATCTTACATTGCAAGACGTCATGGGCACCATCACTGGTATGAAGACTTCTATGGATCAACAGTATGAGGCCATCCCCTCAAGCTCGACACAGTGGCCATTGACGTCAACATTATCAGAATGGACTTATCAAAGACCAACGAAAAGGTAAAATCCTTGGATTTGAAGACTTCCAGCCTCACTACGGATGTCTCTGACTTACAAATGGAGGTTCGTAATCTCCGGTCCTCTAATGACCTCTTTAATCGTCGACTGGAGGATTTTGAAAGCCGGTCGTGACGCAACAATGTGCGCATCATTGGTGTTCCGGAAAATTCCACAGCCTCTTCCACGGATCTCCTTGTTGAGGACCTCATCCTCACCCATCTTGCTCCTAAAGTCCTCAGCAAATTCTTTACCGTGGAACGTGCGCACAGGGTTCCGGGTGGTCAGCCGAAAACCAGTGCTCCCCCACGTCTGATTATTGCTAGAATCTTCTACTTCAGGGCTAGAGACGCTATCCTACAGGCATTGCGGACGGGTGGCCCGGTAAAGTTTGAGAATACCACTGTGAGCTTCTACCCGGACTTCACACAATCTGTTCAGAAAGATGGAGTTCCAAGGAGAGAAGCGGAGACTGAGAGACATGGGACTGAAGTATGGGATGCTTTTCCCGACCCGACTACGGATTGAATATGAGGACCGGACATTTTTCTTTGATCGCCCTGATAGAGTGAGTGAGTGGCTTGATTCCTTGCCGGAGCGACGAGATCGCACAGAACACTCCGGCGGAGCTGAGGGCGGCCAACCTGAGCAAGAATGAGCGGAAACTCCCGGATTTCTGACACTGTTTACGACATGTTGCTGTGGTTTGACGTCTCCTGTATTTATAAGACTTATGTGTATATGTAGAGGTGGCGAGTAGATGGGAATCTTTCCTCCTCTGGGTTTCTTTTTGTAGATTAGTTTATGTTAGGGCGACAGGCACACTGCAAGTTGGGGTGGCTTTTGAGTCTAACGCAGGGGTGCAGGGTGGGGGGAGTTCGTTTTTTGGGATTGTGGGGGGAGGGTGGGGAATGTTTGGGGGGTGTTTTGGTTCTTTCTCAAGGCAATGTATTGATTTATTATTTGATCTGGGTGCTGCGCTGTGGGTGGGGAGGGCTCCGCTACAGTTTCGAGTGTGGGGGGTAGGGGGTTGAGACTTTTATGTTGGAATGTTAATGGATTGGGGGATAGGATAAAGCGGGGTGTGGTGTTACAATACTTGAAACGCTTCTCCCCTGATGTAGTGTTATTGTAGGAAACACATCTGATTGGGAACACTTGTCAAGCTATGAATAGGCGAGGGTACCACCTTGCTGTCCACGCTGGTTTCACCTCCGGTTCCAGGGGGTGGGTATTCTTGTTCGGAACTCCCTTCCCCTTGAGGTTGACAATGTAATATGTGATGACAGAGGGCGATATGCTGCTCTCACTGGTAGGTGGGAGGGAAAGACCATCACGCTGCTTTCTGTATACGTCCCCCCCTGGTTTGCAGACCTCGACCTTCGCTGATTTGGGGAGGGTGGTTCTGGGACTTCCTGACTGTATGTTGATGGTGGGTGGAGACTTTAATTCTGTTGTTTCTGGTGTAGAGGACCGCCATCCTGGGATCTCGCAAGGTCCCAATCATGGTTGAGTGGATTTCTGGAAACGCTGGGCTTGATTGACTGTTGGAGGGTGATATATCCGGGTCGGGCACAGTTTACCTTCCATTCGGGTGTCCATGGTAGCCTTTCCAAGGTGGACTATGTCTTGATGCCGGCAGCACAGGCCTCATTGATTAAGGAGATCAGACATTTAGCTCGGGGAATTTTGGACCACTCTACCGTATGACTTTATATGGACACTAATTCGGGCACTGGGGGTCGAGTGGCTCCGATTAACCCCTGGTATCTCCACAACCCTAAGACCCGTGCTGAACTTGTTAAATCTCTGGATCACTACTTTCTTAAGAATGAGGGATCGGTGTCTTCTTCTGTTTCATTGTCGGAAGCGTTTAAGACAGTCCTTCGTGGACATGCCTTATCATTGATTGCTGGTGCTAAGAAAAGTAGAAATGAGGCAGTGGTCCGACTTGAGGCTGATATTACTGAGCTGGAAGGGGGGTTGGAGTTGGGGGTCACCCGTGATAAACTTCATGTCCTTAGTCTCAAACAGTCTGATTACAGGGCCCTGGTGACCGATGCCGCTAAACTCATGAGTAGGGAGCGACAGGGGCGGCTATATGATGTGGGGGATAAAGCTGGGAAATTGATTGCTTGGTTGGATAGAAAGGAAAGAGCGAGTCGTGTGGTTCCGATGATTGAGAAGCTTGATGGAATGCGTGTGACTGACCCGGTTGAGATAGTTGAGTGCTTCGCTGATCACTTTCGAGGAGGTTTATTCCCCAGTGTCTGATAGGCACGAAGAAGACTCTCATCAGTTGTTGAAGGATATTTCGCTGCCGTGCCTATCGGACTCAGATAGGGAGCTGTTGGACGCGCCACTTTCAGTAGATGAGATAGCTCTTGCCATACGCTCTCTTCGATCGGGGAAGGCTACGGGTCCCAATGGTCTCCCTATTGAACTATATAAGCTGCGTCCGGATAGGATTGCACCATATCTTCGCGATATGTTCTTGGAATCGAGAGATACTGGCTCCCTTCCTTACGATCAACGTCTTGCATCGATAGTAGTGATTCACAAAGAGGGGAAGCCACAGGCTTGTTGTGCGTCCTACAGACCCATATCACTTCTTAATGTAGAGCGAAAGATCCTCGCAAAGGTACTAGCTAACCGTCTTATAAATGTGATTGGTGACTTGGTTCACCCGGACCAGTCCGGGTTCATCCCGCGCCGCAATAAAGCACTGAATTTGAGACGCTTGCACGGCGCTCTCGCGAGAGCCCCATATCTCCGGGAGTCGGCCATCTTGGTCTCCCTTAACGCCACAATGGCTTTTGACACCGTGGTATGGTCGTATTTGTGGGCCTCCCTTGCGAAATTCGGCTTTGGGCCTGGCTTTATTGGCTGGGTGAAACTTCTATATGAGACACCGTTGGCGCAGGTGGTGGTCAATGGTCGGGTATCCTGCCCCTTCGCTCTGGGACGGGGTACTCGAAAAGGATGTCTGTTGTCTCCACTTCTCTTTGCTCTTGCCCTGGAGCCTCTGGCTGCATGGTTGCGCTGGGAACCATCGATGAGGGGTATACTCCTGAATTTGAGGATCGCATATCGCTTTATGCGGATGATATTTTGTTGTACCTCACTTCACCCCAAAAGTCGTTAAACGTGCTGTTTGATGTGCTGACTTCATTCGGCCGCAATTCAGGCCTCGTGATTAACTGGTCTAAGTCCTGTATATACATGCTCGCGGGTGGCACCACTGTAATGTAGCGTGGTTGTCCCATACAGGTTACACATGCGGGATTCAAATATTTGGGAGTTTTTATCACTTTGGACCCCGTGGTCAGGTATGATCGTAATTTACTCCCTCCGCTACAACGATTGCGTTCTGACGTGGTGGGCTGGCGTGGCCTTCCTTTGTCCCCCCTCAGGCGAGTGACCCTTTTCAAAATGATGTCTCTACCGCGGTTTTTATACGCGCTCCAGAATACGTTTGACGCAGTTCCGGCAAAATACTTCCGGGCGGTGGAGAGTTTACAAAGACAGCTGATTTGGGATGGGCGTTCCCGTATCGCCCTCCCTAAACTTACGCTTCCCTGGTATGACGGCGGTATTGCTCTTCCAGATATCAGGCGCTATTACTGGGCCTCTCAACTGAGTGCAATCAATCACTGTATGTATGGTCCGGGGTTAGATCCCGCATTTGAGATGGATAGGTGGCTGTTACCGAGTGGGAATTATAGCAGGGCGCTCTATTCTAGGTCATCGGTCCGGACGCTTACTGGACCTACCAAGATTGCGGTGCAGGTGTGGCATTGTGCAAATGCGGCAATGGGGTGGAGCGATAGACTAACCCGAGCAACTCCTTTATATGATTCTTGCAGGTTGGGAAGTTTGTGGAGGACGAAAGGCTTTGAGAAATGGGATATGATTGGAATCAGTAGAGTGGGCGATCTCTGGGTTAAGGATAGGATCAAGACTATCGAGGTCTTGAAGGCGAAATATGAGTTGAGTGATCGGGAATTTTTTCGTTATTTACAGATTCGTCATGCGTTGAGTTCTCTTTTCCCAAATGGAACTAATTTTCCGGAATCTTCCCCGTTGGAGGATCGAATACTTGACGGAATTGTGCCCGATAGCACGATTTCTTTGATCTATAAGAAATTGATTAATGATCGGTCTGACCTGTTGACACATCTAAGAGAGGTCTGGACCAGAGACGGCTTAATGTTAGATGATGAGGACTGGCAATCTGCGATTTCCTCACCCAAGGAGGTTGCGATACCAGCCCGTCTTCGACTGGTCCAACTCAAAATCTTGCACCGTGTTTATGTGACTGGCCCGCGACTGATTCGAATGGGTTATTCTGTAGATGGGTTATGCATCCGTGGTTGTGGTCAACTTGCCACCTTCCTTCATATAATTTGGGAATGTCCAGAGGTTGCTACATTTTGGAATAGAGTGCATGTGGTTATGAAAGAGGTCACGGGAGTTGAGATGCAACCGGAAGCTAGGCGGTGTTTGTTGAATGTGTGGGAACCGAATGACTATGACGTGGCTCAGACACGATGGGCGACCCTGGCCAACATGATTGCCAAACGAGACATTGCACAGTTGTGGGGCGCTCATCGCCCGCCGACTGTCTCGGTATGGAAGGAGAACATGGATTGGTGTATGTTTCGAGAGAAGACGGTGTATGTGGCGCGAGGTAGGCCCAAAAAATGGGGTAAAATTTGGAGTCAATGGAACTCCTACAGAGGTGATATATGCACACCACCCCTTCCTGATGTTCCCGATGTCCCACACTCTCCCTGATCCGACATTCCATGGTTTGTTCTACTTATCATGTTTTAAAATCTTGACTCTTTTCCCCCGATTATGCCCCCCCCTCTGATTCTTGGTAATTGACTTGCATTATGATTTTCCTGCTTTTTCCCTCCTGCTCCGGAATGCACCTGCACTGTATTGCTCTTTTTGCCTTGTTTGTTTGTTTTCTTTATATATATATAAAAAGAGTTAAAAAAAAAAAGAAAAAAGTGTCGTCCGCGAACATCAATGTGGGTACCCGACCTGAAACTAACCTTTGGGCATCAATATCCTTTACACCTAGTAGGTGATCTATAAGCCCATTTATATATAAACTAAAAAGGGCAGGGGCCAGGACGCACCCCTAGCGCACCCCCTTTTTTACCGGGAAGCGAGCTGACAGTTCTCCATGCTTCCCGCACCTCACTTGGGCATAGGTTTCTGTATGGAGCCTTATTAACACATCCAAGAGGTATAGTGGGATGCCAAGATCTAAGAGTACACTCCACAGTTTTGCCCTAGTGACCAGATCAAATGCAGACCTCAGGTCAACAAAAATGAGGTAGAGGCTTCCACCCTCCACACTCACTGTTTTCCAATACAGAACCTGAAGTCTGAATATCTGGTCAATAGTTGACGTACTCGTCCTAAAACCGGCCTGAAAAGTGCTCAAGATCTCATTTTCCTCGACTCAGGCCTGGATTCTTTCCAGGATTATTCGTCCCATCAACTTCTGGGTGATGGGACGAATAATCCTGAGCCATACAACATCTCCTTCCCTTCCCATAACCACCTGGGCTAGGTGCTGGCTAGGTGCTGGCACAAAGTCGATATTCCTTCTCTTTGTAACTCGCTAGCTGCCACCTGCCCAGCCCTTCCGGGCTCAGACCCTTGCTTACAAGCCTCCACATTAGGTCAGTGGCTCACTAATGCCTGCGACCCGGTGGCCCCTTTGAAGCGCACTACCATCAATCGCACCCATAATGCCAACAAATGGTTTAGCGCCGCTCTCAAAGCCAAGAAATTGGAGCTAAGGCAGGCCGAACGAGCTTGGAGAAGAGCATATTGCCCCGCCCACAGACAACTTTTCATCACCGTACTCAATGAATATAAAGCTGCCATCTTGACAGCCAAGCCCGAGTACTTTTCTGGGCGCATTTTAGCGAGATATTTTCCACCGTCCACGAACTGGCATCTTCTGATAGAACTTCACCCATGATCCCCCCTCCCAGGACTTATGCGACTCGCTCAATGAGTTATTCATTGACAAGATTGCCCTTATTAAAGCCAACATTCCTCTCCCCCCTCCCACTTTCTCTCCCCCTCAACCCCCTGACAATAATCGCTCCCTTACCACTATCCCCCCACTCACGAGAGAATCCCTGCTCTTGCTACTTAGGCGTGTTAAATCGGGCTCCCCAGCTGACATCGGCCCAGCTCGCATCGTCTGTCAGCTTTTTTTGGCGTGCCCTTCCCCGGCCATAGCTCTTCTGAACAACTGTTTTACCTCAGGCATTGTCCCAGCCCCCTTTAAGACTGCCATAATCCTACCCATACTAAAAAAACTAGGTGCCGATCCCTCCCTTCCGGCAAACTACCGCCCCATATCCCTCCTCCCCTATTTGGGAAAGTTAGCAGAGTCCCACGTCACCCAGGTACTTAGCTCCTTCATAGAGAGCAGCAACTACCTTGCACCCTGCCAGGCGGGCTTCCGCCCCCGGCATTCCACCGAGAAGGTGGTCATCTCAGTCATGGACCAGCTCAGGGAGGGACTCGATACCAACATCCCCCAGGCCCTGGTTCTTCTCGACTTGTCCGCCGCCTTTGACACGGTAGACCATTCCATCCTTTTGTCTCGTGTCAGGGCGGCGGGCATAGGTGACCAGGCTCTCACCTGGATAGGGTCCTTCTTGGAGGGACGCACACAGGCGGTCCATCTTGCCGAATTTTCGTCCCCACCTACCAGGGTGAAATGCGGGGTCCCCCAGGGCTCTTCTGTCTCCCCCCTTTTATTTACCCTCTATATATTCCCTCTTATTTTTGCACTTCAACAAATGGAGGTCACAGTCTACAATTATGCTGATGACCTCCAACTCATTTTTAATTTTTCCATCCCTTCATTAGGAGCCTCTCACCTCCAGTCTGTCTTGCTGTTTATCCGAGCTTGGATGAACGCAAACCATCTCAAACTTAACCCGGATAAAACGGAGCTAATACTGACTGGAGGCGGTGGCAACCCCTGGTCGCCCACCCTCTGGCCCCCTTTCTTTTGGTCCCCATTCCCTCCCATTCTGTTAAGACCCTTGGAATTACGCTTAATCACCACTTAACACTTCACACCCATATTAGTTCTGTTGTCTCTTCCTTTTTTTTACTTTACGTATTATCAGGAAAGTTTCCCGGTTCTTCTCCCCCTCAGCACTCAAATTGATTGTTATGGCCATGGTCTTATCCAAGATCGATTACGGGAACATCATTTACAATGGTGCTCCCGCCTATGCACTCCAACGCCTTCAGGCAGTGCAGAACCAGGCAGCTTGCCTGGTGCATGGCCTACCGAGACACCATCACTCCTCTCCCCTTCTCATTGCCCTTCATTGGCTACCAATCAAACAGAGAGCCCTTTTCAAGCTTGGCTGCCTCACCTTTCAAGCCCGGGCGGGCACTGCTCCAGCGTTCATCAATTCTGCTATTTTGAATTACTGCCCCACTAGAGACCTACGTTCCTCTGCCAAATCCCTGTTGGTCATCCCCCGGTTCAAGAAGAAACGATCTGGTGGCCCGAAATTCTCGGTACTTGAGCCCACCTTCTGGAACTCCCTCCCCCCCCTCTCAGATCCTCCCCCTCCTACGAGGAGTTTTGCAAGGCCCTTAAAATCTTCCTATTCCAGCAAGCTTTCAGCCCATAGCCCTCGATGTCTCCCTCAGGTTGAAATCCCATAGCGCCAAGAAACTGCTTAGTGAACGCGCGCTCTACAAATAACTAAAAATTCAAATTCAAATGTCTATCAGGCTGATAGGCCTGTAATTGGACGGTAGTAGGGGGCAGCCTTTTTTGTGGATGGGAACTATCTCTGCACCACGCCAGGTGTCTGGCGGGTCCATTCCCCTTAGGATGAAATTAAACAGGACACAGAGATAAGGGGCCCATATTTTTGGTTCTGACTGAAATAGGTCCCCTGGAAGCTTGTCAAGACTGGGCGCCTTGTTAGGTAATAACTTGGCGATAGCAGATTCAACTTCAACGGGAGTAATCTCCTGTACCCCCCCCCAATCGATACTCATGGAGGAGGCCTAAAGTTGGAAGTGCTAAACCGTCATTGTCCGAATATACATACAGGGTTCCAAAATTGGCTTCCCATACTGCTGGTTCTATGTTTGGTTCTATCGCTGATTTACCCTCCCTCCCCGTCACTAACTATTGCCCAAAAGGATTTCGAATCCTTATACTGGAGAGAAGTTCTCAGATCATCCCATTTTTTTTTACTTCCCAGGCCTTTTTCTTAGATTGGATAACCCGCTTGTACTGCAACCGAAGTTCCTTTATCCACGGCTTGTCCCTGGCCTTTATAGCTTCCAATAAATCTCTTTTAGTTTTACGACAGGAGGCATTATACCAGGGGTGAGATGGGACCGGTTTTTCCGTAATGCTTACTTCCGGATAAAACATCCCAAGCAGCTTGGAGCTCAGCTGATTGTGTATTTCAAGCGGCCTAACGTCCTGCGCTACTTGAGTGCCCAATGGCCCGACCCCAGCCCTTTCTCTAAGATACGGCACAACCTGCTGATATATGTGTGCTAACTTATTTGGGGAATCTAGTATATGGGGCCATTTTACTTTCCGCCTGTTGTTATGTAGCAGGAGAGGTTGTTGAGCTACAATGGGCACTACTGGATAGTTGGACAGGGCCCAGCTCCCTGGCTTAAGTGTCATAACTAGAGCGTTGTGAGCGCTATCTTTCAGCTGGTAAATCTGAAAATCCAGGACCCTATCCCAAGATCTAGATTCAACCATAATATAGTCCATAGTTGACGTTTGCCCTTCTCTATTAAAAGTGGGTAGGCCAGGTCTATCCGATTTTAATCTCCCATTGCAAACCCTCAGAGAAAAAGAAAGGATAAACAAATTTATTTGGAGGACCAGCGGCGTCCACGCTCTGACAGATGGGATCAGGGGTTCTGGAATGTTCCAGTACTGATTCTCACTATCTTGGTCATCTAGGCTCACATTACTAAGGGGCTCAAACTGTCAATTAAAATCGCCCCCTATTATTAGAATGTTCTCCGGGTCGAGAGTCAGTATGTAGTCTCTCAATTGTTCAATGACTCTGGACTCTTCCCACTCTGCGTTGGCCTTGAGTAGATATTAATTAGGGCAATTTGTTTATTAGCTGGAAGGGATAGGAGAACACATTGTATGTCCTGTGAATTTGTTGGCAGCTGCTCTGCTTTAGCACCTAGGTGCGTGCCCACCCAGATGCTTAATCCCCCGGATGGTCTGCCCCTACCCCTCGTTGTCGCCGGTATGTTTAAAGGGGTGAAGCCTCTCCATTGGTTATTTTCCAGGGCCCACGTCTCCTGCATTAAACAGATATCGTGTTTTTCTACAAACAAACCCCAATCTGGACATAATAATTTGTTTTTGATCCCTGCCAAATTCCATGAAAGAATTTTAATATTTTGCCTCCCGCACTTTAGGGTTCTTATGTGTCCTGCTACAACTGACTACCCCAGCTGATGGGTCATCCATGTGCACCCCCCCCCATCCCAGGGTTGTGCCCCTTCTTCCTCGGTGCTCTATCTCAGACCCTTCCCATAACCATGGTAGTTCTCGTACTACTTACATCCTCCTGTGTTACTGGAGGCTGGGCACCAGACAGCGCACCGCCATGCTTGCTCCTATTGCCCCCCTGCCATTACCTCTAGTTGCCGCAGGGATGCTCTCACCCCCCTGAGGACCATATTGGGTAATGCGGCATTCCATTCTTGCAGGACCTTCACTGACTTCTAAGAAACGTGTTTTATCAACATTGGCGAGTGGGGACAAACTACACCTCGACCATCAGTCTACTAGGTCCAAAATGCTGAATCTGTTGTTGTGATGGAACATAGCCAGTGCAGGAAAACGATTTTGGGATCCCTTCCAGTTGGCATACCCTGACTGGGCATTATAACCCAAGTTGTCCCCATCCCCCCAAGGCTGTCTTCTTCTAATAGAGTCAAAATTAAGGTTAGTACACGCAGCCGAGTAAAAGTAAGTTAGGGGAAGAGATTGGATTTGCGTTACTGAACAACCTGCTGCCCAGTTACAGATATGCTCAACGGCCCATCTATTCCTAAAATTAATTACAACACAATCACCCTGAATGTTTTTCGTCCGGGTCCCACCCAGTCCACATGTCTAGCAAAAAGGATTTCACTAGATGCCTGGTTTGGGAGAGGCCTGTTGTAATTCAGCCAATGGATATATTTGTTTTTAAGCTCACTGTAGACGTCTTGTTTTCCCTGGCTCAAAACAGGAACCCCTGCTAAAACTGCCACATATGGTATAGACTCTGGAGGGAGATCTATACGTGGTAGCACACTCTTTGGTACATCAAAAGTCTTAGAAATCTTTGCTGAAGGTTGATGTTTTGCTACCCCTCTGTCCCCCCCACCCTCCTCACTTCTGGGTATTGCTGGATCATTGAACACAACACCGTCACTAGGTTGATTAGGGTGTTCGGTGGGTAATACAGTTGGGGCGGATAATTCCACTAAGTCATTGGGGGCCGGCAGGGTTACATGGTGGCAAACTGCATTTGTTGTCCTAGACAGCCCCTCTATATTTCCAGTACCACCTTCAGCCCGCATGCCACCCTCTGCCTGTGCAGGGCCAAACAATGATTCGAGATGCGAAAGTCTGTCTTCTATAGAGTTCAGTCTATCATAGATAGGAAGACAGGTCTCAGTAAATATGTATTCCAGTTTAGCCCAAAAGTCTTCCCCTACCTCAGTGGGGAACATATCACCAGTACTTAGTGAAGTCATAGACCCATGTGCAATAAGCTGGGGTGTATCAGGGCCCGCTACAGATCTTGTGGTTGGATTTGTCCCCAAATTGCTACATTTCTGGATTTTTGCTTTTTTGTTCTTCAGTGTGGCTCCACCACGCTTTCTTTTGACTACTGGGTCTGGTGCCGGATAAATATCACCAATTTAGGACTGGATGCAGACCATGTTAGCAATCTCGGTCTTGTTGGTCCGGAAAGCTCGCAATTTTGTGGAGGGATACATGGATCAACTACTACAGTGTCCACAGTAGCTGGGGGACTGGACAAACTGTCAGCAACTTTTGATGACTGATTGTCCTCACCAGTATAACCTGAAGACACAATATCGGCTGTTAATTGAGGCACTGGTGATGATGCCAAGGCCAGCGTGCCCATTGACGACTGCTTATCAAAAATCGGCTCCATAGATAGCCTCTTTTCAGTCATTTCAATTTCATGTGCCAGATGCCCTGGTTAAAAATTGGTCTAGTGTGCCCACAATAGATCCGCCTGATAGTGAATTTCTCCCCTTTCCCGCCTTCGCTGTAGCCATTATCTACTTTTATTACAATACAGCTGCTCCAATAGTTTGTAGCAAAAAGAAAGTACGAAGGGTGGTCTTAGTAATCCAGCAAATGCGTACTAACCTTCATATGTTGCTCAGATGGAGGATTAAAGAGTGGGGCGGGCTCAGATAGTAGTCCTTCAGAATACACACAATAGGGAGACAGCAGGTTTAACAATCAAAATGGACACAACTTGTAATTAGTTCAATTCAGTTAATCAATTGTCTAGGGAGGGACGAAAATCCAATTCAGTGTCCAGCCCAAAAAAGTCTGTGCCAAATTACAGACCAAGGGGCTGATAAAAGCTAGCCATAGACCAGCGGGGAAACAAATGTGAGAGTTACAGTATCTTGCAAAATAGGACATGACTCTTCACGCTGCTGTCCTGAACCGAATGCAAGGGGGTGGCCCTGGCACTTCCTGGCAATGACGGGCAAGGATGGGCCCGCCCATGGCCCGCAAGCGTCCCGCGTCGGGGGAGTGAAGATGTGCTTAAAAGCACTAGAGTGCTGTCCTTGGCTCCTCTGTCTGGGGCAGTGCACACTGGGACAGGGAGTCCCCCTCCTACAAGCCCCGGCAGCTAGGTGGTGTAAGGCAAGAGTCCCGCGGCGTAAACAGAAGAAAAACTGTACTGTGTGTATGGAAATTTGTAATAAAAATGTATCTGAAATATATATTTCAGACGTTCTTACTTGAGCACCCATCAATGTTTTATACACTTTAGGTTAGTTTAGAAAAACATTGCAGAAGCAAAAACATGTCTTGCTTGCATGAATTTTAAGGTGCACAACTAAGTGAATGGTACAGCTGTTTACATTTAATCTCCAAAGAAGCTTGACATATGTGTGACTTCGACGCCTTTGGTTTATGGGACTAAAAGATGCACATTTATTGCGTAGAACATCATTGCGTGTTCACTTGCTTATTGTCACTAATGAATTGTGCAAAGGCTCACAGTGGCACTTAGAACAAGGTAAGTTGTGCAAGCTAAGTGAGCCACTACCCTGTGTTCAGAGAATGTGGGTAATATTGGATAGATTCCAAACCTTAAGGTTTGACCACTCTTTCGGTCAGACAGCAAGAGCACTTGGGCTTGTGCTAGAGGTCTCGGTCCACAATATTCTATAACCTGTTCCATCCCATTGTTTGAAATCCTAAAGAATAAAAATAGTCAAAACCTTGACTCAAATGTGTTCTTCAGCAAATGTGAAACCATACCAAACGTCCTCTATTACACACTGGCCGATCTAGCAAAATAATTCTCCGAATGGAGTACTTCAAATCTGATTGAGTGGATAACACTTAATTTTAAGCATAATTTGAACTTATTTTTAAGCTTAATTTTAAGTCTTCAGAAGCATATTGAATTGCTGCCAGGGACATATAAATGTACATTTCTTTTATATATTTGTGAATTATTCATTATTCCAGTAAATTTGATCACAGTGGTGTGTCACTGAACTAATTGTCAGATGTTCCAGTCATGTTCTACGAACAAGTCTTAAACAATGTATTGATATTCATGAATGGTTTTTTATAAATGTAAGATACAATGTGCAAACTGAATCTACATTTCACATTCTGACATGAGACACTATTGTACTAGAGAGAGTTTACGTTCTATTATACAAACAGTTGGTAAAAACATATTTTAGGAGGACAACACAGTGGGAAAAGTAGAAGTGCGTGGTAAAGGGAAATAATTAGATTTGCAGTGATGCATATACTGCATTTCTAAGTATTCACTTGTTGAAGGAAATAAACTGATAATTATCTCTGCCATATTTACCTAATTTACCTTAGGTTAATTCTGGTGGTAGTCTCTCAACAAGAGGAAAATCCTCCAGTGGAGGATTCACTACGTTCCTCTCATCATAAGGTATTTGCAGCGATCTTTTTAAAAGCGGTAGTAACTAAATTACCTCTACATGTGGCGTACCTTGCGAAGATCCTAAAGCATGTTACAATTACCACTGTTGGTCATAGGTGCAAGAAGGAACAGGACTCATGATACAAATATTCAAAGAATAAAAACCATGCCCCCTTCCAGTAATCCCAAAAACACTCAGCATCAACAAGGATGCCATGGAAGCATGACAGGCATCCCGAGTTATGACTTTACTTACACAATGCTACACCCAATTGAAGACCTCAATCAGGGTGAAACAGGTCTTGGGTTGCTTGTATTCTGGTTCAGAGAGGACCTGGCTTTGCAGTTCAGGCTGGACTATTTCTATTTGAGCAGGGTCAAAACTGATGTGCATATGGCTGTGTCTAATAAGAGTTGCCGGGAAGGGCAGAAGAAGTGGGTTGGAGTGCTACCTTGAGGTATTGCCAGTGGTTAGACTTATTTCACACATTCTCCTATCATCTTATGTGTAGGTCAACTTGATTTACCAGCATTTTTTCGAGCTGAAAGTAGATTTGACTATTATCAGCTTAGATCCGTAGGTTCACTTGGTGCTATTTCTAGAGCAGTATCAATGAATACAAGTAAACACTGAAGAGCAAGCACGGACGGTATGACCGTATTATTCTAAAAAAAAATTCTTTTGTGGTGTTGATTTCATGGACCCAATTCAGACCTTTTGGCTGCATCTGGAGAGGAATGACCAAAATAATTTCAAGGTTGAAACCAGTGCCTAATCTGAGCTGGTGGTTTCTGGCGCTCGGCGCCTGCACTTATGATCAACACCGGCACTTACGACAGTCCACCACATGTCGATGGTGTCTGTCTACTTTTGAAATGAGCACAACAACAGTTGTTTCACAATTCAATATACAATCAAAATGAACATTATTTGCTACTGCTTTGAATTGCCTGGGATATTCTGAATTGTCAGAAAAGAAGAAGTATGATGGTTTGTACTTGAATTGGTACTGTCACTGGCAGCACAGGCAGGGGGTATGATTGATGTAATCTACATTGGCCTCCTAAGTAGGTCCCGGGCAATTTCTTTCTTTACAAATTTAGCACTGGAAACACTAACTCCTCAAGGCAACTCACAAATATCTAATCGTCCACAGTTGCCTTAGGCTTCTAGGCTGTTGCAATGTTCTGGAGTATGAGGCCTGTATATTCTTGTTTTCAAACAAGCAAAGGAACAGATCTTCAGTGTTATTAACCAGTAGCTGGCTTACACCCAGATTAGCGATTGGAAGAACTAACTTTACCTCAGCAAACTGAAACTATCTTCATCTCCCTTGGAGGGGAGGGTGAAAGGAAGAATGACGAGGCCAAAATAAAGAAGTACAGAGATGCCATGGAAATTTTCCTTATGACCCCCAAAGCTGCTCCTTCATCTACGAGCTTTATTGACGCTGTTCTCATGATTTGTGAGCAGAAGAAAAACTATACTGTTTGTATGGACATTTTTAATAAAAGTTAGTATCAAATACATAACTGGGTAAGGGGGAGTTCACTTCTTATTTTTAAAAAAGTTTGAAAAACCATTAAGAGAAAACCACATTTTTAAATTGATATAAAGAAAAGTACCTCTTATCTATTCTTACGTAAGCACCCATCAATATGTTATACACTTTAGGTAAGTTTCAGAAACACACTAGAAGAAAAACATGTTGCTTGTGTGAATTGTTTACGATGCCTAACTAGATGAAAGGCGCAGTTGTTTGCATTTGGTCTCCAAATAGGCTTGACATATGTGTGACTTTAACACCAGTGGTCTATGGGACTAAAATATGCACATTAACTGTTTAGGACATCATTGTGCATTCACTTACAGGTTGGTACAAATGAATTGAGCAATGGCCCACAGGTGCACCTAGGACCAAGGGCCAGATGTAGGAGCCCAGATACCGGTCGGTAACGGCCGATTTCGGCCATTACCGACCGGTATTTAGGATTTGGCATGTAGGGGGCATGTCATATACAGAATCGGTAAATTTAATGATTCGGTAAATATACAGAATCGGTAAAATACCGAATCAGTAAATTTACCGATTCTGTAAATGAGATGTAGGTGGCACTTCAAAGAGTGCCACAGGCCCTTAAGAGTCGGTATTTTACCACCCAATCCTATTGGGTGGTAAAATACCGAATACAGGTGTGCATGCACATCGGTGCATGCACACCTGTGCAATGTGACACACAGACATGCCCTTAGGGCATGTATGTGCGCCACATGTTACACGTGCCTGTATTCGGGGTGCTAGAGGGTGTCAAAGTGACACCCCCTGCACCCTTGCAGGATTCGGTATTTACCGAATCGGTAAATACCGAATCGGTATTGCCCATTGATTCCTATGGGCTTCAAGGCCCATAGGAATCAATGGGCAATACCGAATCGGTATTTACCGATTCGGTAAATACCGATTTTTACAGAATCGGTATTTCAAAAAATAAATTCACCTACATCTCCCTCCTTCTAATTTACTGATTCATAAATACCGAATCTGTAAAATTCGGTATTTATGAGTCAGTAAATTAGAATTACCTACATCTAGCCCCAAGTGAATTGTGAAGTCTCAGTGATCCACTACCCTTGTGTTTGGAGAATGTAGATAATATTGACTAGATTGCATACCTTAATGTTTGGCCTCTGTTTCCGACGGACAGCAAGCGCACTTGTGCTCATGCTAGGGGTGTTGGTCACCAATTTTTTGTAACTTGCTCCATCCCACTGTTTGAAATCCTAAAGAATGAAAAAAGTCAAAACCTTTACTCAAATTCGTTCAGCAGTAAATGTTGAACCATATCAAACATCCTTTCCTTCACAATGAACCATTGAGCAAAATAATTTTCCGAGCAGAGTACTTCAAATTTATTTGATCTGATTACACTTGCAGTGTACCATAACAATTGCCAGCGTCTACCACCCCCCCTTCCCCTGTCCCTCCACCCCCTGAACCTGGTGACCATAAGAGTGAGATAGAGAAGTAATGGTGAAGGGCTGGGATATGTCCAAATCAGTGTCAATTTCAATGAGCACCGGTGTACAGTAGGACCTAACCTTCGGGCATTCCCATAAAATGTGTAGGAGTGTACCTCAGGATCCACAGTGGCACCAGCAATCACGAGATTTAGACTGGTTGTATTTATGAATCTGGTGGGGTGTGTAGTACCAGTATGTGACGATCTTTGTGGCAGTCACCATACTGGCCATGCTATGCGTGGTGTGTCGCGCCGTGTAGTAAATGTAGCCCCATTGTAATGTTGTAAACTCCTTGCCTCTTTCTGATTCCCATCCTGTTTGGCTCTTGGATTTGGAGACCTCTGTAGGTGAATTGATCAGGCAGTATAGGTCTGAGGCCAGGCGCTTGTTGGATGACCTCGACACAAGCCAGCTCTCGAAGGGGGTAAGTTGCAGCTCTGCAACAGGGCAAATAGTGGGGTGCAATGCCCAGTGTGAGATCTGAGTGTAGTGCCAGCGCTCCATTTCAGCGAGGGAAAATTCTGAACAGTGGGTCGCGAAGGGGAGTGGACCCTTCAAGTCGAACAGGTGGCCCACCAACCTGCATTCGGCATGTACCCATACTTGGAATGAGGGATTGTGGGTGCCTGGTTGAAAATCTGGGATCTTGACTATGGGGGTAAGTGGCGAGGGAAAGGTCATGAGACCCCTCTGTGTTGCTAAGCTGTCCCAGACTGCCAGCAAAGCCTTGGTAATGGGCAAGAGGAAGTGATCTGGACTGTGCTTCTTTATGGAGGTATGGGATGCGCCACGGTGCTTGGCCAGCCAGAGCTCGGTCCATAAACAGACATTTCTTTTCAGATTCTGCATGTGACCATTCCAGTAAAACCCTTGATTAGGTGACCTGGTAATAGTGAACAAGGTTGTTGACTCCCAGGCCACCCTCATCTGGGGAGGGGTAGCTGAGGGCTCTACAGATACGAGGATGTTTATCTGCCCACACATCCATTAATTTCTTTTTAGCGAGAGAGCCTGGGGAGGATGGTCATTTTAATTGCTAGTATTAGTCCTAGCCAAGAGAGGGAGTATGACCACAACTGACACAGTTCGGATTTGATCTGGTGAGTTAGCTTTTGCTAGTTAAGACTAATAGTGTCAGTGATGGCAGCGGTTATCTGGAGGCCTAGATATGGGATTGATACCGGGGCCCACTGTTTGGGCAGGGCCTTTTGCAAGTGTCTAACGTCTGTGGCCAGAGGGTAGGTTGAGGGCTTGCGATTTTTGGATATTTACCGTAAAGCCTGATGTCTGACCAAATGACTCCAGTGCTGCTAAGAAAGCTGGCAGTGAAGCGGAGGGCTCCTCCAATGAGGCTATGACGTCATCTGGGCAAAGGCCGATGGAGTGCAATTCTCCTCCTGCATTGGACACCTTTTTATCTGTGAGTTGGAATATACTTTTTGGGCCATGGGTTCTATGTACAGGCTGAACAGCAGGGGCGACAAGGGGCACCCCTGCCTGGTCCCTCTAGTGGTATGTTTAGGGGCGGAGGAACAGCAGCTGTTGATGCCAACTACGGCTATTGGTTGAGTGTAGCTACTAAGACTCCACTTTTGAAAGTGATCCCCTATGCCAAAAAGGGTCAAGGCTGCCTCCAAATAAGGCCATTGTACCCTGTCGAAAGCTTTCTCTGTTTCAACTGCCAAGAGCATTCTTTCTTGGGCATATCTTTGGGCTTTATCAATTATGTACAGGATCATTCTTGTATTGTCACTACACTTCGTTGGGGATCAAATCCAGCCAGATCGGACCTATGATGCCTGGGAGGAGGGGATTAAGCCTAGCAGCAAGAATGCCTTTAAGGAGCTCAAGAGGGAGATGGGATGATAATAAGAACAGTGAGTCCTGTCCTTCCCGAGTTTGGAATTTACTACTATTGCTGCACGGAGCATTGAAGGGGGAAGTGACCCTTTGTCTCCAATTGCGTTAAAAAGCCTGGTATGAATAGGGGCTAAACTGTGGCAGAATGTCTTATAAAAGGAGGCTGGTAATCCATCTGGCCCCAGGAACTTGGATAGCTTCAGGTGGGACATGCTAGAGATGACTTAGTCTATCCGGATTGGGTGTTTTAGCTCCGCCGCTTGCATGGACGTCAGGGTGGCAGTAGTAGACGCCTTGAGATATTCAGGGATTGCGTCCGGTGGGAGGTCTTGTGCTGTGTAAAGAGTCTGGTAATATTCCAGAAATGGTTCAACTATGTGTGCATCATCGGTCCATTTGGGTCCCACCCTGTCCAGGACCTTTGGGACCCCTGTCACTTGGTGTTGGCATCAAAGACAGCTTGCCAGGAGGTGACAAGGCCAGTTGTCCCCTATGTAAAACCTATGCCGGAGCCTAAGGGCTGCGTGTTCTGCACTGTCCACATGCAGTCCAGCTAGTTGAGCTCGGGTAGTCTCGAGCTGTCTAGAGATCCTAGGGGCCCCTGTTCTCTTATGTATATGTTCTAGTTCTGCCACCTGGCAGGACATGCTCTCCCTCTTCTCATGTCGGATTCTATTGTCCGCCAAATCTATAGCTATAAATTCTTCTCCAACCACAGCATTTAAGGCATCCCACAGAGAGGCAATTGAGATTTCAAGGGTATCTTTGATTACAAGATCGTCCTGGATTGTTGTGGTGATCTGGGTTATGACCTCAGGGCGGTAGAGCAAGAAATCTTTAAGTTTACAGGTTCTGAGGGGTCAGTTAGACCTCGGCACAGCAAGGGTCACTGTCACAGTGGTGTGGTCAGAAAGCAAACGGGGTTCAATCTCTGTTGATTGGACCATGGAGGCCACTTCCAGAGTGTCCTAGAAATGTAGTCAAGTCAAGCATAAGTTTTGTGAGCATGAGAGTAGAAGGTGGAATTTTGGAAGTCAAGGTGTTAAGTTAATTTAAATCATTTATATAGCGCGCAGCTACCTCAGCGAAGAGGTGTCATGGCGCTAGTAGCAGTGTCACTGATGAGATACGGGATTAAGGCACTGGAAAGAGAAAGGTCTTAGCGGCCTTACAGAAAGACATCAAGCTGTCCAGACAACAAATCTGCGCAGGCAAGGAATTCCACAATTTACCCGCCAAACAGCGAAAAGATCGTCCACCAGATCGGAGACGCTTCACTCAGGGGACCATAGCTAGGTGTTGCCCAGCTGATCGTAGTTGGCGCATAGGAACGTAGGGTACCAGTAATATGGAAAGGATCTCAGGGGAGGAGAAGTTTAAGATTTTAAAAGTCAGGCACAGAGTTTTAAATTTGATTCTTTTCGTCAAAGGCAGCCAATGAAGGTGGCAAATCGCCCCAGTTCAAGTTCTAGGGAGCCTCAGCAGGACACGAGCTGCTGCGTTCTAAACACGCTGCAGACGATTCGTTCCTGCCTTATTTGCCCCTAACAGGAGTGAATTAGCATAGTCCAATCTGGACAGGATGGCCGCCTGTACTATCGTCTGGTGGGTAGAAGGATCAAGGAACCCCAACAAGGGTCTAAACCCTTGGAGTAGGCCAAAGCAAGTACCTGCTAATTTCTTGGTATGCTCCTGATAGCTAAGAGTGGCATCTAGCCAAACCCCAAGATTGTGTGTGGCTCAAGAGGTCTATCAAGCCCAAGCCGCCCAGCCAGGACTCTCCCGCTACCGAGAGTGTCCCTGCCTGTCTGTGGCATTGTGCTGATCTGTCCAGGTTGGCATTGAATATCAGATTCAAGTCCTCCCCCAGCAGCAACATTCTTCAATGTGTACCCATGATTTTAGACACTGCTTTGCGAAGAAAGGGTTCCTGTCCTTTGCTGGGGGAGTATATGGTGCCCACTGTGAGGTTGCTAGATCCTACGGGTAGAGAGGATGCTAGAAGTCTGCCCTTAATCTCTGCCTGTTAAAGCCCCACCTTACGAGGGAATGTCTTAGAGACCAGGATCGCAACACCAGCCGTTTTAGTCGGGGATGATAAGAAAAACTAATAGGGGAATGCCGTTGAGCGGAATCTATGCTGATCTTTGGGTAGAAGGTGCATTTATGTGTGCCCCAGAGTTTTCTAGATAGGAGAGGATAGAGCTCTGCTTCAGCGTATTGGTTTAGGTCCTTAACATTGAGTGTGAGAATCACTAAGTGGTCAGTCATGTAATCTTCAAGTAGCCCCGTCTGTGCCAAGGGCGTGGGCCATTGAGTCAAATGTGGTACAATAGATGTGGGATGTGCAAGCGTGTCTAGTCACCAGGTCCAACAAGTCCCCATAACAAAAGGACCTAATGGCCAAATTAAACAAATAACTCATATTGTTCAAGAGAAGAGCATTGTCCAGGATGGGTGTCTCCATGGAATACCAAAGGTAGGGAGGAATCTTTGTGCACTCCCCCACCTCTGAACCCCAAAAGAGGAAAAGAATGGAAGTTCATAGAGAATGAGTGTAAGTGGTAGGAGCATTTCAGATCATGTAGCCGCCGCCCCCACTGAGTCTCCTGCTAGGGTAACCAGGATTGTCCCCCTCTCCCTAGAGATGGTGTCAGGGTCTGGTCAGACTCCAGGTGGGGGAGATCATGGGCCCCCAGGACCGTGAGGCCCCCTTCTCTCACTGCCTCCCCTCCCGGTGCCGGGACCCTCCGGGGAAGAGTCCTTCAGGTTGAGTATACAGCATGCCTCGTACAGAGAGGGAAGGTGGTGGAGCTTCACCTCTAAGCAAAAAAACATTCGAAAGGGATGTCCCGAGGAGTAGGACACCCCCTGCTCTCTAAGGTGGGAGGTTACCGGCCAGAAGGCATTACGCTTCTGAAGGGTAGACGCTGCCAAATCCTGATACAGGAGGGTAGACTGGCCTAGATACTGGATTGGATGTTTGTCCCTGGCAGTCCTTAGGAGTTCCTTCTTGAGTGTAAAATCATGGACGCAAGTCAGGATGTCTGGGGAAGGTCCATCCGGGCCTCTCTGAGGTCCGACCCTGTGTGCGTGGTCTATCTTGATTTCTACCTCGGGCCAGCATCCAGGATTGCTCTAAATAGTTCCGATACGAAGGCGAGAATGTCCTTTCCCTCTGCCCTGGAAGCGATGCCCCGGAGACAAATGCTTCTGGTTGAGTGGCATCTGCTAGTTCCTCGCAGCTCTTAGAGGGGGCCGGGTCTCCTGTGTGTGCCCCCGATGGGCAGAGAAGCATGCCCTTCACCGTCCTGCCTCTCTTAGTTTTCCCCGAAGCCAGAGCGGGGAGGCAGTAGGTCCAACCCTGCTCGCTGGTGAAAGGCAAAGGACAAGCCAGGGGCTGGAGCAGACGGAGGTGTGCCTGTGGCTTTGAATTGTAGGCTGGGGGGGTCCGTAGGCTGCTGGGCGTTCGGAGGCGCCCAGTAAGGATGCGGACCCCCGGATCGGTCACCGCATGGAGGGAGGTCAACAGGGAAGGGTGATCTGCCCCCTGCCATGGTCAGTGTCTGGATGCTCAGGCCTTTCCTATTCCCTTATATGCAGGAGCGAGAGGGCAGGCCTGGTTTAGGCAACAAGGGCCAGGGGACTCAAGGGCCTGAAGCAAGGCATCTGTCTTGATGTAAGGCTTGATCCGGTTATGAATTGCTGAAGCTTTTGGGGCATTCCCCAGTGCACTCATGGGCACAGGAGAGGGGCCCCTGCCGTCCACCCTGGGGCCCACTGATCAGGTCAGTATATCACTGGGGGGCCCCATCCACTAGTTCTGCAGCTGCTCCCCCCCTCTCCTCACCTTCTTGTCTGGGTTGGTCCCTCTGGGCTTGCTCTCAGGAATGACAAGCTCTGCACTCCCTGCTGCAGGCCCGATGCTCTGTCGGCCCAGCGGGCCTTCAGGTGTGCTCCTCTGGGCGTGAATGGACGAGGTCCCGCTCTCTGCCCTGCAGGTGATGCAGCACAAGCACAAATCCCACCTCAGGATCCTCCTCAGGGGTTGTTGCAGCCACCAGGGGCCTTGGACAGTTCTATGGTGCAGAGCGGAAGATTTCCATGGGGCGGGCCCGCACCGGTGTCTCTGCGGTAGAGTTTACGGTCCCAGCGCTCACAGTCGGTCCTCCAACTCTCCGGCCTAGTTGCAGCCGTCCGGAGACCCACACGTGGTCTTGCGCGTCTCTGCGTCCTTTTACCGGTCCAGGAGTCGGGGCAGCTGCTGAATTGGGCCGCCAGGTACCAGAGGTCAACTCGCTCACCACTGGCGTCCACCTGCTCCAGGCTATTGTCAGCAGGGCTTTCCAGTGAGGATCGGAGAGGGACGAAAACGCATCTCAGCCATCCGCCATCTTGGCCATGCCCCATTTAACCTTAATTTAAACTCATTTTAACTCTTAATTTTTAAGTCTTGAAATGCATATTGAATTACTGTAAGGGACACAAAAATGTATATTTCTTGAATATATTTGTGGAAAATGGATTATTCCAGTTGAATTTGATTGCAGTGGTGTGTCACTGAACTAATTGCCAGATGTTGCAGTCATGTTCCACATACAAGTCTTTAAAAATCTACTAATATTCATTACTTTTTATTAATAAATGTAATACACAATGTGGAAATAGAATCCGCATTTTTTCAGTAATGGAGAGATCTTGACATGAGTCACCATTGTGCAACAGAGTTTATGTTCTATTTTTCAAAACGTTTGTAAATAGATTTTCATAGGAGACAAATTAGGAAGAAGGAGAGTAAAGTAAAGGGAAATTCTTAGATTTGTTGAGCTGTATATCCTGCTTTTCCAAGTTTTGAGTTGTAGAAGGATTTTTAATTAAAATGAAGGATCCTGGTTTGATATTATTTTTTTTTTAACATTACCGTCTGTATTTATCCATATTTATTTTTTGCCCATTTTATCCGCATTTATCCGAATTTATTTTGTGTTTTGCGTATAAATTAAGTTGAAAAACTACATTTCCATATTTGTATAACTGATAGACGCACACTTATACTGTGATGTTCGTCGTGTTTTAGCTATTTAAGCTGTCAAATATTACATAACAATGCATCCAATACTAGCATATACTATAAATGAATGTTGACATATGGCGTTATTTAAAGACATTTCATCCTGTTTTTTATTTATCATGCTGTGCACCTGGTCAGCTGTTGTCCCTTAATTCAGGAAAGACAGCACAGAGAGTCACTTAAAAAGAGCACAATGTACTGCATTTATCCACTTTAAAAATAAATGCAGACAGAAACCACATTGTTTTCTGTCTGTATTTATCTGTAAAAATACGTAAAAACGGAAAACAGGGAGCCCTAATTATAATTATCCCTGCAATATTTACCTAATTTACCCTAAGTTAATTCTGGTGGTAGACTCTCAACAATTTTCCAGCTAAGGATTCTTGTGAGAAGTTGGCCTGGTATATGATGTCTACTAATTAAAGTGGGCACCTTGCACCAGTCCAGACAACCCTTATGGTGATTTAAGAGGCCTCAAACAACCTTAGAAAGTTATCCATGTGGTAGCTGTGGAGAGCAGCCTTCAGACTTGAAATAGTGAAAAGCAGCTTGTTTTACCAGAATACAATTATATAGTGTAGATTAAACGAAAGAGAACCACACAAAATATTTATAAAAACATGTATTTATTATATAATACTCTCTAGTACGTTCCAGTATCTCCTACACGGAGATATACACAAAGCACACAATACTATTGCAAAGAAATCAATGTAAATAGCACTAATAAACAGTGGGCCCCAGAGGGGGACCAAACCATATACTAAGAAAGTGGAATAAGAACCACGCCTCGAGTCAGGACAATGTTGAGAAGACATAGAATTGCTGGGAGCCCAAGAAACTACCCAAGGAGTCCATGTGCTGTGTGGGAACACGACCGCGTGCTCGGTACAAGTCTATGTGCAAGTCGTGGTTGGAGTTTTAATGATAAGGGACCCTTCCCAGTGGGCTTGTAAGAAATCCCATGGAAGACAGAAGGTGGGAGATCCACCCCACCCGTGCATACTGAAGAACCCAAGTTAACTATCCCAGGGAAGCCGGGTGCATAGGGACGAAGTGACCTTTGGAAACCACCGTCGAACTCAGTGGAGGACTTCGAGAAAGTGCCACTGCTGAAAGGGAGAAGAATGTCCGGTGGAATCCAAATGTGGATTCTAGATGAAGAGTACCTGTAAGCAGAGTGGACATAGTCTGGGTCACTTAGAAGTGACCAGGGGCTCATGATACGTATGCCCACTGATGTCTGGTGCTTCAGGATAGTTAGATGGTGCTCTTGACACCGCGGCTGCGGGGACCAGGCGACATTGAGGACAACCAGGAGCTGGATGCAAGCGGTCCCACGAAGCATGGCGGGTGCTGAGGGATAGGTGTCCATCAGGAGCACCAACAAGCCTTGGCAACAACAACCTACACAGGAAGTCAAGAAAGCGTACGGATCGGACCAGCATGGAGACATAGAATTCGCAGTTTCACAAAACAGCAAGCCACAGAACACCTGGTGCAAGATGGATAAAGATCTTTGTAGAGAAAGTCGCCAGAGGTGGGGCTACTCAGAGCCCAATTCATTTGTCAAGGAATTGCCAACAAGCTAATGCACTTGCAAATACATGCGATGCACAGGGGTTCAGGTATTGCAGCCCCAACAAGGGATACTAGCCTCAACCTTGGTGAGAGGGCAGATAGAGCCTCGAGGGACATAGAAACCCACCTCCTGTGGTGCTGGAACCTTCAGAGTCCATAGAAGCTCAGAATTGGCAGACTGATCAGTAGTGTTGAGGTACCTGCGAATGCAGAGGAATGACTCCTTTAATCCAAGGGTATTATCTTCAGTTGTCTTTGATGCTCCACAGGTTCGGCACGGATCCTGTATGTTGCACAGGCACAGAAGATGCAGCAGGCTGAGAGGGAGACAGAGTCAGGCCCAAACGAAGTCTAGAAAAGTCCAGAGTGCCCAGACGGTTGAAACGCTGTGGTTTCAGGTCTGAATCTTATCCACAATGAATCAATGGTCATACAGCCAGGTGAGCCCTTAAGTACCCTAAGACAAGGGTTGGGAAGATTCAGGGGAGGGTCTGGACAGGGGGGAGGTTACACCCATGTCCTTTGTCCATTTTCGCGCCAGAGCGAGAGCAATCAGCTTGAACTGGACTATACACAGGTACACCAAATGTGCCCCTTGTGCAGACTTTCAGTCACTGGGAAGCTCACCCACCCAGCCCTAATTAACTAAATCCTGTCTAGGAGTTTGTCACACCTCCCTGTGATAGGATGCCTATTGTTCTGCCTTCACCTTCTAGAGCTTGGCACAGCAGCAGGAGGGCAGGAATGTGTCCCAGGTCGGCAGCATCCATTTTGTGCTGTGCGGGACTAGAAGGCTAGTAGCAGGAACACTGAGAGCTTCACAGATTACTCTACCGATGGGTGGAATCATGCCTCCCACAACGATTACCAGTGTGAGAGTATGATTCCAACATGTTTGACACCAAACACAATACGGTTTGTGGCAGCCATTTTAGAGATGGTTATCATGCAGTCGCATAATTCCCCTCTAAATTCGTCAATGACTGCTTCACTGACAACCCGGGAGAATAGACTCCGTAGGCTGCAGTGGTGTCCTGCTTATGCAGGGACACCCTCTTACTTAGAACCAAGCACCCTGCCTTCAGGATTGTAAAGTCCTGCTATAGGGGTGACTAATAGGTTTCAAGTGCAGTGACCCTTAGATATAGTAAACCTGTATCTTTAATAAGTGGAGCACACTTACTGGCAGCCACCCCTCTCATGAAGGTATCTACAGTGAGAAGGATGTCAGATTCTGAGACTATCGCATTCCCTGGTAAATGGTGGTATGGCAGGTTTCTTGCAAATGGAAAAGTGGAATCCCACAAGTGGAACTTACCTAAAGTTAGGTGCCTCAGTCTTCCCGGTGTATCAGCGAGGGTTAGCCCTGTGAGCACCGATTGTCAATATGAAGCCGGGAGACGGGCCCATACTCAGTAAGTATTTTGCGTGCCAAGCTTCGACACGGAGCTTACTGCGTCCAAGGATGCTTGGGATTTGCACTCCGGGGGGGGGGGGGGGGGGGGGGGGGGGGGGGTTAAGGGGGAATGGAATTAAACCACTCAGTGCCTGTGGTGTGAAGGAGAGGTGGCGGGCTCACAGTGGACAAAGCGCAGAGTAAAATCAATGGCTGTGTCCCAAAAGGTATAAACTGAAAAAATAACAACAGTAAAATGTTGTAAAGAACAGGAGAAAGGCATTGTATCCTTACACCTGACTAATCAGGCAGTGTGACTCAATGCTACCAGGTATGTCCTAGGACAAAGTCAGGTGATCATAGGTAGCCTTATATCCCGAGCGAGCATCCCTCGTTGGCAGTTCCATGGTCTACAATTAAAATATATAGGTTGAAGCTGGGTAAAGACAGAGGCACTCACTCATGTCGTAGTGTTGTGGTCTTCACGAGTCAGATACTAGGAATGGGCACGCATATTGGCGTCCAGGGGAGCATAGACCAGATCTACTGTGTCTAAGGTCCATATGGAAAATACCTTCAACTCACTTTTTGGCATCATGCTGGGAGGCAAACTGGTCTGTCAACTTCCCAGGCTTGACCAGGGTATATATTGTCACTTAACCTTTGCTTGTCGCTTTCGAGCCTATAGACCCAGCGTTGTTCACTATGCAAGAGAACTGACTCTAAAGTACCTATACTGGTTGCATAGTTGGGCTTGTCAAATACCAGCCAGGTGATATCGTTCTTAGAGTGGGCATGCTGTAAAAAATGTCTAGTCAGTTTTGTATTGTTTCTCTTACACCACAAAGAGCTGCGGTGCTCAATGATCCTTGTGCGGACCTTGCGAGTAGTCATCCCAATGTAATTTAATCTGCATGGGCATCTCAATAAGTATATTACCCCCTCTGTGTTGCAATTTGTATGTCTTGGAAGTTACCATAGTGTCCGTAAGCCTAAATCAATCTGTGTAGTTGTTATAGTGTATGGGTATGTTGAGCATGACCCACATGGAAAGTGTCTCCTTACCAGTGGTAGGGACCACAGTGTGTTCTGTACTAACTGTGGTTGTTCGGTATGTGGTCTGGTGTGGACTACCATATCTTTGATGTTCCTACTGTGTTTGAGTACAAAGAGTGGTCTATCCATGTATTTAGTACAGGCCAGTTTCTTGTCACAATCCTCTTCACTGTGTTGGTCAAGTGACTGTCGGTCCCTACACAGACTAACCTGTCATCACGTTGTTTGATGTGCCTACCTAGGAGGGCCTCTCTATTATTATTTCTGGCACGCTTAGCTCCTCGGTTGATTCATTTTTCTGGTATGCTCTCCGGGATAGGTTAGTACTAAGTGTAGTCGTATGTTCTTTGAATTTTCATATTTCGGTGCAGTTTCTCCTTAGTCTCAGAAATTGCCCTACTGGCAGATTATCCCTTAATGCAAAAGAGTGAAAGCTATTGTAGCTCAGAAGGGAGTTCCTATCCATGGGCTTGTTGTAGAGTTCTGAATGAATACCACCGTCTTTGAGGTATAGCAAGAGATCCAGGAATGGTAGGGAGTCTTTGCTGTGTTCGCAGATAAATCTGAGATTGGTGTTCCTGGTGTTCACCCACCCTGAGAAAGCATGCAGTGTCTGTGCCACCTTCCCAGATTACCAAGATGTCATCTATATATCTCTTCCAAATTTTCAGGTTCTCGGTGTATGGATTGGATGGAGGGTAGATGCAAGACGTTTCAAAATTGTGCATGTATAGATTTGCTATGCTCGTGGCACAAATACTCCCCATTGAAGTACCATTAGTCTGCCAATACAGATATTCTTTGTACTGAAAAAATCATCTTTCATTGCTATTGTTGCACACTCCAATATGAATATGGTAGGTGTCATGTCTTCTCGTGTTCTAGAGCTAAGAAGATATGCAGTGCTCCTCAGTGTGTCACCTTGCGGGATATTCGTGTATAGAGTGTCTACATCGTAGGAGACAAGTAAATGTTTAGTTGGATCGAAAGTAATGCCTGTCAATGTGTTCAGAACATGCTTTGTATCCTGGAGGTAGGATGGCATTTCTGACACACAAGGTCGCAGGAACCAATCCACGAATTGTGATAGGGGCTCAAAAAGGGAGCCAAATAACCCTGGGCGAAGTACTATGCTGCGCTCCCGTAGTTTGGGAAGTTTGCGCTACTTTGCACTAAGCGAATTGCAAGTAGCACAGTACTAACACGCGTAGCGGTCATTTTTTGCTTGTTCGCGGTCTTCAACGTCAAGTTGACGACCTCGAGCGAGCAAAATGACATCCCGGCTAGACTTTTTCCTTATTCGCCATCAGCAACATCAAGTTGGCAATCACGAGCGTGGAAAATAAACCTCTCGGCAAGATTCTCAACGCAGGGAGGTCAGGTTTCTCATTGCGAGTGGTCGCGTATGCTCGAGACCGCTCGTGATGAAAAACTACCAGTCCACGTTGAAAAAGCTGCAGCTCGAGTAGAAATCTACTCGAGCGGCAGAAAACGACCGCTTGCACTGTGCAATAGTGCAGACAAAGCATCCTGCACTCTGCAGTCAGTGCGAACAGCATTTTGCACAGTACACTACGCAGTTCGCATACCTACGCGTAGCTCGCGTAGTGAGAAGTGCACTTCGCGTAGCTACGCGTAGCACTACTACGTGAACTACGCCCAGGGTTAGAGCCGATCGCCAAAACTATTGGTGGTCTAGTTGATTTCTGAATCTTCGGGAGTATGTTGAAATATGGAACCTTGGGATGAGTGGGTTGTAAGAATTCACTCCTAGTGATCCAGCCTGCTTCATATCCTCTCTCTATCAGAGTCTTGATGGTTTTCTGTAGTCTCTGAGTTGGGTCATGTTGTAAATGTTGATACTACCCTTGATCACTCAGTTGGCGGAGACGTTTCTGATGGTAATCTGTGCTGTTCATGATCACTATGGCTATAGTCTTAAGAGGGGTCCAGGTCTCATGGCTAAGATTGACTATTATGATGTATGACTCATCAAGGGCGGTGGATCCTTGGACATTGCTCCTCTTCACTTGTTGTTCAATCGCAGGGTTCCACTGTATATGTGGTCTCTCCTAGTATATTTGGTCTGGCTGTGTTGCCCTGGTTCCTTGTCTTCTTCTATTTATTTATTTATTTATTTTATTTATTTTTGGAGTTTTCTATAGCGCTGGCCAGACCCAGGGGTATCGGAGCGCTTCACAATTTGATTGGGAGGAAAGAGAGCGAAATAGTACAGTGAAAAATAGACAGACATCATACAAGTTCAGCAAATTAACAGCCGCCTGAGGGGCGGGATTGAGGTAGTGTTTTTGAGGTATTCAAGGTTCCTGTCGCGTTGTTGAGGTAGTATTTATGAGGTAGTTAAGGTTCTCGATTGCGCTATTGAGGTAGAGTTCGGGAAAGCACGGTTGAGGTAGAGGATTTTTAGGCGGTTCTTGAATTCCGTAAAGGACGGGGTAGTTCTGATGTCCACTGGGATGCAGTTCCAAATTTTCGGGGCGTTGCCAGCAAAAGAGCGGTTGGCGGTTCTTTGTTTCCGGGTTTTCAAGGGGATGAGTAGTAGGGAGTTTGAACTTCTGAGATTTCTGGATTGACCAGCTTTCTTGAGTTTGGAGGCTAGATATTCCGGTTTCCCTGTGTGTAGGGCTTTGTGTGTGAGACAGGCTGTTCTGAAGTTTGCGCGCATTTCCACTGGGAGCCATTTCAGGTCGTTGAGTGCGGGGGATATGTGGTCGAATTTCCTTACACCTGAGACCATTCTGGCTGCTGCATTGAGGGTTGTTTTTAGTGGCGCTAGGTGGGATATGGCTGTGCCGGTTAGGGTTGCGATTCCATAGTCCAGTCTGGACAGGACCAAAGCTTGGGTGGCTTGTAGGAGGTCTTTTTGTGGGATGTGAGGTTTGATTTTATTGAGGAGCTTCAGGTTGAGGAAGGCACTTTTCGCGGAGTTCTTGATGTGATTTGACATCGTTAGTTTGTGATCCAGGGTGGTTCCCAGGGATTTTACTGAGCTGGTCAAGGTGAGATTTCCACTGAGGGCGTCAATGTCGTTCAGCCATTCCATTATTTGTGGGTTGTTGTCTTTGTTAGAGATGAGGAGGATCTCTGTTTTTCCTTGATTGAGTTTGAGGTGATTCATCCCTAGCCAGTCTTGGATTTCTTTTAGAGTGTTATTGAGTCTCCGGATGTCATTGTGGGACGTTATTTCTATGTAGATCTGTGTGTCGTCTGCGTAGAGGTGGAAAGGGATGTTGGCTTTTTTCAGTATGGTGGTGAGGGGGACCATGTATATGTTGAAAAGTTGAGGGGAGAGAACGGATCCTTGTGGGACCCCTCTGGACACAGGGAGAGGATCAGATGAGAACGATTTTATTTTTACTCTTTGGGAGCGGTTCTGGAAGAAGGAGTCAAACCATTTCAGGACCATGTCACCCGCCCCTACTCGTTCTTTGAGGGCCTTGATGAGGAGCTTGTGGTCAACCGTGTCGAATGCCGCTGACAGGTCTAGGAGGATGAGTAGGCAGCACTGATCCGCGTCAAGGGAGTTGCGTATGTCGTCAACTATTTTCAGGATTGCGGTTTCGGTGCTGTAGCCTTTTCTGAAGCCTGATTGGTTTTGGTCAAGAAGGTTGATATTGTCGAGCTGGTTGTTGAGTTGACGAAGCACGCATTTTTCTAGGATTTTGGCTAGGAAGGGTAGACTTGAGACTGGTCTGAAGTTGTTTGGGTCGTTGGAGTCGAGACCTGGTTTCTTCAGGAGGGGGGTGACCTGGCCCACTTTGAGGCAGTCCGGGATGGTGCCTGTTTTTAGGGAGCTGTTGATGATTTTGCACCAGATTGGAGCAAGGGTGAATTTGAGGTCTTTGACCATTTGGGCGGGGATGGGATCAAGGTTGTGGGAGGAGGGTTTGGAGGATGCTATTAGATTGAGGATCTCGGCTTCGTGGACGTGGTCGAAAGCGGGCCAGGTGATGGAGGTTGAAGCTTCTAAGGTGGTGAGTGTTGTGGTTAGGTTGATGTTGATGATCGGAGTCGGGTTGATGTCTAGGGATAGTTCGATCTTGGTTATTTTTTCGTTGAAGAAGGAGACGAAGTTGTCACATAGGGTTTTGGAGGGTTGCGCAAGGACCGTGGATGTCTTGGAGGTTTGTTTTTTGATGATATCAAAGAGTTCTCTTGGCCTGTTCTTTGCCTTTTCTAGCGCATTGCAGAAGAAGTTAGTTTTTTCGTTGTTGATGTGGTTCTTGTACCTTTTTCTCATTGCTCTGAGTTCCTCCCGGTTGTTAGAGGAGGGGTTCTTTCTCCAATGTCGTTCTGTGGCTCTGAGGAGTCTCCTTTCCTCGTTGATGTCCTTGTTGAACCAGGTTCTCGATGGGATGTTCCTGGGTTTTTTTCGTTTTAGGGGAGCCAGTTGGTCTAGTATGGCGGATGTGGTGGTGTTGTAGTGTGAGATGAGTTCTGTAGTTGAGAGACCTTCTGTGGGGATTGACAGGGAGGAGGCTATTCTTTCTTCTAGTTCCATTGAGTTAATTTGGGATAGATTCCTGGACCATGAGCAGGGAGCTGCTTTTGTGGTATGGGGCTGGATCTGTTGCGTGAGGTGGAATAGGATTAGATGGTGGTCGGACCAGTCTACCGGGAGGATGTGCTCAATGGCGATTGCATCGTTCCTGGCGATGATGGCGTCTAGAGTTCCCCCTTTGTTGTGGGTCTCTTTTGCGCAGTGTTGGTATAGGTTGTTTGCTTGTAGAAGTTCGTTTAGGGATTTTATTGTGGTATTGTTCTTGTTGTTCCAGTGCAGATTGAGATCCCCTAGAATGATGTTGTTGGACTCTTTGAGGGAGCAGTTGGCAATTAGGTTTGAAAGTTGTTCCGTGAATATAGTGTTGTTGCCTGGGGGGTGGTATATTAGGTGGCATTGCAGTGAGTTGTTGTCCTTGGTTTTGATGTTGGTAGTGAGGCATTCGAAGGAGTTGTAGCCAAAGGTGTCACATTCGAGCACTGCAAGGTTGTTTTTGTGGATAACTGCCACACCTCCGCCTTTTTTATGGCCCTTCCTATCTTTATTGACAATGGTGTAACCTGAGGGACAAGCATGTCTAGGATAGGTGGGGAGGAGTTGTCTAGCCAGGTCTCAGTGATGAATGCTACGTCTATGTTGTAGTTGAGGATGGTCTCCGCTAGCTCCGTCGACTTTTTGGTGGCGGATCTGCAGTTTATGAGCATGCAGTTGGTCTGGGGAGCTTCTTTTTCCTTAGGTTCGGTGGGGATGGTGATGAGGGCTACTGGGGGTCTCGGGTGTTTGTGAGGGGGGTGCTCGTTTCTGAGACCAGTGACTACCTGTATGGAGGACTGGCTGGGGAAGGAGGTGTATGTAGTGTAAGAGGCGGCTAGTTCGAGCGCCTCGTCCGTGGTCATGTCTTTCGCCGCTCTGCTAGGTCTCCTGGCCTGGGAAGGTGGGAGGGGGTGTGGGTCCGTGTGGGGTGATGAGGTGGTTGATCTTGGGGGGGCGTGTATGTTGGGGGGTGCGGGTTGGGTTTTTGGGTGGGTGTTATGGGGAGTTGCGAGGGAGGTGAGGATGAGATTCAGGCCTAGAATTATAGTGTTGATTTGGTTTTCAATGCGGGTGAGGCGGTCGAGAGGGACCTCCTGTGTGGGGGGTGGTTGGCTTACGGAGGTGTTGTGGTTATGTTGGGTTTTGGGGTCAGATGGGATGTCTGATTGGGTTGAGGTGGCGGCTTGAGTCATGATCTGGGTTGGATGGGCGGAGAAGTTGGGTTGTGCAGGGTTGTTATTCCTGAGGGGGTAAAGTGTAGGTTGGGTGTGGAGTGCCTTGGGGCTGGCCTTATAGTGTGCTAGGGTTGCTGGGGGGGTATTCTGTATCGAGGGTATATCTAGGGGATGGGCCGTGGTGTGTGGCGGGGTTGTGTCTTTGTTTTCAAGGGTCTTTAAGGGAGGTAAGGGGTGAGAGGAGGTGATTGTGTACCTGGGGGGTGGTGTGGGTTGGTTGAGGGTCCTGGTGGGCTGGTGGGCTTGGTCTGGGTCAGGTGTGATAGGGTTAGCAAGTAGAGAGGGGAATAGGCGGTCAAAGGTCTCCAGATTGGCGTTGTTGGCTTGGATCAGGACTGTGCCATTGGAGTAAATGGTCATTGAGGTGATCCCGCGGTTGGGTGGGTGGTTCGGGGTGAGGAAGGAGAGTTTGCAGCTATGTAATGTCTTCGTTGTCTTTGTGATTAGGCGTTTTTCCCTAAGGACCGAGATCCAGTATCCTGGTCTGGCAGTGTGAAAGATGAGGTCCATTTTTATTTGACCTTTGGAGGGGCAGTGGTAGACATCTGCGAAGAGGAATTCAGGGAATTGCCTAATTAGTTTGTGCTTAAGAGATTTTTTTGCGTTGGGTGAGATGTTGTGTGGGGGGGAGATAGCGAAGGTTTTCTACCGCTTTTGCCTCGGCCCTGTGGATACTCTGCCAGGAAGAAAGCCTGCTGTGCTGCTGAAGGACTGCCACTCTGCTGTACTGCCGCTTTGAAAGAACTAATGCCCTGCTGTGCTGCCTTCTTGCCTGGCTGAGTTGGACTGAATCTGCGCCTCTTGAGCTCAGAAGCCAGAGTGACTCAATTGGCTAGATGGCTGTCCTCCTGATCTAAATCCTCATGGACATAACAGGCTTCCAACAACGTTCCCTCTGCACCTGGACTCATCTATGAGTCTATCCTACCAAGTGGTGCCACCCCAGACCTGGACCCTCAGAAGTGCACCTAAAGTGCATCCATGAGCAGCCTCGTAGCACATCCAAAACAATACAGGAATTCGCACACCAGCCTCAACGCTTCTTGGAATTTACACATCGCTTCGGCTGCATGGCGCATCTTTGACTTGGATCCGCACAATGCTCTGTAACCTGGATTTCAGGTACTCTGACAGTAAACTTAACTGGATCACTGTAGTCATCCCACGTGTCATCGCAGATGGCCTGAACTTGTGACTTTGTCCTGGTCTGGCGTGACCAGATACGCACAATTGGCTCTTTGCGCTGGTTGGTGCTATTTTGACCTAAACCTTAAAAAATTGAATAGACTCCAGTTCTACTAATTGGATGCTTGTCATTTTGGTCTTGATTATTTATTAAACTGAGCTCTATTTTTCTAACCTGGTGTGGGAACTTTTTGTGTTTTTTTCATTGCCTTACCGTTTGAAGTGTTGCACAAATACTTTACACACTCCCATCATGTTAAGCCTGACTGCTCTGTGCCCATCTACTAGAGGATTAAACACAGACTAATTGGGTGGTAGCCTATGCCTATGCCTTTCCCTGACAAGGACTGTGGCTGCTGCTTGGCCAGGGCTCACTCCCAATCAATCAGTAATCCATTTTCTAATACGGCATGACACCCAAACAGTGCCAGAAAGCCAACACTTAGCCCGTTGCCCCAGAGATAGCACGGCCCACCACTCAGAACAGCTGCAACCAGGATCTTTTCTGCGGTGCTCCCAAATCAAGGCAGCCAAGCCTGTGACTGTATGGGAGCAGTTAGAACCTGACTTGACCTGCCACCATACCAGAGACTAGCATCCGGCCCAGACACGTGGGAATTGGATTAAACAAAGATCTTCTCCCTCATGCAAACTAATTTAATCCGGAGATCATCTTTCAGGGTAGACTGTCGAGCCTGATGCATACAGCCCTCCCAAAGCTAGACATAATGGTCAAACCTAAGCTGACCTAGTTCCACCCTCCAAAGACAGTTTGGAGCACTAAACTACACAGTAATGCAAGGGGGGGTCCCCTGAGCCATCGCAAAGCCATACTTGTAAAACATTCTGACCGATTTGAAAGGATACTACCACTGATACAGGAAACCAAGACCTCACCTCACATACTTAAGGGGGAACATATATATACACAAGTCTATTGAGATCCAGGGCACTACTGGCCACTTAGACTCACCAAAGGAGGATGGCCCGCATCCGCTGGCACAAATACGTAGGTAGGGCCAGATCAACGCTCTCATACTCGCCACTGACCCCCATATGGCCCCTACCACACCAACAGACAGTCACAAAGCGCCACAATGTGACACCATGGAAATAAGCGGACTCACCTCTATGTGTAGGGAACGCTGCATACTTTCCAGGAGCAATGGGACCATGGCACACGTATCCCACAGCAGAACATAGAAGATCATTAATGCATTGTTCACTGCCCCACTAGTGCAACATCACAAAATGGACGCTGGGGTTGGGGAGCGCTGGGCAACAGACACGCCTACCGATCTCACTGACTAGCAATGTGAGTGCGCATCACAATAGGTTAAGGAGGTGTCATGAAACCCAAGGTTCCGCTACACACAATTTAATTACCTGCACTAAGCGTATCTTTACACCACAACATATCAAACACATGTTTACAAAGGCCTCGGTGCTCTGCACAAGGGGCAACTCGCCATTTGTGAGATATTTCCATATGGTGTGGGACTGTCCGGTAGTACAATGTGCTCAGACTAATATAGGGGGAACCTTCTTGACCCTAGTAGAGCGCATAGTATTGGTTACCCCAGAAACATACATGCTAGGCATTAGAACTAAAGTGAAAGGGGATTAATTCTTCCATAAATTCCTCGACCTGTCCTTTGTGTTGTTTAAAAGATAAATTGTGATTTCTTGGATGCCCTGTGCAGCTCCTGGTACAAAGAGCTGGCTCAAGGCTTTACTTAGCTGAGCAAAGGCAGAGACAGAAATCATGATAAAGTCTTGAATTTATGGAGGCGAGGGACAGGGGATAACATTATGGGATATTTACATTTGAATCTGGAAGCAAAGACCGACATGTGTCCTCCTTGACCCTGCGTGCCCATAAAATCACAATAGGATACTTGCACTAGGACATTGCCCACACTCTCTGACACGCTTCTAATGTTACACTATCCAGTTGAAGATCATCACCCCCTTGAGTGCACCCCATGGGCATGCCCCATTCAGCAGGTTATGTACATACATAACAGTGGTCATCCCAGACATCCTGTGGTATAGGGCCCCATCACTTGCAGTCATACACCTAGCATACCCCAGCAGGAATAAGGTGACGATTTATGCTGTAGAGTACCCTGCGCATGAACTTTTTTAGCAAATAAGATGGCGACAACTTCGGATAAGACCTTCATGTTTATATTTGAGCTAGTACAAGACTTGAGCAATGTGTGTGCTCAGCAAGTGGACTTACCCACCTGGTAATGGGTTCAAGTGTGCGCAGTGGTGATTATCATGTTACAGACGTGCCACTGCAATACTGCTGAGACTCCACAGTATATGTTGTTTCGGCGGACAACACCCCACGTGTTATTTCTTGTTTTTGTGCTTAAAACTCAATAAAGAAATGGCAAAAAGAGGAGTAGCTTAGAACCAGTTCTGCCACTCAACTTACCTCGAGAGGCCAATGTACATTCTCGGCTGGAGTTATTGACCCTACCCTCCAAATGACAATTGCCTAGCTTCTTGGCAGGTGTGTTGTCAAAAACAGGCCTCTCAGCAGGGATTAGCCACTCGGAAGAAACCATGTAGCTTTGGCACATCAAAGGGCAGCTTTAATTCTGACAAGTCAGAATGCTCCCCTTTCATGACCCTCCTAGACCTTTTGGTACCAAGCCTAGCGGGAGGGAGAAGCGGATTTGATCCTGACAAAGGGGAGGAGATTCCATCTAACCAGGCAAGTGATGGTAGAGAGAGCCAAAGACCTTCCTGGTAGAAGCAGGGCTCAGTTGTGTTAAATTTTGGGCTCCAGAAAGTACTAGAGTAATTCCAATGGGAAGGACTACAAAATGAGTTTGGCATAGGGTAAGAGAGTAGATGTGATTTGGTAGGGAGCATTCTCTAAGCACTGTCTAGTGCACATGGGTAAGACTAGCACCTCACCATTACCTCCTCTGAATATGCCTTGCCTTGGCAACATTCACAACTGGAGAAGGCCTTCCTTGAAGAAAGCAGCCTCCTGACTTTTTCCTGGTACCTAGAGACTGAAACTGCTCTACAAGGAACAGGCTGTTGCCCTCCTATTAGAATGTTTCAGTGACACAAAATCAGAAGGATCATCAACTTCAAAAAGGCCCAGCTGACCACTGAATACTAGAAGCTGCACAAACCCTGGGTGGCGAGACACCTGGTACCTAGAGGCCAGCTCTGGGGACCTGCGGATATTGAGCCTGAATTGCAGATCCCTTTTGAAACATCACGAGGACATCCACGAGCTCCTCTCTGATAAATCCCCTGACGTCCTGTTTCTAACAGAAACCTGGTTAACCGAAGATTCCTCGGCCATTTTAGCCCTGGCGCTTCCCCCAGGTTATGCATCTGTGCTCAGAACAGATCTATAGGCAGGGGACGGGAAAATAGCGGTGATTTACAAGTCCAAATTCTTCTGCACTTCTGAACCCATTAAGATAGCAAACAGTGAATGTGCATTATTCAAGATAAAGGTCTCTGAAACTTACACCTTCTCAGGGCTTCTGGTCTACCGTCCCCCAGGACCAGCGAGTGCATTCCAAGAGTCGTTGGTATCAATGATTTTATTATTAGCGCTCCAATCAGCCAATTTTAGCGTATTCGGAGACTTTAATCTCCATCTTGAACGTCAAGACTCTTCTGCTATATCAAAGTTTCTGGGTGACTTGGAGGCATGTCAGCTCCACCAGCTGATTGTGGGTCCCTCTCATCAGGCAGGCCACCTTTTGGATCCTGTCTTTACCAACATAGAGGAAGCCACGCTGAACCCCCTAGTCCTCTCAGCTGGACCGATCACTTCTTGGTCTCTGTTTCAGTTGAGACCCGAGTAAGCCGCAAGGAGAATCCTCCCCCTCCCATATGGAGGCACCCCTGGAATAGCCTAGATAATGCTGTATTAGAAACTAAACGGATCCAGTCACGCCCTGTTTGGTCGAACAATATGGAGGAGGCAGACTCTGCATACAGAGAGTGGATAAACACCTCTCTGGATCATCTCATCCCCATAAAATGCTCAAGGCCCAAATGAGACTACTCTCATCCTTGGTACTCGGAGATGCTTGCTGATACCAAAAAACATTGTAAACGGCTAGAACGTATTTGGAGACGTTCGTACGACCCGCTGGCCAAAAGCGAGTTTAGGCTGCCACTAAAGCATACCACAAACTTATAAGAAAAAACAAAGCCACATACTACACTGATCTGATCACGTCTAGTACCAACCGCTCCAAAACTATCTTCTCCCTGGTAAAAGAAATGACCAAGGCCCTGGACGGTATGGGCAACCCGATAGTGTCAGATACACAGTGTGAGGAACTATCCTGCTTCTTTATTAATAAGGTCAAAGGGTTATACGACTCACTACAACTAGATGGCCCCCTGGGGCTTTCCAATCCTACTAGTGACCAAGCTATTCTCCCTCACTCCCTGTCTATTATACCATCTTTAGAGTGGACAGAGATGGAACATCTTACACTTAGAGTAAAATCAGGATCCCCAGACAACCCTATTAAACCTGAACTGTTCAGATCTCTACGTGATTCCGCCTGGCAGGCTGGACGAGACTTGATCAATAAGTCCTTTCAGCTAGCCTCGATTCCTAAATCATGGAAGCATGCCAAAGTGGTGCCTCTCTTGAAGAAACCATCTTTAGACATCTCCCGGCCTGACAGCTACCGCCCCATATCACTGCTTCCCTACCTTGCAAAAGTGGCAGAAGCACATGCCAACCACACCTTGACTACCTACCTGGAGTCCAATGGGATCCTGGATGAGTCCCAAAATGGGTTCCGTGCGAATCATAGCACGGAATCAGCCTTGCTAACAGCTACAGAACATCTAAAAGCTTCATTGGATATCGGCGCAACCTCCATTCTGATTCTGCTGGATTTGAATGCGGCTTTCAACACGGTCTACCACAAGATACTGCTTGAGAGACTGTGGGAGATCGGAGTCAGGGAAACGGCCCTGGATTGGTTCGTGTCATTTCTATCTGACCGTTCCTTCCAGGTGCATGCCCCTCCGTACTCATCCAGTAGGCTCCCCTTGAATGTGGGGTGCCTCAGGGGTCTGCGCTCAGTCCCACATTGTTTAATGTGTACGTCCGCCCCCTGGCCGTGATGGCCCGGGAACGTAAGATACAATTAATATCATATGCGGACGATACACAACTTATCTTTAACTTCTCCAACAACAATGTGACAGACCAAATGAAGTTTCAAGAAGACATTTTGGCCATTTCTAAATGGCTATCTAACAACTGTCTTCAATTAAACTCCTCCAAAACAGAGGTACTTCTGATTGGCAATGGCACTCAGACATGGGATGAGCACTGGTGGCCTCCTGCGCTGGGACCAGCTCCCATACCCAAAGAGCTGGTAAAAAATCTAGGAGTGATGCTTGACAACTCGCTCAATTTGGACTCCCATGCCAAAAAAGTGGCAGGCATCTGCTACGGGCGCCTGCGCTCTCTCAGACCCATCTTGGGGTTCTTCGAACCCCCAACTCGTCAACTCATAGTCCAGGCGTCAGTCCTTTCTCACCTGGACTATTGCAATTCTCTCATGCTAGGATCCAACAAGACTACAATAAATAGGATGCAAAGAGCGCAAAATGCCGCTGCTCGTGTTTTATTTCCTCTGCCCAAAACCTGTCACACTTCCCCTTTTCTTCGGCGATTACATTGGTTGCCTATAAAGCAACGCATTCAATTCAAAACCCTCTGTCTTACCCATAAAATCTTGTATAGCGCCGGCCCCCAAACTCTTCAAGGACTATGCTCCTTTTATACCCCTACGCGCGCACTTCGCTCAGCGGACCTTTTCTTAGCACGTACCATTAAGATACGGAGGAGCAGAGCTGGTGGCCGCTCCTTCAGGTATTTGGCCCCTAAACTTTGGAATTCCATCCCCTTAAAAGCTCGAGCCACCTCAAATCATCTGTTATTTCGCAAACTTATAAAAACTTGGTTGTTTGCATCCATCTAATACACCCTCTGCCGCATTAGTGGTAGACATGTCCGCAAGCGCTGGGATGCCCCGTTGCTGGGGTAGCCATGCGCTATACAAGATTCCGTAACATAACATAACATAACAATGAACTTTACCAAAGGGCCTGAATGTGAGTTTGACGAATAGTGCTCCATTTGTTAGGGTGTAGGAGGACATTAGTTCCCCCATGCTGAAGGACTACCATCCTTCTGATTTACACATTTTGATAAACATAACTTGTACCTAATTACTAGTAGTTTGTGTACCTTATTTTTTGGCTTCGGTTTAGGTAAGGCAGTGAATGCACTCCCAACTCTCACAATCGGGGAATCAGTCAGCATGTTTTTGCCTCTCGAATCAGCCCTCTGTTTGACATCCTGTAAAACAGAAAAAAGGTCAATACAAGTCCCACCAGTTAGCATTCCCATAGTTCTAGCAGTAGTTCACATGTAAGGTGGGTCTTTCATATGGGACAGCATTAGACCAAATATGTGAGTGTGTTAGGTCAATGTAGTGTCAATCTGGTCCTTACATAGTGAAGGCAGATTGAAACCATACCCCACACATGTGGGGTATGATTTTTATCAGAAGTGTGGGACTGTGGGATGGTTAGACATCTGTTATTCGCCTTTAGGTCTGGAGTTTTTTTGTGACAGAGAATTGACGAAATTGTGATTTTTGTTGCATATATTTTGGAGATTGGAAAGGATTTTGGGTATTACAGTTTGATGGGATTCATTCAAGCCATATCCTATTGGATGACTCTGGAGTTCTAGTTTTCCGACATGTCCAGGGTTGGCAGGAGTTCCTGGTTGTCAGCCAGCTCCGGTCCATCAAAGAATGGCATGGTGACTAGTGCCTGGATCTTTGCTCAAATCAATGAAAAAATCCACAGAATACAGATATGGGTCAAGCCTTGGAAGTGACGTGTTCTTGGGTGAGACAAATTGTGGGGAATAACCCTGTTTTTGAGAAACAAATTGCCGAAAATCTGACAAACATCATATACAGCTGTAAACCTCGTCAGCCGATCAGGATGAAGGAAATCTGGCACCCACTGATAAAACTGTGAATAGAAATGTGCATAAATATTAAAAAGTTGCTTTTATGTTATATTTTCATACAGCTCCAGGGTCAAACTTATTATGAAAAACCAGGTGCTCTTAACCACCATTTCATTTTCATTTGATTGCAAAATATCACAAGTGCATGGCACCCAAGTTATTGCCCGTGGGCACACCAAACTCATGGAAAATCTGATATTCATGGCACTCCACACTCAAGAGACCTCGGGTCTATAGTTGTAGGACAGTCCTTCACACAGATAGGCTCCTGCATGAGGGATATTCTCCTGCAAGCCCACACCTGTGAAAAAACACGATTTAGATACACATAGGCAGTAACTAATACCAAGTACTTTCTGTACCTTCGTTTTGGACTTCTGTTTTGGTAAGGTAGTGTATGCAATCCCAACCCTCACATTAGGGGAATCAGTCACAAGGTTTTCAATGCTGGTGTCTCCGCTCTGTTTAAAACTCTATAAAACAGAAAAAAGGTCAGTAGCAGCTTGTACAAAGTTTCGAAACAGCCATCTATTTTTCATTACACTCCAGCATATGGTTACGATTAAAGCAGATTTCGTTAATCAGAATTTAGTTGATCTGATTACAGCAAAATTCAATCCCTATCTACAAATGTGAATCAACACAGGCTACACACTATGAGCCTGTTTAACAAGGCAATTACGTAACAGATGTGGCCCTTTTTTGATGCACTGGCAGCGCTATGGGCCTGCTCATATTTACAAGGCCATGTAAAGTCACCCTGAATGACTTTTCATGGCCTTGTAAATATGGGCCCCATTCACGCATTACTCTGAATGGTGTTGCTTACGGTGTTCCCACCCAACATCCATCGAACCTCACACATTTCCAGATTTACAACGTTTTGTTAAGATAGGAATGCATCAGAATCCTATGCCTCCCCAGGGGGAGGCCTGGACAATAGGTTTCCTATCACAGGGATGTATAACCACCTCTCCAGACAGACCTTAGTGTATTCGGGCTGGGCTGGTGCACTCAGTGAATGCTTTTCAGACAGTGCTGGGGGCACACTTGGTGTCCCTGTGCATACCCCAGTTCTAACGGGTTGCAGGGGCACTCAGCCCCTATTCTGGCACAAAACGGGACAAAGGGGAAGGGGTGTTACCACCCCCACCCTGGGTCCTCCCATAGGTGGGACCCTAGAGTAAGTACAACCCCTAAACTTAGTATAAGTATAGGAACCCATTCATTAGGTGTTTAGATTATCCTGGAGGAAACTCTGCAACATATATCCTGTCACTTCGACATTCTATTTCGACTAGAAGACGGAAGGATCTCCCTTGGGGTCAAGGAGTGACTCCCCTGTTCAATCAGGCACCAAAGAAGCATCTTGCCGGTCTGCATTTCCAAGGCTCCCGCTGGATCCTGAAGGATTTACGACACAGGACACGGACTTACAGACATCTCTGAGGCCACACGAGATCACAGCAAAGCTGAGACCTGTAGCCATCACGAGAGACGTGGGACCGGAACTCCTGGACACCGTGCACATTTGCTAGTGCACCTACTTCCCGAGCTTTCCCGAAGTTGTGCATTAGGCTACTCGTAGTCCAACCCTGAGCACCATCTGCACCAAAGATTGTGGGCTGACACTCCATGAGTGTTCAGTGGACCCGCTTCTAGCATTTATGCTTGAGGCCCCTTCGCCATCCCTGGTCCGTCAACTGGTGGGTCCCCACGAAGGTAACTCTTTTGTTTCTTGGGCTTCTCTGGTTGATCCAGACGTGCCCTGACTCCCCTCCAAAGGCATATTCTTATTGCCTGCCTGGTCACTGGCTAGTGACCCAGACTCTGTCCCCTTTGCTTTCAGGTTCTTCAGATCTCCGATCCACCCTTGGATCCATCTGGACACTTTCCAATGGCCGCCTGCAGCACTTTTCCGCAGCTCGCCATGGAAAACTAGACGAACCCGACACGAAAAAACACCTATGCACCCGGCTTCCCTGGGTGAGATAACATGAGTACTTCGGTGCTCCCGTGGGTCTTGACTCTCGAGCTATCTAGTTCTCAAGGGGTTTGCTCCAAGTTCACTTCTAAGTGTCCCTAATCTTTAAAATTCTAATTGCAACTTTCCCTATAGAAGTCAATGGTGATTCGGGACTGTGTTTAGACACTGCACGCGTCCCCCGGGGGTCTGCTGCGTCACTACCTTCGGTGGCTCCTGGTTGTCCCAGCGGTTCTACATGCCCTAGGCATTGTCTCTATGACTGTAGTGGTACTTAAACCACTTTCTTAGTACATGGTTTGTGACGCCCCTAGGGCTAAATGTATACTGTGCTAATTTACTGTGTGCTAAATAAGTTTACTGTGTGTACTTTTGCCTCATAAAGAGACTAGATGGATGTGTTTAGATTAAATACATATATTTTATATATATAACCTGCTGTGGTTCTCCTTTCATTTGGTCATTCACAAGATTATAGACTGGTAAAACAAGCTGTTTTACATTCCTTCAAGACTTAGCCTGAAGGCTGCTCTTCACAGCTACCACTAGGATAGATTTCTATATAGGTTGTCTTTAAACCTATCATCATAAGGGTTACTTGGGGGAGCATGGCTAAGCACGCAATGGCGGCGTGTCCGGGTAGAGCTCCGAGCTGAGCTCCCCTACCACAGGCCATTTATCCGAGATAATTGCTAAAAATCTGGCCCTACCTATCACCGGAGTTGTGTGGGGCCGACCTCCGTGCCCCTGTCAAGGTTGGAGGCGAGCGGAGATCCCTGGCCAGTCCTGCGGCGGCGTGGAGTTAGGGCCCCCCTGGCGGGCTCTCCTGGCCGGCGTGGGTTTCGGCGCAAGCGTGGGGCCGTGCTGTGACCGCGAGGCCCGGCCGCTGCTGTTTGTGGTGCGAGGCCTGCGGGCTGCGGAGCTGGATCTGTCCCGAGAATCATCAGCGGAGCTGCATCGGGACAATACCTGGACCCCTGCCTCTTGTGGGGTGTAGCGGGGGCTACTGACCGCTCCGGAGACGGAGAGATCGGACAAACCCCCTCGGTGGGCCTGCCTGGTCGGCGCGCAGGTCGGTGCGGGGCCGGGGTTGGCCACACCCGCAAGGCCTGACCGGGTGGGACCTGCGGGGCGGGACCCGGAAGCTGCGGCAAGTCTTCACAGACCCTACCCCCTGCGGACGCTGGTGCTGCGTGGGGGGCCCTGCTGGATCGGCCGTCCCTGAGGAGGGCTACGACCCCTGCCACCTGCCTGATCTGTAGCGGGAGCTGGTGTGCACTTGGCTGACTCCTTTGGCTGGGGTGGGGGCCTGCCGAGCCCGTGGGCGGCACCCAAGGGTCCCCCCTGCTGGAGACCATACCCAGGGACGTTCGTGCTGGACAGTGAGACGAGCGCCGGCAGAATAATCATGAGGTGACCGGCTTCCCAAGCTCTGAGCTGGAGATACCCTCCATTGGTGCGTGGACTCCTTTATATACATTGGCTGGCTGCCCTTCTGGCCTCGGGGTGGACATCTACGCGGGGCCCGAGGTGGAAAATGAGCGGCGTCATCTGCCCTGTTGGGGCCCCAGACCTGACCACCTCGTCGCTGGATAAACCCCCCTTCCGGAGGGAGGTGAGGGAGCTGTGTGAGGTGCTGTGGAGGCACGCTGTCGTCTTGGTTGGCCTTGGGGTGCTCACTGAGGTAATCGGGGCCACCTGGATGACTGGCTGGATGTGCAGGGCTGCTGGTGGCAGCCAGGGGACTGTGGCTCTCACATCGGACCCGCAGAGCGGGGAGGGGTTTGCTGCCTGGGCACGACGGAGGGTACTGTCTACACGAGGGGAAGACACCTTACTCCTCCTCCTTACTTCTACCGAGCTGTGAACACTCTCCTTGGTGTGCGGTGTGGCCACCCGCTTGACTTAGAGGAGCTGTTGCCCCGCGCCCCCCTCAAGGACCTGGGGGGGCTCCCCGTGTGCACCCGAGCACCACACCACATCACGCTGCCCATGTCTGGGGGACCCAAGACGAGGGCTGGTGCTAGCGGCACACAGGTGAAGATGGCAAAATTTACAGATCACGACCAGACCACCTCCAAACTAGACACAATGCTGGTGGCGATGGAGCGACTAGAGGAATCATTGCAACTGACCCGCACATTTTTGGAAACGAAAATTTATAGCGTTGCCATTGACCTCACGCACCTGAGGGCTGACCACAAGAAGCTATTGGAACGCACGGCTGCCCTAGAGGCCACTGTGGCCGATGTCACGCCCAAGGTCGCGCAGACAGATAAGCATGTCCAAGACCTCCTCAACCGAGTGGAATTCCTGGAGGACCACGCGGAGGATGCGGAAGGGAGAGCGAGGAGGAACAACGTCCGCATCATAGGCCTGCCGGAGCAATGGGAAGGTAGGGAACCGGAGGTGCACATGGAGCGCTGGCTCAAAGACCTACTTCCCGAGGGCACCCTCTCTCAGCATTTCGTAGTGGAGCGGGCCCACCGGGTCCCGACGCAGCCCCCTCCTACAGGCTCCAACCCAAGACCCATGCTTATTCGTGTCTTGAACTACCGGGACCTCAACGCCATACTGCGAGAGACTAGGAAACTGTCTGACGTCAGGGTTGACAACGCCAAGATCATGTTATTCCCTGATTACACTGTTCAAGTACAACGTCAGCGGCACTCTTTCCTGGCAGTGAAACAGCGACTTCGCAGCCTAGCCCTGAAATACTCTCTTCTCTTTCCGGCTCGCCTACGTGTGGTAGCCCAGGACAAGACCCATTTCTTCAATACTCCTGTGGCGGTTGAGGCTTGGCTGAACTCGGGCATAGACACGGAGCCCAGCGCGACGCCATCTGCGTCGACCATGCGGCGCGCCTGGGGGCACCGGTGCCAGCGCAGGCGGGGGCCCTCGCTGACGGGACGAATACGCGCGGAGTCAGAGGTGGGCCCCATGGCCGAGCTCATGCACAGTGAACAACAGGAAGCCCTTCGGATGGTGGCAGAAATCAGAGGTTCATTGAAAGTGGACCCCACATTGGAGGCCAGCCCCTGTGGGATCCTAAGCGATGCCGAACGTATTTATGGACTGCCGGATTCACAGGTGTCGACGGACCTACCAGTTGTCACCCCGCAAACTGCCGACTTCAGTCACTGAGGACAGTCTGGAAAGTTTGGCTCTTTTTGTTTGACCCTGAGAATTTTTACTACCTCTTGGAGGTTTTCTTTGACTCCATGGACCACAACTGTAGCATCGGCGAGGCTGCCTTGCCGCAGGGGGGAATTTGGATTTGGATCTGGCTGACGAGACGCTGTGAGTGTAGCTCTGCCAATTCAGACTTGGAGTGAAAACAACCATTGCCCACTGGCTGTGGGGCGGCGCTGCGGGGGTGGTCTGACCCCCCGGAGGTGAGTGACATATTGGAAGCTGCCCGGGGGCGCCGACGGGCGGCGGGGTGCTAAGCCCGGAGGAACCGTGACCCCGCGCTGCAGGCGCATCCGCTGGAACTGGGCCGACTGCCAGGTGATACCTGTGGGGGGGATGCGCCCTCAACCTGATCACATAATGTGCCGGCAGAGACAGAGGCAAGCGCTCAGCGACCCCCCCCTGAACTCACGGTCTCTTTAGCTCACTAGAGCGTTTGGACGATAACATGTTCTGCAGTCGACCTTTTGGTATTTTGTTGTTGTTTGCCTCAGGGCTGGTTGATTCCCCTTTTTTTTCTTCCCCTATATTTCCCTTGCATATGATGGGTGTGTGCGAGGGTGCTCTGATGATGTCAGTGGGTGTTTAACCAGCCGAACGGTGTTGTCAGCTGGTGGTGGTGGGCTGGGGGGGTGATGGAGAACCGGATGTATTATGGCTGTGAGTAAATTCTGTACATCGAACGTGCGCGGCATGCACACACCGTCACGCCGTTACCAGATCTATTCATATCTCAAACGACACCATGTGCACATAGCACTGCTGCAGGAGACCCATCTGACTGGCCCAGAGACGCTAACGCTACACCGTAGATGGAGGGGACAACTGTACGCTACTAGATTTTCAGCATATGCGTGAGGGGCGCTGATCTGGGTGCGCCCTGGGGTCCCCTTTGCACTCTCCCACTTTAGGGTAGACACGAAGGGCAGATATGTAGTAATTCACGGTAAGCTGGATGGACAGCTCATTGTTCTTGCTTCACTTTATGCCCCAAATACTGAGCAGAGCTCCTTTCTCACACAGCTGTCATCAGTATTGGCACCATGGCATGGTGTTCCTTTCTTGCTCGGGGGCGACTATAACTGCGTATTGGACACCTCCTTGGACTGGTCATTCCCCCCTTTAGCCAGCGCAACGGTACAAGGGGGAATGAGGGTACTCACGGACTGGGCGACGCAATGGGGCTTGCATGACGCTTGGCGAGGTCGCAATCTGCACGACAGGGTATATTCATACTACTCAGGCGCCCACTCATTGCATGTCAGGTTAGACAGATACATGCTGACAAACGACCTGCTCCCCCATGTCACGGACACTTGTTACCTAGGCCAAACTCACTCTGACCATAACCCCCACACCCTAGCCCTGACCTGGGAACGCCCGCATCCACCGGTGCCTACTTGGAGGCTCCAGCCAGACATGTTGCTGGATGCCCCGTTCAGAGAGGCGCTCTCGACCCGCCTCTTACAATATTTTGAAGAAAATAACCACACTGCCTCCACCCCACAATTGGAATGGGATGCATTTAAAGTCGCCACGAGAGGCCACTGTCTGGGCATGCAGGCGGGAATGCGGAAGCAGATAGAGGGAGAGCTGACGCAGGTCGGATCTGACCTGTTGACAGGGGAACAGGAGGCTGTGGAGGGAGACGATGGGACCCTGATAGCAGCCAGGGAGCAACACACACAGTTGCTTAACAGGCTGAAAAATTTAAATTATGCTGCCCACTCAGCACGCACTCATCACTTTGGGGACAAGCCTGGTAGATTCTGTGGGAAATTTTGGTTGGGTGGGCGTTATTGGAGCAGGAGGGGGGAATGGAACCCTGACTTGCAGGGCATTTCCGGCAGACACCGCCATTTTGGTAGATGGCGCGGTCTAGTTGTTTTTATCTTGCCCTCACGCCCTCACGCTGCCCTACCTAACAGGGACGTTGCGCGAGCGCGCTAGACCCTGACACCTTTCCCTTCAGGTTCCTGACGGCTGTCTTTTCCGCCCTCTGGGCGGTGCTAGGGGTAGGTCTTCGGGCTCAAATGCAACACGTCATGCGGGAGTGCAGCGGACAGGCTGGCGGCGCACCAAAGGCGCGCCAAAGGCCGCCATATCGCTACAAGGTCTGCACAAAGGCCGCTGTATCGCTACAAGGTCTGCACACAACCAGTCTGTTCCCTACCAGCGACACATTAGATCTACTGTCGAAATTCGATATACTCACAAAAAGAACCTCCTTTCCTGAACTGTTAAACTGTACAGTATCTACTTGTACTTCATTGAACCAGGACAGGTTAGGTATTAGTCTAGACATCAAGGTCTACTATCTGAATACTCGTTCGCTTGTAAACAATCTATTACCCAGATATGTTCCCAATCGGACCCTTTGCTCAGCCCATCTCTCCCTGTTATCTGTACCTAAGTTCAAACGTGTGCGTCAGGGAGGCTGCCGCTTTGCTTTCCTGGTGCCAAAACTCTAGAACTCGTTCCCTTTGACAATTCGGTCTTGTACTGACACTATGCAGTTTAGGAAGCTCCTTAAGACCTGGCTGTTCCGGCAAGCATATAACTTGGTATAGTGGACAGCTTGCTGTCTGATCAGTCTGTCCTCAGTATTCTCTGTTTTCTGGTCAGCGCCATGAAGCCACCCGGTGTAAGTGCGCTTGATAAATAACCCCTAACATGAACATTAACATTACTATCGTGGTTAATCAGGCGTGACACCCAGAGCCCCCCCCCCCCGATTATGTCCATTTATACAACACAGGGCGTTGCTGTATACACACAAAGGGCTATTCACGAAGCCTTCACGACACACTATGAGGGACTTTACTGCTCTCGTCTGCGGGTCTCCTCCACCGACATCTTGGCATATCTATTTGCCTTACCCCTGCCAGAGATCAATGATGTGCAGCGCGACGACCTGAGGGCGCCGCTCACGTCAGAGGAACTCCGAACAGCCGTTTTTTCTCTCTCTAATGGGAAATCCCCGGGACCTGACGGGCTACCCGCAGAGTTTTATAAAGCCTACTCCATTATCCTAATCCCCGAACTACTGCGCATGTTCGAAGCCGCAATTGCTGATTCTGCTCTTCCGCCCACACTGAATGAGGCATCTCTTCTAAAGCCGGGCAGAGACGAGACCAATATGGGTTCGTGCTGACCTCTGGCCCTCCTCAACACAGATTATAAGATCCTGGCATCCACATTGGCCCAGCGGTTGGCGCCCCTGGTGCCTGCTCTTGTCCATGCCGACCAAAACGGTTTTGTACCAACTCGCAGCACATCGTACAACATCAGACGTCTGTTTCGAATACAGAGCCTAGCCACGCCCTGATGGCCCCATTCGGGGTGCTAGATACTCGATCTCGAAAAGGCATTTGACTCTGTGGAATGGACCTACCTAGCGTCGAAGCTGCAGGACTATAACTTGGGCGACGACTTTCTCCAGAAGGTGGAACTCCTGAACCAGAGACCCACGGTACGAGTTCGCACGGGCAGGCTGCTTTCTGACCTGATACGGGTATGCAGAGGTACCAGACAGGGTTGCCCCCTCTCCCCCCTAATTTTCGCCCTCATGATGGAATCCTTAGCGGTGAGACTCCAAGCCTCCGGTGTAGAATGGGGCATCTCCTTGGCCTACGGGGTTCATGCGGTGTCACTGTACGCTGACGACCTGCTACTTTACATCAGAGACCTGACCTGCTTCCCACCTGTACTCACCGACATATTTCGTGCATTCGGAGAGATGTCGGGTCTTAAGGTAAACTGGGCAAAGTCAGGTGTGTATTCCTTTGACGCTGCGACGCCGGAAAGTGCCATCACGGTACTGGGCGAACGACTTGCCTGGTACCCAACCACTTTTCGCTATCTGGGGATATACATGTATCGAGACCCCACCGATTTCTTGGAAGGCAATTTAATAAGGGCAATCTCATAGCTCACGACACACTCTCCCACTGAACGTCCTGAGTCAAATCACTCTGACAAAAATGATAGTGTTGCCAAAATTACTGTATTTCTATGCCAACCTGCCAATTTATGTCCCTACTCGTATATTTCGCGAGTTGGAGACTCTGGTTAGAAGGCTGATATGGAATTCGGGGCGACCCAGGGTTGCGCTAAAAACTCTCTATGCACCGGCGGAAAACGGAGGACTGGCTGTCCCTAATCAGGAGCTCTACTACCTAGCTGTGCAGCTTCAATGGGTGACCTACTGGCTGCGTGGGAAAAATCTAGGAGACACTGCCACAGACACGGTGGTCATGACGACTGCACAAGTGCACGCACTTTTTCACCCACTGGCTAGAATCCACTGTCCCGATCAGCTGCACCTGGTGGTGGCACGGAAGTGCTATGTGCGAAGTCTGAAACTCACAAGCCTTACCAAGCCATATGCTCTGGTTCTGCCGTTGCTGGGGTCGCCCTGGGAAGACGGTGCGCTCACGGAATCGGCACTAAGCAGCTGGGCACGGGCTGAATTAGACACGCTGGGGGACCTGTTTACAGAAGGTGCCCTAATTCCATTCGAGGCTCTGGCCGCAGACACGGGGCTACGTGCGGGACAATTCCTAACACATGCAACACTCATACACATACTGACACAGGCTTGAGGTAACCTTATGGAAGAATTGCCGACCCACCTGCTAATCCAATATTTGCATGTGATGGAAAACGGATCACACGTGGTGCACTGGCTCGCACAGGCCTTACACACACACACAATGGTTAAGGGATAAATGGGCTGAGGACAGGGGACTGGACTGGACCGACAAAGAATGGGCGATGATAATTGCCGGGGCACTGAACATTCCGCGTAATTCTCGCTTCAAAACCATCCAATACTACATAATACACTGGGCATACTTATCCCCAGACAAGATAAACCGCTATTTTGGACTCACCACATCGGCCTGCCCCAGGTGTGGACTACTAGATGCAGGTTTCTTACACATGCTTTGGGCTTGCCCTTCTATACACGACTACTGGAAGGCGATATCGACCTCCCTGATGGCGGGGACGGCAGGAGGTTTACCACACACGTGGGAGGCCTGTCTATTGAGCCTTTATAAGAGGACAAAGCAGACGAAGGTCCCGGATAGATTTTGGGACCTTGGGTTAATAACAGCAAAAAGACTTATTACTAAGTGCTGGAAGAACGGCGAGCCTCCTCGGGCGATACACTGGCGTAACTCCTTTGATAATTGGGCGAGAGCGCAGAGCGTAGCGTTGCACAGGGAAGAAACAGCGGGGTTTCGCAAGTACCCTATAGCCTGGGATGATATTCTGGCTGCTTTCCACCGAGCGTGTCTGCAAGGAGGTATTATTTAGACACACTCCCCTTAGATCGCTGCCCAGACGATACTGCCGGGGCCGGAGGCAGCTAGGCGCGACAAACTCACGCTTACGCCCCTATGAGTGGGCAGACTCTGCCGACTCACACCCAATGGACACGCCTGCGAAGTGCTGATGGATGTGACCTTCGTGGGACTGGGGGAGAAGCCATGGGCGTCCCCCCTCAGGCCCACCCCCCCCCCCCTGCGTTCCCCTCTCCCCCTTCCCCCCCTCTCCCTCTGCTCACGCCCCGGGGTCAAGCACTGCATTGGAGGCCCCCCCCTTCTCCCACTGTAACGACTCCAAGCCGTTTTGGACAATTTACTTGGCTGACAGAGTAATGTGCACATCCACCCTTGCCCGTTCTACTTCCCATCTGATTTGATTTCATTTAGTTTTTGGTTCCTATTTAACGAGTTCTAGTTCAAAGTTTATTATCATGTGTAAAAGGTATTTAATATCGATTGCCCAGCGGATCCCCCTAGGCCTCACCCAGTGCCGCTAAGGTGGATTAGAAAATGCTGACCCTACAATTCCCTTGATACACGAACTTTCTTTGGGTATGGAGCAGGAGGTACACCTTAGATATGGGGACATTGACATATGATATACATGACCTGACACACGGACGCGCTCAGACTGTCCTGTCCTTCTCTTCCAATATACACCTTACACCCGGAATGGCACCAATACACCAGCCCATACCTGATTCAGATTGCTGGAAGTAATCCTGATTGGTCACAAGTGGGCCAGATTATTTCTGAACTGTTAGTTTAATGTCAAAGGTGTACTAACCCGGATGTTTGCATTGCAGGACATATGTGACGAAACATTGTCATCTTAGCGAACTGTTGCTGTTCAAGTGTATCCTTGCGCAGCTGTATTTGACATTCTTGCTGTATTCTTTTCCCACATTGTCTATGGGGGACGGATACCAAAAACTAGCCTATTCTATAACAGCTGCTGCTTTTCTTTTATTGTCATGCAATCTCATATAAGAAATGCAATAAAAAATATTCAAACAAAAAAAAATCAATAAGGGTTGTTTGGATTGGTGCAAGGTGCCCACCAGAATAGTGGACAGCATATGCCAGGCCAACTTCTCACAGCGCCAAAGCAAGCATCATTGCACCACGGTTCAAGGATGCCTGGGTTGGGAGTAGGATTGTTTTGTGCACAAAAATCAATCAATCAATCATAGAATTTTTAAAGCGCACTACTTACCCGTGAGGGTCTCAAAGCGCTGAGGGGATGGGGCTGCTGCTACTGCTCAATGAGCCAGGTCTTGAGGAGCCTCCTGAAAGTGAGCAGATCCTGGGTCTGCCGCAGGTGGGTGGGGAGGGTGTTCCAGGTCTAGGCGGCGAGGAAGAAGATGGATCTGCCGCCGGACATTGTACGTTGGATTCGTGGGATGGCAGCGAGGGCGAGGCTGGCGGAGCGGAGCTGGCGGGCGGTGGTGTAGAAGTTGAGTCTGTTATTCAGGTAGGCTGGTTCGGTGTTGTGTAGTGCTTTGTGTGCGTGGGTGAGGAGCTTGAAGGTGATCCTCTTGTTGACGGGGAGCCAGTGCAGGTCTTTTAGGTGGGGGGTGATGCGGCTGCGTTGAGGAATGTTGATGATCAGGCGGGCCAAGGTGTTCTGGATGCGTTGCAGTTGCTGTAGGTGTTTGGTCGGGATTCTTGCGTAGAGTGCGTTGCCGTAGTCCAGCCTTATGCTGACGAGGGCTTGGGTCACCGTTCTTCTGGTTTTGTTTGGGATCCACTTGTAGATCCTGCGAAGCATGCGGAGGGTGTTGTAGCAGGAGGAGGAGACGGCGTTGACCTGCTTAGACATGGAGGGAGGAGTCGAGGATGAATCCCAGGTTGCGTGCGAGGTGTGGTCGGCCACCAGGAGTCATCCCAGGCCGAAGGGGTGGGGCCGAGGATGAGGATTTCCGTCTTGTCCGAGTTTAGCTTTAGGCGGCTGCTCCTCATCCACTCGGCCACGGCCTTCATTCTCTCGTGGAGGTTGGCTTTGGCGGTGTGCGGGTCCTTGGTGAGGGAGAGGATGAGCTAGGTGTCGTCGGCGTAGGAGATGATGTTCAGGTCGTGTTGGCGAGCTACTTGTGCGAGGGGGGCCATGTATACGTTGAACAGGGTAGGGCTGAGGGATGAGCCCTGGGGTACACCGTAGCTGAGGTTGGTTGTTTCGGATCGGTAGGGTGGGAGGCGGACTCTCTGGGTTCTGCCGGAGAGGAAGGATGTGGTCCAGTCCAGGGCCTTCTCCTGGATTCCGGCTTCTTGGAGGCGTGATCTTAGTGTGCGGTGGCAGACCGTGTCGAAGGCAGCAGACAGGTCCAGAAGGATGAGGGCTGAGGTTTCGGTGTTGTCAAGCTGTCGCCGGATGTCGTCTGTGGGCAATGAGGGCTGACTGCGACGGGTCCAGGATGTTGACGTCCTCAAGGTGGCAGGTCAGCTGTATGTTGGCGATTTTCTCAATGACCTTCGATGGAAAGGGGAGCAGGGAGATGTGCCAGACGTTCTTGAGGTCCTTGGGGTCAGCCTTGGGCTTTTTGAGGAGGGCGTTGATTTCGGCATGCTTCCAGCTTTCCGGGAATGTCGCTGTGTCAAAGGAGATGTTGATGACCTTCCGTAGATGAGGTGCGATGGTGGCGTCTGCTTTCTTGAACACGTGGTGTGGGCAGGGGTCTGATGGTGAACCAGAGCGGATAGAGTTCATGACCTTGCGTGTCTCGTCGTCGTTGACGTGGGCCCAGGAGGTCAGTTGGTTGGTGCAGGTTGCATTCGGGGTTGGGTCTATCGTAGTCGGGGTGGACTTGGTGTTGAAACTGGCGTGGATGTCGACGATCTTGCGATGGAAGAAGGTGGCCAGTGAGTCACACAGTCCTTGCGAGGGCGGGATGTTGTTGGTGTTGGCGCTGGGGTTGGAGAGTTCCTTCACTATGCTGAAGAGCTCTTTGCAGTTGTGTGCGTTGTTATCCAGGTGGGTTTTGAAAGCGTATCTCTTGGTTGTCCTGCTGAGTTGGTGATGTCTGCGGGTGGCGTCCTTGTGGGCAGCGTGGCTGTCTGGCGTGCGGTCGTGGAGCCATTTCTTCTACAGCTTCTGGCATGTGTGTTTGGAGGTCCAGAGCTCTTTGGTGAACCAGGCGGCTTTCTTGCTGGGGTGGTTGGTGGAGGGTTTCTTTAGCGGGGCGAGAGTATTGGCGCAGTCTTTGATCCACTGTCTGAGGTTACAGGCGGCGGCGTCTGGGTCAGTGGGGTCTGCGGGTGGGTTCAGGGCGAGGGTGGAGGTCAGCTGGTCCTCTGTAACTTTACGCCAGCAGTGGCGAGGCAGCTGTTGCGTGCGGTGGTGCGTGGTTGGTTTCTTGAATGTGAAGTGGATGCAGCGGTGTTCCGTCCAGTAGAGTTTGGTGGTGTTGTTGAAGGCAACTTGGATGCTTGTGGAGAAGACGGGGTTGAGCGTGTGGCCGGCGGCGTGGGTGGGTTCGGTGACGAGTTGTCGCAGGCCAAGGTTGTCGAGGTTGTCGATCAGGGTGGTGGAGTTGGCATCGTTGTTGTTCTCGAGGTGGACGTTCATGTCCCCGGGGAGGATGTAGTCCATTGAAGCAAGTTCATGGGTGCTGGCGAGGTCGGCAATGGAGTCGCTGAACAGGGCCTGGGGTCCGGGTGGTCTGTAGACAAGTGTTCCTCTGAGGGTGGTGTTGGGGTCGGTGTGGATCCGGAAGTGGAGGTGTTCGGCGGTGTTGAGGGAGTCGTCTGCGTAGGTGTGGACCTGGAGGGTGGACTTGTGGACGATGGCTATTCCTCCTCTGATTCCGTTGGTGCGGTCTCTGCTGGAGATCTTGTTGCCCTCTAGATGGCTATGGCGATGTCCGGTGTCGATGAGTCATTCCACCAGGTCTCGGTGAGGAAGGCCACGTCTGGGGCGGATGTGTCGAGCAAGTCTCAGAACTCGACGGTGTGTTTGCGTGTGGAGCGGGTGTTGAGGAGTATGCATCGGAGGTGGTTGGGTTCAGTCCTTGGAGGTTTGGTGGTTCTGTCGCATGCGAAGTCACAGGTGTGGCAGGAGAAGGGTACGTGGGTGAGTTTCGGGCGGCTTGGAAGCAGCGGTGGTCTCGCCTGTGTTGAGGGCATGGAGGGTGTTGGCGTCGTATCGGAGTCTGCGCGTCTGGGCGGGGGCTGCCTTTTAAGGCGGAGAGGGAGGGCGGAGCAGCTGGGAGGCGGGAGCGGGTCGGCAAGGGGGCGTGGCCTCACGAGGAGGTCACGGGAACAACAGGGGATACAGAAGGAAAAAAAGAGTGGTGGGGGTGTAAGGCAGGCGAAAAGCGGTAAAAAACACTGGCAATGACAAAAAAAACCAGAGAAATAAAACCGTACAGCACAATCAGGACATCAGCTAGGAAACGGAGAAAAGCAGCAGCAGGGTCACTGTGCACGCAAACTCACTCTGGGAGGCAGCGACGGGCTTCAGCAGGAGGAGCTGGGTGGCGGTTGGAGGGTTTTCTCGACCTGCAAGCAGGTCAGAAGTCACCCCGAGCGTCCAGCAGCAGGCACCTTTGAGGCGGGGCGGGAGGCAGGGCAGCTGGGAGTCAGGAGCGGGGCGGCGAGGGGGCGTGGCCTCACGAGGAGGTCGCTGTAACAACAGGGGATACAGAAGGAAAAAGTAGGGGTAGGGGGTTTAAGGCAGGCAAAAAGCGGGAAAAAGCACTGGTAATGACTCAAAAAACAGAGGAATAAAACCGTACAGCACAATCAGGACGTCAGCTAGGAAGCAGAGAAAAGCAGTAGCAGGGTCACTGCGAGCGCGAACTCGCACTGGGAGGCAGCGACCGGCTTCAGCAGGAGGAGCTGGGTGGCAGTCGGGGGGCGTCTCGACCTGCGAGCAGGTCAGAATCCTTTGAGGCATTTTCCTCTTTATATGCATAGTGCAGAATACCACACACATACAAAGAGGAAAAAATGGGGAGAAAAAAATTAAGAAATTTCTCACCTGGGAGAAGTAGCATTTCGATGCATTCCCAGGTTTACCAGTCTTAGTAAATCTAGGACTGCACCAAAATCCAAAGGTGGATGCATGGGAACACTAACACTCCCTGGTGCAGAGTAGCACAATGCATCAGTTTGCCCTGACTTGCATTATTCTAGATTTATCAAGCCAAGCAAGGTCCCTCAAGGTGGCTTACATGGCTTGATAAATGTCACTTTGCGCCCCATTGCAAGGTCATCTGGTGTTCTAGGGTAACCATTTGAAGATCTTTCGTAGACTGCGCAGGAGGTGGAAGCAGGAGGTGCACACTGCATAGACTTGAACCGTTATGTTGAGCTTGTCATCTAGGATGAACCCTAGACTTCTTGCAGGGTCTGTGTTGTCCTACCTCCTATGGCACCAGGTGGAGCCCCACCAGGAGGTCTAATTACTGAACACCAGTACTTCCGTCTTGTCAGAGTTGAGCTTCAGGCAGTTGGTTTACATCCAGTTTGTTACCATGGTCATGCAGTTGGTGAAGTTGGTTCTGGTGGTGGTTTTCTTGTCCATCAGGGGAGGATGAGTTGGGTGTCATCAGTGTAGGAGATGAAGGTGATGTCTTATGATCAGATAATGTTGGTGAGCAGTGTCATGTATATTTTGGAAAGGGTGGGGCCGAGGAATGAGCCCTGTGGGACTCAGCATATCAGTTTCTTGATCGTTATTGGGGAGGATGGCAGCCTGACCCTTTCATTTCTTCCTGTGAAGAAAGAACAGATACATTTGAGAGCAGAACTTAATTTACCAATCTTGTGGAGTCTTCTGATGAGAATGTTGTGGGAGACAGTGTTGATGTCTGGAGAGAATGGTTCAAATGGCAACATGAGTGCAGTTTCGGTCTTGTGGTTCTTTCTGTATCCTGATTGAATGTTGTCTAGAAGATGGTGAAGCTCAGGGTTGTTTGTGAGTTTCTTGTTGGTAGCCTTCTTAATCACTTTGGCTGCATAAGAGAGAAGAGAGATGGGTCCGAAGTTTTTCAGTGGATTCTGGTGGGCTGAAGGCTTCTTGAGGAGGGATATGATTTCTGCAAGTTTCCATTCATCCAGTAAACCTGCAGACATGATGGAGGTGTTGATGATGTGGGTCAGGGTGGTGCTGATTGGTGATGTTCCCAGGTTGTAGATGTGGTGGGGGCATAGGTCCGTGGGGGCCGCTGAGTGGATCATAGTATGATTGCCGCTGTGTAATTTCTAGGGAGGGTTGTCAGATGGTGAGTAAGTCAGAGATGAGTTCTCTGGGGTCGAGTTGGTGTGAGACGATTTTGTAAATGTTTGCAATTTTGCTGTGGAAGAAGTTGGATAGGTTGTTCCAGAATTGTTTAGAGGCACTGATGTTGTTGACAGTGGCTGAGGTGACGTGAAATCCTTGAAAATCGAGAACATCTCCTTGCAGCTGTTGGAGCTTCCTTTGATGCGGCTCAATACCGTTTTTCCTTGGTGTCTCTTGTTTGGTAGTGATAGAGTCTGAGTGCAACCTTTTTGGTAGTTCTGGCGGGTGTGTCTTGGCTTACTCACCATTTCCTTTCTAGCTGTTTACAGTGCTTTTCGGTGTCTCTGAGGCCTTCTGTGTACCAGCTGGCTTGCTTATTTGATCCCCATACATATTGGGTTTGTATGGGTGCGATGGAGTCTGCGCATTTCTTGATCAAGTTGTTGAAGTTGTAGATGGCCTTCTTGAGGTTGTCTGCGGGGCTAGGTTGATCTGTGCTGATGGAACTGAGCCAATCTGCTTCTGTGGTTTTGCCCCAGCTGCGGCTTGGAATTGTGTTACCTGGTAGGGGTGTTGTTTGAGATGTGTTGATTTGGAAGTTGATGATGGAGTGGCCGGTCCCTGTGAGTGGTGTGGTGGAGTTATACTTGATACTGTCGCTTGTGGTGAAGATGGGGTTGTTCCTATGCATCCACCCATGAATTCTGGTACATTCTCAGCTTTACAAAGACTTGGAAGCCTGGGAATGTGCCAATATGCTACAACATACAAAGTAAGGTGTAACAAGGGGAAATAGCTTTATTTCTCTTCATTGTTACCTCTTTCCACTTGCGCTGCATTCTGCTGCACATGTAAAAAGAGGAAACTAACTCTAAATGTTGTTTTTGTGCAGGAAGGTGTCTGTTCCTGTACAAAAGCAATCCTGCCTGTAACGCAGGTACCCTTGTACACAGTGACTCAGTACACAGAAATACCTGATAGTTTTGTAAACATGAAGCATTTATGTTCTCTCCCTTTTATGCAACACAGTACAGCCACTTAGTTTGCTGACCTGCGTGAAAATTTGGAAATTTGTCCCCTGGTAGCTGAACGACAGCAGTCCACATGTGAGTCGGCCTAATGGGGCCAGAGATGTGGACCTGTATTGCTCTCCTTCATGGAGGAACCATCTAACAGTTCCCCAGTGCTGTCGGATGAAAAAAGGCAGTTCTGTGAGATGCAGTTTCAAAACAAAGTCTCCCCAAGGAGGGACTGTGCCCTAAAGACTATTCAGTGTTGAGATGTGTGCCCGGCAATCCCCCCTTTTCCCCACTCACAATCGCAGTGGGGCTAGCCACACAAACCCAGAGCCAGCCACACACACACTATCTAACTATCTGGACAGACGTCTTGTGAAGTATCAGGTTGGTTAGCAAGTGGTTCCTATATTCGACATGCAAGTTTTATTGACCACACTTCATTAATACACGAAGCAATGTCTTTTTTTCTACAAAAGTAGACTGTGCAGATACCTCATGTGGCTGAGTAATGCCAACTGAAAACCTAGGCTCAAATCCCAGCGTCCACGTTTACCCAAATTGTATGATCCTGGGTAGACCACCCTGCAGCGTAGTGCCTCGTGTTTCTTCACTGGCAAATTTGGGAACAGCAAGAGGTGATTCTCTTCATGTTATGCACTGTAAAAACGTTATTCATATGTGTTTAAAGATATTATGATGTATCTCAGTATCTAACGAGGCCAGATTGAAGGCTGGGTTTGGCCAGGAACTATGGTGTGCATGTGATTTTTCTAAATTGCCCCACTGTACTTGCACTGTTGTTGTATTTCTAGCACTTTGGAAACGTGTCTCTGCCCCTCTCACATCTCTCTGCTTCATGCCATAATACTGCCCACAGACACCCAATAAAACGCAGATTCTACCAATCAAGCACAAAAATATTTAGCTGTTTACTCAATTCCCTAGAAAGCGCTCCGAAGCCTCGTTCATCATAGAAAGCGCTATTGAAAATAAAATGCTAACATGGAATGATAATACTGCACTCACCTCTGCACCCCCATGCAGCGCCCAGCATCAGCACACGGCGAGAAGCAGGAGTCCCCCCATCAGCAACCAGGTGGCGAGCCCCCGTACCCGCCTGCACCCCTCCATCCTCTGTGGACACCGGGTCTGGCCAGTGGTGCAGTGTAGTTCCTATATTCCCCATAGGCTATGCGCATTAGAATAATATAAACAGCAGTGTAGACGTAGGACTGAGGTCGACTAGGTCTCTACTGACTATATTAGACTTAATTAGTTTTGCCAGCTAGCTCAGAGGTCACTAGAAACTTTCTTGAATAAACAAGGAGGAGTTTAACTTCCCTGGATAGACAAGAAGGGATTAGCTTCTGACAACTATAAACATGACAACTTTGCTCCCTCAGAATAAGAGTGTATCTCTAGAGTCGTGTGAAAACAGGTACACAGACAAAATATCGATTTTTAAATATTGATATGCAAAAATATCGAAGTTTAAATATCGATATACAAAAATATCGAAGGTAAGTAATATCGACAGTCTAAATATCGATATTGGTATGATATCAGTAATATCGAAGTTGTAAATATCGATGTTAATAATATCGAAATTAATAACTTTGATGTTCCTAATATCAATTTTTAAATACATTTAGTGTATATTATATTGTATTTATTATGTTTTATTATTTATTTTTAATGTTATTTAATTAAATATTGTCTTTTACTACTGTAAATGTGTAAATGTATAGGCATTTATATAGCGCACTACTTACCCGTAGGGTCCCAAGGCGCTTCGACCGCTGCGAAACCCTTCCTGGCTTCCCTGAGAGATGGTCCCTTAATGGGTATCTCCAGGGTGAGACCAGGCATCCCCGGCGGTCTGGTGGGGCCGTTAGTGAAGATGAGGCAAGCTAATGCCCAGAGTTGCCGAGTGTGATCACTGATCAGAGTGGGCACCGAGGCGAGAGAATTATCGAGTCCGCTGACCCTGGTCTAGAAACCTGCCGCGCCGGGAATCGAACCCTGGTCCCGGGCCGTCCTCTGCTCTCGGGTCTGCCGCCTCTAACCGGTGAGCCACACTACTTCACTACTGTAGCGGGTTGTGGGTTTATAGGGGAATAGGGTGGGAAGTAATTTAATTATGTTAAATGAATTATTAATTAGTAGGAATTATTAATTAATTAATTGAGAATTAATTTTTAATTATTTTTAATTAATTTATTAATTGATAAATATGTTCTGTAGCGGGTTATGGGTTTATAGGGGAATAGGGTGGGAAGTAATTTAATAATAATTAATTAATTGATATATGTTTGTACATATTTTAATTAATAATTAATTGGTAATTAATTTCTATTAAATAGTTTATTAAGTATTATAATTTTTTACATATTTATAATTATTAATTAGTTGGTAATTAATTATTATTAATTATTTAATTACATTAATTATAGTAATTTTTTATATATAATTTATTGTTATTCTTAATTAATTAATTGTGCAAAATAATATTAATTATTAAATTAAATTAATTACAGCAAATGTGCTAATATATTTACTTTATTGTTATTGTTAATTAATAATTAATTGGTAATTAAATAATATTAATTAATTTTGGGTACAGGGGTATTTTTAGGGTTCAGGGTCAGTTTTCAGTTCATGGGTACAGGGGTATTTTTAGGGTTCAGGGTCAGTTTTCAGTTCATGGGTAAAGTGGTATTTTTAGGGTTCAGGGTCAGTTTTCAGTTTTTGGGTAAAGGGGTATTTTTAGGGTTCAGGGTCAGTTTTCAGTTTTTGGGTAAAGGGGTATTTTTAGGGTTCAGGGTCAGTTTTCAGTTTTTGGGTAAAGGGGTATTTTTAGGGTTCTGGGTCAGTTTTCAGTTTTTGGGTAAAGGGGTATTTTTAGGGTTCAGGGTCAGTTTTCAGTTCATGGGTAAAGGGGTATTTTTAGGGTTCAGGGTCAGTTTTCAGTTTTTGGGTAAAGGGGTATTTTTAGGGTTCAGGGTCAGTTTTCAGTTTTTGGGTAAAGGGGTATTTTTAGGGTTCAGGGTCAGTTTTGGGTTTTTGGGGGACAGTCGTACAGGGTAAAAATAAAATAAATTTAAATTAAATAAATTAAATGAAATAAAAAAATATAAAATTACATCAAATTATTAAGTTTTTAATTTATTTTAAATGTATATGTATTAGTTTTAATTTTTAAATTATGTTTTAATATTTTTAATTAATATTTGTAACATTATATGTATTTTATAATTATTTTTACATTATTATTAATACATTTAAAAAAACGATATTTTTAATTTCGATATTTTTGTACTACGATATTATTTTTTCGATATTTTTGTACTTACCTTGTTAGGGATAGGATTCCTATATGTTTGACTTCGATATTTTTGTTCCGATATTTTTGTATTTCGATATTTTTGATTTCGATATTTTGTCAGACATTCGTGAAAACAATAGACAGCTATTTCACTCAGTCAATTGTGCATACTTAGTTTCACCAGAGTGCAGGGAAATAGAGAGACGGGCGTTTTCAATAAAAGGTGTTATTTATTGAGCAGTCTTCTTTCTCATGCAAGAGAAATGAATTGCCACAATTGCAATACTTATCATAAAGTAAAGTGCGTACAGTAAAAGGAGTATTATGAAATAATACTGTAAAAGCATTGATATGGTTTCTTAGCCATATGATACTTTAAAATGGATAAAATATATACATACATAAATACATTGACTAACTTACTCAACTGGTGCTTCTAAATACGCCTACCCCGGTGTACCCGACCTAAACCTAATACGTGGGTAGGTATTAGGTAACTTGCAGTTTAAGTTAAGTTGGTTTTTGCCAAGAATCTGAGTCAAGAATTCTCTTTATGGATTTAGTCAGCTCCGTACCTGGGTAATAGAAAGCAGGAGGTCTGGTATCTCTTTGTCAGGACTCGATATCCCAGCAACCCGCAAGGGCGGCTGAAAACACCGGAGCTGGATTTTCTCGGCTGGAGAAAAAGACATTGTCTTTCTCAGTGCGTCAAAAGGGAGGGGCGGCGTCCGTGGGCTCTCGCATCAGCTGGGCTCTCGGGCAAGTAGATAGCCGCTCTGCTCCAAACCACAGTGTGTTTGCTTAAGGCAATGTAGGTATATTTATACCTGAAAGGTGCCGGGTTTGACGTAAGGTTGGACATAAGACGTCAATAAAGATGTCACTAAGAACTGGCCGTTCTTTCAGTGTTTGCAGGAGTTCTAGGACAAATCTAAACAGAATCATGGGGATTTCCCAGGTTGCTGGAGGTTTGTTTTGTTTAAAGAACTCGTTGTACTCTCTAGGAGTCTGGGGAAGTAGCCTTGCTTAATTTGGATTGCATGGGCTACGACTAAATATGGATATGATTCTTATGCCTTTATAAGGATATTATTTATTATAACCACATAAGGGCATAAATCAGGAATATCGAATTAGGGTCCAAGATAAAAATACAACACCCACTCCACGATCTAATGTCCCTCATTACTAAAACTAAGCAATAGTAAACATATAATGATGCATGTGTTTTCCAACCCACCCCAAAATACATAATTCGTATTCGAAATGGTATATGGTAAATACACGAAAATGAGTATTGGTACTGTACGCTTTTCAAGCAGTGGTATAATTCAGTTAAAAATGCATATATATATCAGCTGAATGAATTGCGAAAATTACACATGAAATGGCTCTTAATACAGAAGAGAAGGTCGAGACCATTCCATCACATAATAATACAAATGCTGTACATGTGCTAGAGGCTGAGGTAAAATATTGTCTCTAGAGTTCCTAAAATAGAAGATCTGTTCTCTAAGAATAGTTCTACTTTAAGCAGAGTACATGTGCCAGAAAAAGGTAAATATTTTGGAAGTTGGAAAAAAATAATTTCGTTTTCGGAGGAAAAAAATTGTTCCAAATGTTTTCAGTAGCTTTTGTTTATCAAATCTGAAAGCCGAATTCAGAGTTCAGGGAATGCTGTGTGCTCGTAGCTTTAAAAGTTATTCTTTCTGTTCAGGGGAGAACATAATTCAGACAGACTCGCAAAAAATTGGTCTATGACATCAGGTGAAAGTTCGACCAAGTTTGAAAATGCCGAAACAGTGCATGTGTGAGAATGATTGCAATCATCGATGTCAGGATCAGCAATGCTCACAGAAGGTTGTTCCTGTATGATGCTGCTCTCATCTCGTACTCCACTGCCACATACTCGTAGTGGTGAAGTCTCAAGGAATGCCGTCATCAGAATGGGTAGCCGCTGGGGACAACACGATGCATGAGCCGTTACAGGACCTAGCAAGGTATCTGTATCCATTGGTACTGCTGATGGTAGTGTAAGACAGACGTCCAACACGCATTCTTCTCCGCATAGCATACATCGAAGCACAGGTAAGATGCAATTTTGCCAGATAGGTCTGAATGAAAGAAACTAGGTCATATTCCGATCTCTTACCCGGGCTATTCCGAGGACTTTAGTTATGCGGTACCGATAGCGTATAGCTAGGATTGTTTCTTCCATCATTGCTGGAGTCTTGTCTGCGGCTTGGCTTGCCATATCGGAGCAGAAGAATCAAAAATAAAATTCCTGCTATGAGTCCAAAAAGTAGAGGTAGGCCGCCAAAGACAGAATGGACAAAATTGGGAAAGATGCCCAGAACTGTTTCAAAGGGTGTTAACAGTCCCGAAAAAATCGTCTTAAATACATGTGCGATGCCACTGGTATCTGACATGTTTAGGATTTGGCTCAACATTTCTACAAAATGAAAAGGGCAATTTGTTGATAATAATGAATGTATCTCTGCCGTTGTCCTTGCGACTTGCAGATCATACGTTTCTTTGGACGAGGTTAAAGGCACAGTTGTCTGTAAAAGAATAGACTTCATTCTGCTTAAAGTATCAATTCGAATAGAAGAGATATTCAAACGAGGCCATATTGCCGCCTCCATGTCTGGATTGCTGTTTGGATACAATACTTGCATACAGCAAGTGACCATGGAACTAACGCTTACGAGATAGGCTTTTCCTGGCACCATGCCACAACAGCTGTGATCATTTATTAGAATATAGCTCCCATTAGAAAGCTCTCTAAAGAATGGCTCTATCTGTGTTGCAGGAGTGCCGTGCAGGTGACATGAAAGGTTATTCGAAGACCCTTCGCAGGCCCCATGCAAGTTAATACCTTGACACAGAAGTGTACCGCTTAGTGATCGTTTACAATTTTTACCACTAAGAAATACATTCTTTTTCTTTTCACTGTAACATGTGTGTGTATAAGGTAATTTCCATGTTGACTTGATGTACCCTTTACCCAACCTTTCATACTGGCCCGCTGGTATATATTCTTGGCAATATTTAAACTGGAAAGTTGTTATTGGAATTGTAATTATTCCGTGTATTATCCATTCAATGACAGGTCTTTCTGACATTGTCAATGGTAATCTCTCAAGTTTTTCAATGCTCAGAATCGTATAGTCTGCTCCTTTTTGTGCCAAACTGATTTGTTTATCAGTAAGGTTAAAGATAGAGAATAATGACCTTGTGTTGATTAAACGCCATGGCACGTAGCCTGAACGCAGATTTTGCAACGTCCAGCCAAGCTGTACAATAGAACGTAATTGGGACTGACCATGTTGTAACATTAGTAAGTCTTGCTCTATTATATCAATAGCAGATGATACAATACTGTCCAGTGAATATATTCTGGAGGACAGAGTCGTTAACCCATTGTCCAAAACAGAAAGTGATTTTTTCCAAATTAATACGATCAATTTCTCGTATTTTTTCTGCTGTTTCAATTTGCATTACTTTCCAAGCTTTGTTGTACGCAGCGTATATACCAGCCGCTATGAAACATTTTTGACGCTGTTTGCGTGGTCCCAATATGAAATCACGCAAGTCAGCACCGTCTTTAAGTAAAGTCAAGTGTTGCTTAATTTCCGCCAGTGTGGATTTCTGTAGCCATTCGAGGCATAGTTTCCCTACACTGTATGTTGTAACTATCCCTGGATGTTGTCTCTGGGAGTATCTTGGGTCTGGCCTGTTCAGTTTTAACCCCTGTATTTTGTTCAGGAATCTATCTTGACAGTTATTTGTGTCTGTGGGCCAGATCAACCATTTTTTCCAATCAGGATGTGTTTTGTTTTGGTATAAAATATGGGATACGTCTATCTCCATATCAGTAGTGCTATTACTATCAGGTATGGGCTTTGGAATAGACGGTTTGCTTAAGTCCTTAATTTTGGCTAGGCCAAGACAGGTAGTCTGTTGAATAGTGTCATTCAAGAATATTAATTTTTCTGGGATCATGCAGGCTCTAAACAGTGCTTCAAAACCTTGGACCTGCCCTTCTTTTGTACCCCAGATGGTTTTTGTTTCAATGTTGTTTTTCCAGAATTCAAAACCAAATGTAATCATTTTTTCATAAAATGTTTCAGAATAGATAAATTTAGTATTTGTCAGCATTGTTTTCATTCCTGTCTTATTTAATATTTTAAAATAAAACGTTTCTGCATCACTTGTGTTAAACCCTGAGAAGTATGGGAATTTCTCATAAAATGTTTTCGAGCTGCTTTTAGGTGGCGTGGCACAATGTTCCCATTGGTTATAATTAAAAACATTTCTACATTGAGCAGATTTATGCAAATAGTGATGACCAAAATCATTATAGCAGTACATTTCTTCAGAATAGATCAATTTAGTATTTGTCAGCATTGTTTTCATTCCTGTCTTATTTAATATTTTAAAATGAAACGTTTCTGCATCACTTGTGTTAAACCCTGAGAAGTATGGGAATTTCTCATAAAATGTTTTCGAGCTGCTTTTAGGTGGCGTTGCACAATGTTCCCATTGGTTATAATTAAAAACATTTCTACATTGAGCAGATTTATGCAAATAGTGATGACCAAAATCATTATAGCAGTACATTTCTTCATAATTTAATGAACCCTGTAAATAGTCATGTTCTGTGAATTTGGCTGACATTACTAAATCTGACATCATATTATTATTTTCAAAGTCCCAATCATCAGAAAAAGTACTTGGTGTTACAAAGTCACTTAATGAAACCTTGAACTGAAGTGGATATTTCAAGAGCTCAATCAGGCCAAAAATGTCAAATTCAGTTCTGTCCCATGCTACTCCACCGGGTATTTGATTGGCTGTGACGTTCACTGATGATAGTTCTCTTTTCTGGATGTGAGATGACTTGTGAGGCTTTAGGACCAAGTTGATGTTCTGACTTGCTGTGTCCATTGTACTGTATTTTCCTTCAATGAATTTTCCCAAACAAAGAACCATGTTGAGCCAAAGCAGGAGGAAAAGTACACCTAACACAATCGAAAAATTCAATCCATGGAGAAATCAGATAGGTTTCTTTAAGTTGATGAAAGAGTTCAGTTACTTTGTCTGAAAATTTTTTGGGTTTTTTTGCTGACGTTTCTTCATGTTCACTTGGATCATCAGAAAAGTCATCGAAATTGATGAAGTAGCCAGATGCAGTTCTGTCAATTGTTGGAATTGCTTCCGGATTTTCATTTGCTTTTGGATTTTTCTTTGTTTCATTAGCATAGTCTGAGGCTACATCGTTGTAGACTGGTGTTTCTTGACGAACTGTTGCAATTTGGGTTTCAAGAGGCATAAGTTCCATGGCTTTGTTGCATAGTCCTTTTTTATTCACTGGAGGTTTATCGAATGTGATTAGTCTCTCAGTTTGAACCTCTTGTATTGTAACAAATTTTGGTACTCTGCGATTTCTTGGGAGTCCACTGGGCCTACTACTTATTATTGGCCACATGATTGTGGTTTTACCAGGTCGATGGATACAACTCGGTTCTCCTTTTTACCAGCAAGGGGCAGTAGTCCAACTGATCTTGTTCCGCTAACAGCTAAGACAGGTACTGCTTTTCTGTAAGAAGGCCCAAATTTCTTCTTAACCGCGATCTTCTCTCTGACCGAACAATAGTTCATACGGACTGAGACCTTTTAGAGAATTTCTTGGCAGATTATTAAGACTATGTTGGACACTTGTTAAATGTTGGACCCACCCATCACCCGAACCTATTACCCTCGCCATTATAGATTGCTTTATGTCCCGGGTTTTTCTTTCCACTACCGCATTTCCCTCAGGATGGAAGGGACAAGAGTACCGCAATGCAATGCCCATGCTGGCCATGGCCTCCTTGAAAGCCCTAGAGCTAAACGCAGGACCCTGGTCAGAATGTAGCTTGCCAATTGCGTATGTGCCGATAAAGACTCGCAAATCTTTTATAACAGTTCTGGCGTCAGCCGAGCGCTGGTGTCTACATTTTAAGTGAATCTAGTCTTAAACATAAATGGGACCCATTTCTCCGGCTGGATTTTTGAGTATAGATAGCCTTATGCTTTCTAAAAGAAGGGTCCTGGCAATACTCCGGTCCGTTCGCAACTGTGATCGCTGTTGCAGTTTTGACAGCCCATTGCAAATTTGTAAAATTGCAGGCTCATCCCCGGCCACTAGTATTCTGATTGTAATTCTTTCAGAGATTCCTTGATCTCTTGGTGCCTTAGACCCAATCCCTTGTGTGTGTCTGCTATTAAAAAGACTCTCCTGTTCGTGTTTGGAATTACTCTATCCCCCACTCCAGGGATTGGAGCAAAAGGAACGGAGCTTGCATCAAGTATGTATGTATAATTGAGTGGATAGTTCACAGGTAATGCTACACAGTCGCCTTTTAAAGACGCTTTTACCGCCAGTATTGTTTCCCCGTCTATGTATTTTTCTGAGCGCTTTTTTTGTGGCTACGGAAGCCGGTTGAGCTGCTTCCGCTGTGGATCTGTGAGCCAATGAATTCCCTGCAACGTGAACGCCATCACGTTGATGACTCAGTGTATTGGCGCCGAGATGCTCCTTGGAGCGATTGCTAGCGCGATATAAATGGACTTTACATTTACATTTACATTTACATGTATCACGTGAGTCTTTTGTAGTTCTTTCTGCAAAAGAACTACTTGTTCCCAAAGCTTCTTATGCTTTATTGTGGCACCTGTCATCTTTGTAATCATTTTGAAACCAGTTCTGCAAGTCATTATTGTAAGACCTGACGCAGAAATGCGAATCGCACACTATTAGTGTCGGGAATTCACGATCAGCATTTTAAAGCGCCATCTTTAAAGATTTGATTTCAGCTCGCTGAGCTGAACATTTTCTGAGTGATTCAATTTTGGTAATTAATGGTCTGAATTTACCAAAGCGCCAGCGACCTTTAACAATCGCGCATGCTGCGTTGTAGGATTTTTCCTCTACATCGTAGTGTTGTGCAAATCTGTCCATGTAGATTGCACATGTGTACTGTTCGAGAGGCAGAATTTCGATTGGCAGAGGATATTCTTCTTCATATTCTAGATTTTCTAGTTTTTTCATTTTCGGGTCAAAATAGTATTTCACATCTTCTGCAGCAAGAGAACTTTCCCATTGTATCCATTTTGGATCTAATGCCACTGCAGTCAAATTGAGTGGACTAGTTAATGGCTGATGGGCTTATTCTGCTGTTAAAACAGTTATTCTTCTGCCTTGGGATTGGGCTCTTTCTTTTGCTACAGCAGTTTGAACAGCTATTAGAATCTTTTCTGTAGAACTGAATTTCATTTCAGCTTGTGTGTACAAGTGTGATTTGTAAGCTATTAGTACAGTCTCTCCCTCATTAGAGGTCAGGTACGTGAATCTGCATCTTCCTGGGATGACTCGGATTACAAGGTTGCGTATGTTTTTCACGAGTTTGCAATTTAGTTTTAGCTAACATGTCTGTTTGCAATGATCCTAAAATTTCTGTGTGTTTCTGAGTCCAACTAATTGGTTTGAAAACAGGTTTTATTAATTCATAGAGAGGTTTAACCCTCTCTGCATAATTTAGAATGTATGTTCTTCCGAAATTCAGGAAACCTAGTATTGATTGTAAGTTCTTCAGCGTTTTAGGTGCTTGGAGTACAGCACACTTCTCTAAGAAGTTGTCTGCTAGGCTTTTGCCTTCACTTGATAATTCATATCCTAAAAATAGGACAGTTAGATGGGCAATTCGTGACTTTTTAAAGTTGAATTTGTAACCCTCAGCTGCGAACCCAAGTATTATGGTGTTCACTCTTTTCAAGTGAGTATCCAGGTCATCATCTGTGAGATAGATGTCATCGACATAAGATAATGCTTCATCATCATATATTTGTAGTAACTCTGTTACTCTTGCTGAGAATTATCCTGGGCTATTCTTGAATCCCTGTGGGAGTCGACAGAAGTTTATTTACGACCCCATTGTTAAGAAAGCGGTCAAATACCTGCTTTCAGGTGCAATGTTTTGACAAAAGAATCCATTAGAGATGTCTAATGTTGTTTTATATTTTTTGCGCACAATGTTATTCATTAGTGCTGCACTGTGTGAGTTTTGTACTGCAAATGTTTTGCAACAGGAGTTTAAGTGTCTGTAGTCCAAAACTAGACGATATGAATCGTCTGGCTTGGAGAAAGGAAACAAAGGATTGTTCATTTGTGAGGTGCATGTTTCAATCACACCCTGGTATTCAAGTTGATCTAAGATCTCCCTGACTTGCTTTTTAGCGTCTTGTTTAACTGGGTACTGCCTTTGTGCAGTGGGTTGACATTTTAACTGGATTTTGTGAGGAGGAGAGTCCTCATCCCATCCTACATGATTTTTATATAACGCAGGAGCTTGGTCCACTGCCCATTTTCTTGCTAATGTATATTTTTTATGAATTTGAATATGATTTGAGAAGGCAGGCATAATCATTTATTTGCCATGAGGGCACTCCCTGACAAACTCTGGTGGCCAGTCTTTCTCAGCTAACAGGATGTCATAGCCATTCGAAAGGTTATCCCAAAAGAGACCCCTTACTTTCCTAGTCTTGTCTCCCTCTATACGCAGTGTTATTTTGTATGTTTTATGAGGTTTGCTCACTCTGGTATCTGCAGTTTCCACTTGAATGTATTCATTCGTGTCCACTGTCTCCAGAAGATTCATCAGGATCTTGCGAGCTATGGTCACTCCTGCTGCGCTGTCTAGCATTGTCTGAGCTCACTCTCCGTTTTTCAGTTGTGTCCTCAGTATCCTCGGCATGTTTAATTATTTTAATGCTGGCTACCTTCTTTCTTGGAAATTGTAATTTTTTACTTTGATGAGCAGGTTCCTTGTCTTTGGACTTGACGTGCTCTTCCTTGTGTTCTGACCGTCCTCTTCTTTCCGATTTCTGTGAGCAAGTCTGAAAAGATCGAGAGGGACGTGTATCATTATCTTGATATCTGTCAAGTTTTCTCAGATTATCCCTATTTCTAAGGTTGTATCTTTTCTCAGAGGGCTCCCTCTGGGGAGACTTGTGTTCTTGGTCCAGAGATTTTTCTCTCCGTTGAGGAGACCTTCCTCTGGACTGGAATCGTTTTTCTTTGGGAGTGGATTGTTTATCCCAACTCTTTTTTTGGAGTATTTAGATTATTTTTAATAAAAGTTTTTTCAGGATTTTCAGTTAGTTGGGGTTTTACTGGTTTCCCACCCAAACTATCTCTACCTAGTTCTTCATAGGATTTTTCTATGATTCTGGCAAGTTCAAAAGGTTGTTCTGGTACATCTGTTTCTTTCAGTTTCTGGCGGATCACCACATGATGCTGCTTCTCCTTTTATGTTGGCTAATAATATAGCCGAGACCTACTTGAAGTCTTTCAGTAATTTCATACCCAGAGTTAAAGTAGGTTCTGGACTGTATTAATTTTGAATCTGTCTTAGCACATCTGGTATAACCGCCATGGACGGAACACCATGTGTTTTTGTGTAAGTGGAAGCAAAGACTGTGCCCCAAGTGTCACAGTCCTCCACATGTGGTGTGATCCCCATTGGAAGACAGATAGTCAGAATTTTGTGTCTCTCAGTAGGTGTAGTATCAGGAAATACTGCCTGTATTTGAGTGATTTTTTGTGCTAACCAGAATGGAATTTGTTCCCGTTTTGAGGGTATTTTACCAAGACATGATTGCTGTTCTGTGGTGTAATTTTGTTTGTGTTCCCCTGATGAGGGGTCAGCTGTGGAATGTTAATTGCTGGTTGGACTGTTGAAGTCCGCATTACATATTGGACCAATTGTCTATGTATTTTAATTAGTATTTTTAGCTGGGCTAAAAGTTCCCGGTCTGACATTTTATCAATGTCTGGATGTGTTGTGTAGCTGGCTAGAACCGGCCACGTCGCTCCTGGTCTACCTAGTGGACCGAGCTTGGTGATGTGACTTTTATGTTTTAGGGTGCCTTTAAACCAGAGCAGGTGCTCTTGGTAATTTAATGGGATTTCAACCTCCTCGAAAGGAGTGTATTCATCCAGAGGTTCCTCTATTTTGTAATAGTGGAATTCTTTTGTTACAGCGTTTGCTGCTGGAAAGTGTATCCATGAATAGAATACCTCTGTCTGCCGATATTCATGGGCCTCTACCACAAATATGACTGTACCACCTGGTGATGATAGTCCATTTTCTATAAGTTTAATAGTTATAGTTCTTCTCATATTTGCCGGAATGCTTATAGCATTCGTGTCATTCTGTTGGATAGTTGTGTCATCCAACAACAGTTGAGACGCTGTAGCATCTCTTTCTTTGTCTCCGTCAGGCATTTTACTGACAGAAAGTTTTTTTTGTTGCAGATCAAGTTTCAAGGGAAACAAAGATTAGGTGCACAATATTTTGGAGCACTGTATCCTTCAACGATGACTAAACCAAAAACTATACATAGGAATCTCTTCCTACTAAGTTTCGGCGGATTCTAACCTTTTACCCACTCCAGGCGTCTTTTGGAGTATTTACAGGAAAAAGGGTTCTGTGTGAAAAAGCACGACTGAGTTACTCTAGTGTCTTGCGTTAGATTATCGCCTTACCAAAAGTTGGGCCCCATGTAGTGTAGTTCCTATATTTCCAATAGGCTCTGCGCATTGGAATAATATAAACAGCAGTGTAGACGTAGGACTGAGGTCGACTAGGTCTCTACTGACTATATTAGACTTCATTAGTTTTGCCAGCTAGCTCAGAGGTCACTAGAAACTTTCTCGAATAAACAAGGAGGAGTTTAACTTCCCTAGATAGACAAGAAGGGATTAGCTTCTGACAACCATAAACATGACAACTTTGCTCCCTCAGAATAGGAGTGTATCTCTAGAGTCGTGTGAAAACAATAGACAGCTATTTCACTCAGTCAATTGTGCATACTTAGTTTCACCAGAGTGCAGAGAAATAGAGAGACGGGCGTTTTTAATAAAAGGTGTTATTTATTGAGCATTCTTCTTTCTCATGCAAGAGAAATGAATTGCCACAATTTCAATACTTACCATAAAGTAAAGTGCATACAGTAAAAGAAGTATTATGAAATAATACTGTAAAAGCATTGATATGGTTTCTTAGCCATATGATACTTTAAAATGGTTAAAATATATACATACATAAATACATTGACTAACGTACTCAACTGGTGCTTCTAAATACGCCTACCCCGGTTACCTGACCTAAGCCTAATACTCGGGAAGGAGTAAGTAAGGTGCAGTTTAAGTTAAGTTGGTTTTTGCCAAGAATCTGAGCCAAGAATTCTCTTTAACCCTTCGGGGCTGATGACGAGCTCAGCTCGTCATGAGCGTAACCTGCAGTGCGCTCATGACGAGCTGAGCTCGCCATGTAACGCGGTAATTTCAAAATTGCCGCGTACAGCGGGAAAAGCTGCCGCAGCGATTAGGTTAAGGGTTTAGTCAGCTCCGTACCTGGGTAATAGAAAGCAGGAGGTCTGGTATCTCTTTCTCAGGACTTGATATCCCAGCAACCCGCAAGGGCGGCTGAAAACACCGGAGCTGGATTTTCTCGGCTGGAGAAAAAGACAGCGTCTTTCTCAGTGCATCAAAAGGGAGTGGTGGCGTCCATGGGCTCTCGCATCAGCTGGGCTCTCCGGCAAGTAGATAGCCGCTCTGCTCCAAACCACCGTGTGTTTGCCTAAGGCAACGTTGGTATATTTATACCTGAATGGTGCCGTGTTTGACGTAAGGTTGGACATAAGACGTCAATAAAGATGTCACTAAAAACTGGCCGTTCTTTCAGTGTTCGCAGGAGTTCTAGGACAAATCAAAACAGAAGCATGGGGATTTCCCAGGTTGCTGGAGGTTTGTTTTGTTTAAAGAACTCGTTGTACTCTCTAGGAGTCTGGGGAAGTAGCCTTGCTTAATTTGGATTGCATGGGCTACGACTAAATATGGATATGATTCTTATGCCTTTATAAGGATATTATTTATTATAACCACATAAGGGCATAAATCAGGAATATTGAATTAGGGTCCTAGATAGAAATACAACAGTAGGAGGCAGTCCTGCTTACACCCAGTCCCAGCGCCTCGCTCACACTTCATTAATACACGAAGCAATGTCTTTTTTTTTCTACAAAAGTAGACTGTGCAGATACCTTGTGTGGCTGAATAATGCCAACTGAAAACCTAGGCTCAAATCCCAGCGTCCACGTTTACCCAAATTGTATGATCCTGGGCAGACCACCCTGCAGCGCAGTGCCTCGTGTTTCTTCACTGGCAAATTTGGGAACAACAAGAGGTGATTCTCTTCATGGTATGCACTGTAAAAACATTATTCATATGTGTTTAAAGATATTATGATGTTTCTCAGTATCTAACGAGGCCAGATTGTAGGCTGGGTTTGCCCAGGGACTATGGTGTGCATGTGATTTTTCTAAAATTGCCCCACTGTACTTGCACTGTTGTTGTATTTCTAGCACTATGGAAACTTGTCTCTGCCCCTCTCACATCTCTCTGCTTCATGCCATAATACTGCCCACAGACACCCAATAAAACGCAGATTCTACCAATCAAGCACAAAAAGATTTAGCTGTTTACTCAATTCCCTAGAAAGCGCTCCGAAGCCTCGTTCGTCATAGAAAGCGCTATTGAAAATAAAATGCTAACATGGAATGATAATACTATGGGGTGGTAGGTTAAACAAGCACTCAAATACAATTAAGTAGTCACTTCTAAGCTGATGCTTGAACAGCGCACGACAATAGCACACAGAGAAGTCCACATCATGCCTCACCATGAAAACACCTTCTAACAATGCCCACCAATACCTGACACCTAAAAGATCGCTGCTTCTTGACTAACTAGATCATATTATAATTTTGAATATCAACTGTATAGTAAAGCTATGGCTATATAAATGCAATTACAATACAATTATGCTATTTTTATATTTTTAGTAAGTCAGTGAGAGACTGCACAGGATACATAGAGCATGGGCTGGGATGAGGCTCAGGGGAAGAGTGGGCAGAGCAGCGGCTTAACGAAACGGTTAGGGGGCTACCCACTTTCTGGACCCTGTCCGGAGCTTTCAGTGCACCGGCCTGCCACACCTGCAAAATCCGGTGCATTGCGGAGGCTATGGGGCTAATGTTACCTGCTGGGGTAGGGCAAGAGACAAAAGGGGTAAACAGGGTAGAGAGAAAAAGATAGGGCTAGATAGCATGAGACAGCTGGTAGGGTGCAAAAGCATGTTGTGCAGCGCTGCATTGGTGCTATTTTAAAACCGTTACATAGAAAAACAAAAGAAACCTAGGGACAGAAAGAGGGGAATTAGAGAGACGACAGAAGACACCCAGTGACATCCTACACACAAGAGACTGCTAAGAGCAGAAAGCATGGAGCTGGACAGGCCTGAGAGCCGGGGGGCGGGGGGGGGGGGGTAGGAGTATCGACACAATGGAGGGAAACCTGGATAGAATGAGGAAGTGAGGCCGTCCCCAGAGTTCTGTTGTCCCAGGCTCGTCCCCTCCCACACACACCTGCACTTCAAGCGCTGACCACTTTCGGCTTCGTGGCACACACTGCACCCTGTCACAAGGTCACAGTGTGCGACAGTTACAGCAGCCTCCGTCTTAAGCACAGCGCAGCCTCACGCTGCATGAAACCTTGAATAAAGAAAGGAATCAAGGCGCTGTGCAGGGGGGCTGAACTCCTGAGGTCACCAAGGTCACAGTGTACGATAGTCACCGCAGCCGCCGTCCTAAGCACAGCGCAGCCTCACACTGCATGAAACATTCAATAAAGAAGGGAATCAAGGCGCTATGTAAGGGGGGCTGAATACCTGGAGTTACCAAGGTCACAGTGTGTGACAGTTACCGCAACCGCCGTCCTAAACACAGCGTAGTCTCACACTGCATGAAACCTTGAATAAAGAAAGGAATCGAGGCGCTGTGCAGGGGGGGCTGTAGACCTGGGATCATCAAGGTCACAGTGTGCAACTGTTACCGCATCCGCCACCCTAGGCACAGCACAGCCTCATGCTGCATGAAACCTTGAATAAAGGAAGGAATCGAGGCACTGTGCAGGAGGGGCTGAAGACCTGAAGTCACCAAGATCACAGTGTGCGATAGTCACCGCAGCCGCCGTCCTAAGGAATCGAGGTGCTGTGCAGGAGGACCCGAAGACGTGGAGTTACCCTGTGCACCTCTGAGCTCCGTGCCTGCTTAGCTGGCCTGGCTGCTGCAGCTCTGCTGCTCCCTGTGCACCCATGGGCTGTCCCTGCAAGGCGGCAATACACGGCAGGCAGAGTGGGGCCGGGGCCGGAGACACGGACAGCGAACAGCGGGAGGGGGGGCGGGAACGGCACATGGACAGCGGGAGGGGGGCGGGAACGGCACACGGACAGCGGGAGGGGGCGCGGGAACGGGCACACGGACCAGGGGAGGGGAGCACTCACCAGGACTTCTTCCGGCGGCGGTCGGCCTGGACGAATGACCCAAAAAAACCTAAAAAAGAAAAAAACACCGCCCACCGCCGCAATGACGTTCTACAAGGGGCGGAAAGGGAAAAAATCACCGGAACGCCCACGGATCGCCTCGGACAATGACGGACAGATCTATCTTCCAATGGCTAGCCTCCATTTATGGAGCTAGCCAATTGAAGTGAGAGGCGGGACAAAGGCACATACTGTCCCAAGATAAGATTTCGCCTGCGGACGCCAGGCGAAACCTAAAAATGAAAGCCTGGGACAACTGGAAGATAATGCATGTATGTGAAAATGTGTGTCAGAGGGCTGTGAAAAATGTGCAAAGGAGAAGAGGCCATGTCCAGGAAGGGCAGGGACAGTACTAATGATCGCTATTTGCTCTTAGGGCTACAAGGGGAATGACAGAGCCCCACATGAGCTCTCCCAAAAATGCTGGTTTATCACCCTAACTCCCACAGGTTTCCAAGGGAGAGAAAACATGACACCAAAGAGTTTTGCACTGTTTGGAGCATTCTTTGTGCTATGGTAATTAGCAATAAGGCTTTGTCATGCAGGATTTCTTATTGTTAGGGCATGCAGTAATTTTGTAGTCAGTTTAAAGATAGAAGTAATACTTACACACTGCATAACGCTGAGCAACGAAAACTTTATTAACTTGCTCTGAGTCTGCAAGTATTGTTAGTTCTATCCTGAAGTATTTCAATATTGATTTGCACTGTGTATGACTCTATGTTTTGACTTTAACTATTGTGTTGATACCCTGACAAAGCCTGTATTCTTGAATTTAATTAAACATGTTGTTTTAAGCTTATATTGGGAGTTTTTCTTTTATTTTTATTGTTAGGGATCAGGCTTGCTGGAGCAAGCTTTAGACTGGCTTGCGTCACTGCCCTGAGGTTCAAGTGCTAAAAAGGGAATCTTAGCTCCCAGTTGGTGAACCTGTGGGAAAAGACCCTAGCTGTTACAGTTGTGGCCCAGTAATCCCTGTCTGCCCTGGGACCCCCGACCCAGATTCCTTATAGACCTGTTAACCCTAAAAGGCGCCTGTTCAAAAATATTTGGTGCACTAAAAGTCTGTTCAGCACACTAAACATATGTCTAAAATACCCCGTTATGTATTAGGCGCAGTGTCAACGTACAAGAACTGAAGCCTTCAGATGTGAACCATGGTCATGGTCTACACCACTATACATCAATATTCTTTAAATACAAAACCCATGAGGTACATTTAATGCACATCACAGTTCTCTGCCATTAATAATGTTTACATTCACATTACATTCACACTACATTCACACTCACATATTCGCAAATGAGAAAATTATGTGCTTTAAGTGTCGTGAACAAATATGGCATTGACATAAAGCTGTAGTTAAGGCCATTTATTTGCAGGTGTGGCATGAAAATCAAACCAAGGAGGTATGGCAGTTAAGCAAGGCTGTAGGGTAACTTGGTGTAGAATCCCAAGATGTGCCTTCCTTGACTAATGTGAACTCCATCGGAACATTTAGGGAAGACTCCCCAAAGAACGGGTCACCCAAAGAGCTTCTGATCAATAACCGGTCTATTTCCCGCATGTTCACTTCTCAAAGTGACAACAGAGATTGATTATTTGTTTAAACAGTGATCATGTAAAAGTGTATGATCAACAAACCTAGCAGTGACTCCAGTGAGGTGCCATATTTACCAATAGTCAGCATTAGATGTGGGAAGGCACTGACATCTAGAGAGTCCAAATCCACCAACAATATCCACCAAGAAATATGATCCATAAAAACACACATTTGCATTTTGTTAGTGAAACTAACAACATTCAGTACCACTGTGGTATAACAGAAGGGATTGTAACACTTAGCCTGGCTTATCCAGGTGGCATCAAAGAAGGAACCGAAGGGTGAGGTGGGTAGGTTACAAGTATAAGGTTGGACAAAGGTAGTCTGAAGGTTGTGGTTTGTGTTTGCACTCATTCACACTACTACTTGTATGTAAGTTCTTTTACAACTGAAAGAGTTGGGAATCTGGTAGAACATTGAGAAAAGTGATGCAGTATAAGTAATCATAATATGACCATAATTATTGATGATGTTAGGGAAATCACAGAATGCCGAAAGTACATTAACAATATTATTCATAAATATTCACAAATATAAGGAATCTCCTTGAGATATAATAAAACACAATGTCATTCTGTAAATCATACTATGTACTAAGAATTACTTTGTGTCAACATACCAGTTAGTATAACTTTACCATACTAACCTGGGCCATCTTCATCACAAATCTGCTGTAATAGCCAGTACTGGTAACACAATTAACTTGTGATTGACTGCACTTGATGTTTTGCAGAAATCCAAGTAACTGCACAATGAAGAAAAATGTACATTGATCATCTTCAGCAGTGTTCTGCTACATTGAGGAACATGGTTAATTTCTAAAAAGCACATGTTAAGGAAAATGGTTACCAACCAGAAATTCTAATCCTTACAAAAATATGGACATGGTAATGGAATAATTTGTTTAAAAAACAGGTATAATCATCATTGTTATCATCATCTGCAATACTAGCAGGAGTAAATACATACAACATCATTTGTATTTCATATGAGAGGACTGTGCAACAAAACATTTAAGCTATAACAGATTAAACCAGAGAGCCCAGATTCACTAATATTTGACGCAGTGAAATGCAGCAAAGCGACTTGCTGCACAGTGACAAATGGGGAGAGCAGAAATGTGCCATAATTACTAACATATAGGCATTCCTGCTATCTCTCCACGTTGGCACACTTGTGGCTGCCAAGCACCAACACAGGCACCCTTGGGTATGGTGCAAGAGTGCCTTTGTTACAGCCAGGATTATTCTTGTGCAGGAAGGGACACTTTCCAGCACAGAAACAATACCTAGAAGCAGTTTGCTCTTTCGAAAGAAGTAATAACGAGGAGAAATAAACATATTTCTCCTTGTTATGCCTCACTTGGGAAGGCATATCATTTTAACGCATTCCCAGGTTTACTAGTCTTAGTAACTCTGGGAATGATTCAAAAACTATGAATTGATGGGGGGAATACCCATGCTCCACCCATGCAACGCCTTCCGCACGCAGAGTTTAACATAAGGCAGCAACTTGTGCTGCTTTTGTGTTTTCTAGATTCACTATAATAATAATAATAATAATAATAATAATAATAATAATAATAATAATAATAATAATAATAGATGCATTTATAGAGCGCATGGTTACACTAGGCCAGTGTGTCTCCGCACTGCGGTACAAAAACTGCCACAACCCTTACCCACCCTGGCCCAGCCTGCCTATCCTGTAGGGAAAAGATACGTTTTCAGATTTTTCCGGAAGATAGCTTCCGAGCCCTCCAACCGTAGGCTCACCGGGAGCTTGTTCCAATGCTGAGCTGCCAAAAAGCGGAAAGAGTGGCCGCCCATCCTAGCTCTCTTAATGGCAGGGACGCACACATGGCCCGTCCCCACCGATCTCAGTTGGCGTGTTGGAGAGTAGACAGATAGGGCAGACACGTCCCCTGAATGATACGATGGCAAACGCACAGAGCCTTAAACAGGATTCTCTTACTTATCGGCAGCCAGTACAGGGAGGCTAAGGCCATCTTCGAGGAGACCCTACTAGGGAGCATAAGTCAAGTCAAGTCAAGTCAGAGAATTTATATAGCGCACTACATACCCAGAGGGTCTCAAGGCGCTAAGGAGGGGGAGGAGGATTACTTGAACTATCTGAGCAGCCACATTCTGTATAACTTGAAGCTTGCATACATTTCCCGGTGACCCCCAGATATAGAACGTTGCTATAATCAAGGCGCAAGGCTACCAGGACTTGCACTATGGTCTTTCTGGCTGTGGTGGGCAGCATGTCCAGGGTTTTCTGGAGGCCCCTCAGGACTCCCAAACAGGCCCCTGCTACCCGCCTGGTGTGATACTCGAAAGATAGCTTTGTATCCAGCAAGACCCATAAGTTCTTTGCCCACTTGCAAGGCATCGGGTGAATCCCAGAGACTGGGGCCACCATGCCGATGACCACACTGATGAGGCTCTTCCCACCACAAGCACCTCGGTCTTAGTGCCATTCAATTTCAGGCAGTTATTCACCATCCATGAAGCAAGATCTTGCATGCAAGCCACAAAGTTGGTGGCTGCTGTCTCCTGTGCTTTTGTCAGGGAGACCACCAGCTGCGTGTCATCGGCAAAGGACACAACCCTGATCCCAACACCATCTGCAATCTCCACTAACGGTGTAACATAGGGATTAAACTGGGTCGGGCTCAGGGTTGATCCTTGCGGTACTCTCTGTTTCAACTTGATGACCCTGGAGTAGTGAGAGCCCTGCCTCACCTGAAAGCTGCGCTCGGACAAGAAGGATTTCTTCCAATTCAATCCCCTCCCTGCCACTCCTCCTTTCCTCAGACTCTGCAGCAGGGTATGGTGAGCCACAGTGTCGAAGGCGGCACTTAAATCAGGATTAGGGCCGCTGTCTGTCCCTCATCCACATATTTCCTGATGGTTTCCGTGGCGAGTAACTGGGCTGATTCCGTCGAGTGGTGTGCCCGAAACCCAGACTGCGTGGGATGCAAAAGATTGTGTTTCCCAATATGCCCAATAAGTTGTGTATTTACTACCTTCTCTGCAACCTTTGCCAAGTATGGAAGTAAAGAGATTGGGCGTAGATTATCAAGTCGATCTGGACTAATATGCGGTTTCTTGGATAGTGGAAGGACTACTGCTTCCTTCCATCTCACTGGCACGGTCACTGTCCTGAAGGATAATTCCAATAGGTGCCTAATGCATGGTTCAAGGGTTCCAAGGCTCCTTCCAAGTACTTAAGGGGAGGCAGGGTCTTTTGAGGAACCCGACTTCACAGTGCTACAGATTTTCGTTAATAGTTCTGTAGGTGGTACGGTAAATCTGACAATGCATTCCCCCTCTGGAATGTGTCCTACATCCCCCGGGATCTCATGATCGACATGCGCCGAGTCTGGAAAGGTGGATTAAATTGTCTCCACCTTATCCGCAAAGAAATCCGCCACACGATTGCATGATTCCTCCGAACCAGTTGCTGGTACTGCCTGTAGTTGCTAGGGATGAGATTTCTTTATAGACCCTAAACAGCTCCCTTGCTGAGTTCTCCGTCGCCCCATTACTTTCCTGGTAGTAAGTTGCCTTCGCCTTTCTAATAAGCCCATGGTAACCCTTCAGGGCGACTTTATATTCCCTTCTGCCCTGATCCGAGAAGTCTTTCCTCCACCGCCTTTCTAGACATTTACAGTCTGCTTTAGTGGTTCTCAGGGCGCTGTTATACCAGGGAGCAAATTTTTGTACTCTCCCCGGTCTTTGATGCATGCAGGGAGCAGTGCTATCCAGTGCCTCTGTAATGCGGCTATCCAGATTTCTGCATGCACTTTCGACATCTGTGCCCCCAGGCAACCCACCCTGAGCAAGAGCGTTGTTAAACTTCTCCTGAGAGAAACCCGCCCACTTCCGGCTTGCTGTCTCCCCCTTGGATATCACCTGTGCCTTTAGCCCCCACAGCCTCAGCCCAAACAGGACCAGGAAATGGTCTGACCATGGTACAGGCAGAGGGGGGTTCACAACTATGTCCTCCCATATAGCAAAAATGGGGTCAAGCAGATGCCCCAGTTGGTGAGTTGGTGAATCAGATTTTAACATCAATTGCAGGGTCGCCAATTCTTGACACAGCTCCCCGGCCCCTACATTCTTTGTGTCATCAAAATGCAAGTTCAAATCGCCAAGCACTAAAAGTTTTTCATAACGCAGTTCAGGCTGCACAAGACATTCTAGCTGGCTAGAGGAAAAACGAGTGGAGGGTCCAGGCGGTCTATAAACCAGGAGCCCTTTCACAATATAGTTCGGAGCTACCTAAATTGTGGAGAAACCCGCCTCACTCTCAGCAATTGTGACCGAATCTAGGACACATTGGATGCTGTGTTTGAATATAATCGCCACCCCACCTCCTCTACAGGAGCCCCTATCAATCCTAGTGATCCCATAACCACTAGGAAGTGCATTTAGTGTCTCTGGTGCGGAATCCTCCTCCAGCCACGACTCCGAGAGGAACATTACATTAGTCTGCCCCTCTGAGAGCTGATCAAATACCTCCAATCTATGTTTCCTAAGTGATCTGCAGTTCAATAGGCAGCAGTTCAGATGTGAGCTTGCCACCTTAGCCTCCCTCTCAACCTTAACTCTGAAAGTGCAGTACCTGCAGTCCCAGCAACTACTTCCGCCCCCAATGCTGTGCCTACACAGGTCTGTCATTGCCGGACAGAGAGCCCGCAGATCTTGGGTGCTATACTGTATCCTTAACCCCAAACCACCAGGGGTTCTGGCCTCAGGCCCCAACCGGTCGCCAACGGGCGCAGACGGGCTTACCTTTGGTGTGCCAGCGGCATGCCCGCTGTGCGTGTCCGCTGCGTGGCCGCTGGGGAATGCAGCTTTTATATGAGCAAGCTTCCCGCCACTAGACCGCTAACCAGTCACAGCGGAAGTGCCTGGCTCTCCCTTCCCCGCCCTCGGCGCAGCGGTACTAGTTACCATCTTGGACCGAGGCGGGAAGTAGTGAAGACCAAGCCCAAGCTTTCAGGTAAGCAGGACTGCACAAAAAGCCCCCATCACGCCCCCTTCGAGCAGGTATGTGTACTAAAATAGAAGTGGAAAATGACAGAATAATTTTAAAATCAACAGGAATCTGCTTCCGGCTATGTAGCGCCGAGCAGTTAGGGACACTGCCACTGCCCCACTCACCGCAACGCGGTTACGGGCCCTGCGCCTTTTATGTGAGCAAGCTCCCCACCACTAGACCGCTAACCGGTCACAGCGGAAGTGCCTGGCTCTCCCTTCTCAGCCCTCCGTGCAACGGTACTAGTTACTGCGCCGGACCAAGGCGGGAAGGAGTGAAGACCGAGCCCAGGCTTTCAGGTAAGCAGAACTGCCCAAAAAGCCCCCACCACTCCTCCTTCGAGCAGGTATGTGTTCTAAAATAGAAGTCTGAAATGCCAACAGAATAATTTTAAAATCAACAGGAATCTGCTTCCAGCTATGTAGCGGCAAGCAATTAGGGACACTGCCACTGCCCCAGTCACCGCAACGCGGTAACGGGCCCTGCACCCTTTATGTGAGCAAGCTCTCCACCACTAGACTGCTAACCGGTCACAGCGGAAGTGCCTGGCTCTCCCTTCCCTGCCCTCCGCGCAATGGTACTAGTTACCGCATCGGACCGAGACGGGAAGGAGCGAAGACCGAGCCTAGGCTTTCAGGTAAGCAGGACTGCCTAAAAAGCCCCCACCACTCCCCCTTCAAGCAGGTATGTGTCCTAAAATGGAAGTGTAAAATGCCAACAGAATAATTTTAAAATCAACAGGAATCTGCTTCCGGCTATGTAGCGCGGTGCAGTTAGGGACACTGCCACTGCCCCACTCACCGCATCGCGGCCACGGGCCCTGCGCTCTTTATGTTAGCAAGCTCCCCGCCACTAGACCGCTATCCGGTCACAGCGGAAGTGCCTGGCTCTTCCTTCCCAGCCCTCCGTACAACGGTACTAGCTACCGCATTGGACCGAGGCGGGAAGGAGTGAAGACCGAGCCCAGGCTTTCAGGTAAGGAGGACTGCCTAAAAAGCCCCCACCACTCCCCCTTCAAGCAGGTATGTGTTCTAAAATGGAAGTCTAAAAGGGCAACAGAATAATTTTAAAATCAACAGGAATCTGCTTCCAGCTACGTAGCGCCGAGCAGTTAGGGACACTGCCACTGCCCCACTCATCGCCCCACTATGCAAAGCAGAGCCATCTAGGTGACGCTGCTTGCCATAGTAAATCGAACTTAAGAGCTTACGTTGCCTTATGTTGCTTTACTTGACACAAGGGTAATGCAAGCCCTTGGTAAATCTGGATTGAGGTGTGCTTTATGTTATCCAGTTTTCCAACAGGTTTTTATATAGTCATGGATATTACTTTTCTAAATATTTGTTGAACATCTAAGACTATGAATCATTCAGTTGTGTATGACATGCATCCACATGAGGTTAATAGTACATGGACAAGGAATATATGTTTAGGGGTTAACTGGGGGCAATGGAAACACCCTCTATGCCCTTGACTCCCCCTTCCTCATTCTAATTATGGGCCAGTTGTGCATACATCAAAATGGGACCAGTGCTGTATAAAAATATTCTCTGATGTTGGGAAGAACCAATTCCAACTTCATAATGATGGGCCTAATGATGCAGGAGTGGAGACCTATTATGCGATTTGGATATTGCATGAGTCAAATGTTGTAGTCTATAGCTATCTAAAAAAGATGACTCTGTGTGACTATTGATAGTAATAATAATAATAATAGTAGCACCTATAAAGCGCGACAGCTACATCAACAGAGGTGTCCCGGCGCTATAGCGGGAATCAGGTACTGTAACTGGTCAGGCGCTGATCCTGGCAAAAGAGCCAAAATATAGTACTGCCTGAAAGTTACGCCCGGAACATGTATCATACTTTGCCACAGTACAATAGAGAACGGCTTATGTCACGGGTACTTTTCTACCTATGCCATGTGGCATTGAATGGATGTGCTAGATGTTTGGCTATAATGTGGACAGTGCAATGATGGCAGTCAACTATAGCACCTCAGAAGCCTATTTTGTTAGACAAGAAGTTTTAGATTTCTGTCAAAGGCTAAACCACATGTGCACAGTATGCCTCTGTTTCGTTGAGATTTCTGACAGCCTATTTCACAAAACATTGATTTATACACAAGAGTGATGTATGATTTTGCAACTTTCCTACCATATGCCTGTTTCCCTCACCCAATGTGGGAAAAATATCTAAATTTGTCTTTATTTCTGTGGAAAAGATTTCCTACGTCACGACATTCCTTCTTCTAAACCCCTTTGCAAACTGGTATATTACTCTTTTCACTGTTTAACCGTTGACTGCGGTGTGAATTCGGCAGCGGTGCATGTGGTTTATGACTGGGCGTGGTTCGACCGTCCCCGGCCGTCCTCTGCACACGCCCAATGTGACGTCGGACGGCCGTGCGACGCACCAAAAGGGTTAAGAACCATTTGCCAAAGTCACCCAGGAGTCACACAGGCGAAATCCAGCAAAAGGTATCACTATGGGGGCATTTCCACCATGTATGTAACTGAAGCATGTCAAATGTCCCCATGGTGGTATTTTGCAGGCAGAACCAAATCACTGCCTGGTCCATGAAATTGTTCCATCTCGCAAATTTCTGCAAATGTCATCATTCATAGAATTTTTTTGAAAGCTCATGGTGTTTCATGACAGTTTGTATTGTAATGAATGACCACAAAATACTGAAGGGTTTATGAAATTTAGCATTTTTTGCTTTGTCTTTGGCAGCCGCGGTCGGCAGTGGGAGTACCTGCCGGGCGGTAACGTGGGGAGGGGGAGGGACAGGGTGGGGGGTAGTAATCTATGGATTACGGAGGTTTACAGGTAAGTAAATATATAAATAAATGAAATGAATTTAGTTGCATGCACTGCATCCCCAAATGCGATGCAGTGCGCGTAATGAAATTCTGTTTATATATATATATATATCTGTTTACTTAACTGTAAACCTACAAAATCCATAGATTACTACCCCCCACCCTGCCCCTCCCCACGTCACCCCCCCGCAGGTACTCCCACTACCAACCGCGGCTGGTCTTTGGCACATTTTCCTGCAAATGTCACACAACACAGCAGAGAAATTCCCAAAAATCTGAATATTTCTCTATTTCATTGCATTAAAAAAATTGCCTAATCAATTGCATTTACCGCCCTCTCAAACTCTCCTTTGTGCTCCGTCTACTATAAAAGATTCTGCACATTGGCCACACCTCCACAGTCGTAAGTCATATTCCTTCAATGCAAAATAAACGGGGGCCTCATTTACAAGTCCCCTACGCTGCCGGGACAGCACTTTAGTGACGTTCTGGCTGCGCACACTGCAGGGCCATATCTACAAGGTGACGTAAAGCCACTCTGCATGGCTTTTGATGGCCTTGTAGAAATGGACTGGGGCAACGCAGCGCAAGTCACTGCGGTGCCTTACCCTGCAATAGGAAGTGTGCCATGGACGTTAGTGAGGATGTATCCATGTAACACCCATGGAATTTGACACATTCCCAGATGTAGGAGATTTCTTAAACCTGGCAATGGACAAAAGCCTATTCCTCTCCAGAGGTGGCATACAGGAGGCGCTACAGGAAGAAATAACATTATTTCTCCTGTTCCCAGCACTCATAGAAAGAGAAAATCACCTCCATTGATTTTTTTTTTAGCAGGAAGGTCTCCCTTCCTGCACAAAAACAATCACCCCTAAAATGCAGACACCTTTGCACTGTGGCGCAAGGGTGCCTGCGTTGGTACATGGCAGTCATTTGTGTGCCAACCGGCGGGGGGGGAGCAGGAATGCACTATGTCTGATAGAAACAGCTCATTGCTGCCCTTTTCTTTTGACGTAGGGCACCATCAGGAAGGCTTGTGGAACTGACCTACATCAAAATATTGTAAATGAGGCCCTGAATATTTTTTTGCAGAAAGTACACTTTTATAAGAATAACTATGAATCCCTCAAGAAAGACAAATGAAGGAATCCTGCCCTTTTTGCTTGCACTATGAAGAATAGGATAGCATTTTCTACTTAATGTTGAAAGATGTGAATGTTTTATAGTAAGCTAGGGGTAAATATTTCAGACCCATGACTGCTCAAAAGCATGATGGAGGTGTTGATGATGTGGGTCAGGGTGGTGCTGATTGGTGATGTTCCCAGGTTGTAGATGTGGTGTGGGGATAGGTCTGTTGGGGCCGCTGAGTGGATCATCGTATGATTGCCGCTGTGTAATTTCTAAGGAGGGTTGTCAGATGGTGAGTAAGTCAGCGATGAGTTCTCTGGGGTCGAGTTGGTGTGAGAAGATTTTGTAAATGTTTGCAATGTTGCTGTGGAAGAAGTTGGGTAGGTTGTTGCAGAATTGTTTGGAGGCACTGATGTTGTTGACAGTGGCTGATGGTGACGTGAAATCCTTGAAAATTGAGATCTCCTTGCAGCTGTTGGAGCTTCCTTTGATGCGGCCCACTACTGTTTTTCCTTGGTGTCTCTTGTTTGGGAGTGATGGAGTCTGAGTGCAACCTTTTGGTAGTTCTGGCGGGTGTGTCTTGGCTTACTCACCATTTCCTTTCTAGCTGTTTACAGTGCTTTTCGGTGTCTCTGAGGCCTTCTGTGTACCAGCTGGCTTGCTTATTTGATCCACTGTACATATTGGGTTTGTATGGGTGCGATGGAGTCTGCGCATTTCTTGATCAAGTTGTTGAAGTTGTAGATGGCCTTCTTCAGGTTGTCTGTGGGGCTAGGTTGATCTGTGCTGATGGCACTGAGCCAATCTACTTCTGTGTTTTTTACCCAGCTGCGGCTTGGAATTGTGTTACCTGGTAGGGGTGTTGTTTGAGATGTGTTGATTTGGAAGTTGATGATGGAGTGGCGGGTGCCTGTGAGTGGCGTGGTGGAGTTGTACTTGATACTGTCACTTGTGGTGAAGATGGGGTTTTTCCCATGCATCCAGCCTTGAATTCTGGTACATTCTCAGCTTTACAAAGACCTGCAAGCCTGGGAATGTGTCAATATGCTACACCATACAAAGTAAGGTGTAACAAGGGGAAATAGCTTTATTTCTCTTCATTATTACCCCTTTACACTTGTGCTGCATTCTGCTGCACATGCAAAAAGAGGAAACTAACTCTAGAAGTTGTTTTTGTGCAGGAAGGTGTCTGCTCCTGCACAAAAGCAATCCTGCCTGTAACGCTGGTACCCTTGTACACAGTGACTCAGTGCACGAAGAGAGCAGAAATGCTTGATAGTTTTGTAAACATGAAGCATTTCTGTTCTCTCCCTTTTATGCATCACAGTACAGCCACTTTGTTTGCTGACTTGCGTGAAAATTTGGAAATGTATCCCCTGGTAGCTAAACTACAGCAGTCCACATGTGAGTCGGCCTAATGGGGCCTGAGATGTGGACCTGTATTGCTCTCCTTCATTGAGGAACCATCTAACAGTTCCCCAGTGCTGTCGGATGAAAAAAAAGGCAGTTCTGTGAGATGCAGTTTCAAAACAAAGTCCCCCCAAGAAGGAACTGTGCCCGAAAGACTATTCAGTGTTGAGATGTGTGCCTGGCAATCCCCCCTTTTCTCCACTTACAATCGCAGTGGGGCTAGTGCCCTGAGGCTACTGGCAACAGGAGGGCTGTGGTGCTACATTGTTAAGGGCTACCAGGGCAGGCCAGCACCCCTTCAGCATCACGGTGTGCCTCCTCCAGCTCCCCATGCAGAAGCGTAACACAGGCCCCCGCAGCCCCGCATTGCGGGGGGCCTCTAGCTCCAAGGGGCCCCCTCGGCACTGCACTCTGGCCGTAGAGCTCCTGATTGAGCCCGGAGGGGGCCCCTCTAAGTACCGTGCAGGGAGACCCCCTCACTTTTCATTACACCAGTGTTCCCATGCCATTTATGAGAGAACACACAGTGGTCCATGCCTGCCTGTAGCAAGATGAGAGTGGCAGCACACCAAAGAGTGGGACATATCTGCTTCCCTGATCTTGAAGAAAGCAAGTCAAAAATCGTCCCCTTCTTACACTCAGTTCAGAGGGTAAGGATGGGTGGTCGGTCATTAAGTTTTGCGGCTGCTAGACTATGGAACTCTCTCCCGATATCGTTGAGGAGTCAGGGTGATTTTCTATCTTTTAAGAGAGGTCTGAAGACCCACCTGTTTCCAAGAGCAGTGTGATTTTGCATTGGTAGTTTCGGCTTGCTGAATCAAAGCGCCAGGATACCCTTTGGGTGACAGTACAGCGCTATACAAATATGCCAATACATACATACATACATACACTCAGGAGCAGTGCTGGACAGGCAGGGATCTCATCAAGCCTCACACAGGTACCACACATAGACAGGTGCAGGCTTCCAGTTACTGAAAAAGAAAAAACTCAGAAAAGCACTATCAGGCACATTTGTGACAATGAAAAAAGGAAAGCCTGGGACAGCTGAAAGATAATGCCTGTGTGTGAAAATGTGTGTCAGAGGGCTGTGAAAAATGTGCAAAGGAGAAGAGGCCATGTCCAGGAAGGTTAGGGACAGTACTAATGATCGCTATTTGCTCTTAGGGCTACAAGGGGAATGGCAGAGCGCCACATGAGCTCTCCCAAAAATGCTGGTTTATCACCCTAACTTCCACAGGTTTCCAAGGTAGAGAAAACATGACACTGAAAGAGTTTTGCACTGTTTGGAGCATTCTTTGTGATATGATAATTAGCAATAAGGCTTTGTCATGCAGGATTTCCTGTTGTTAGGGCATGCAGTAGTTTTGTAGTCAGTTTAAAGATAGAAGTAATACTTACACACTGCATAACGCTGAGCAATGAACACTTTATTAACTTGCTCTGAGTCTGCAAGTATTGTTAGTTCTATCCTGAAGTATTTCAATATTGATTTGCACTGCGTATGACTATGTTTTGACTTTAACTATTGTGTTGATACCCTGACAAACCCTGTATCCCTGAATTTTATTAAACATGTTGTTTTAAACTCATATTGGGAGTTTTCTTTTATTTTTATGGGTTAGGGATCAGGCTTGCTGGAGCAAGCTTTAGACTGGCTTGCGTCACTGCCCTGAGGTTCAAGTGCTAAAAAGGGAACCTTAGCTCCCAGTTGGTGAACCTGTGGGAAAAGACCCTAGCTGTTACAGTTGTGGCCCAGTAATCCCTGTCTGCCCTGGGACCCCGACCCAGATTCCTTATAGATCTGTTAACCCTAAAAGGCACCTGTTCAAAAATGTTTGGTGTACTAAAAGTCTGTTCAGCACTCTAAACATATGTCTATCATACCCCCTTATGTATTAGGCACAGTGTCAACGTACAAGAACTGAAGCCTTCAGATGTGAACCATGGGCATGGTCTACACCGCTATACATCAATATCCTTTACAATACAAAACCAATGAGGTACATTTAATGCACATCACAGTTCTCTGCCATTAATAATGTTTACATCCACATTTGTATTCACAAATGAGAAAATTATGTGCTTTAAGTGTCAAGGACAAATATGGCATGGACATAAAACTGTAGTTAAGGCCATTTATTTGCAGGTGTGGCATGAAAACCCAACCAAGGAGGTATGGCAGTTAAGCAAGGCTGTAAGGTAACTTGGTGTAGAAACCCAAGATGTGCCTTCCTTGACTAATGTGAACTCCATCGGAACATTTAGGGAAGACTCCCCAAAGAACGGGTCACCCAAAGAGCTTCTGATCAATAACCGGTATATTTCCCGCTTGTCCACTTCTCAAAGTGACAACAGAGATTGATTATTTGTTTAAAACAGTGATCATGTAAAAGTGTATGATCAACAAACCTAGCAGTGACTCCAGTGGGCTGCCATATTTACCAATAGTCAGCATTAGATGTGGGAAGGCACTGACATCTAGAGAGTCCAAATCCACCAACAATATCCACCAAGAAATATGATCCATAAAAACACACATTTGCATTTTGTTAGTGAAACTAACAACATTCAGTACCACTGTGGTATAACAGAAGGGATTGTAACACTTAGCCTGGCTTATCCAGGTGGCATCAAAGAAGGAACCAAAGGGTGAGGTGGGTAGGTTACAAGTATAAGGTTGGACAAAGGTAGTCTGAAGGTTGTGGTTTGTGTTTGCACTCATTCACGCTACTACTTGTATGTAAGTTCTTTTACAACTGACAGAGTTGGGAATTTGGTAGAACATTGATAAAATTGATGCAGTATAAGTAACCATAATATGACCATAATTATTAATGATGTTAGGGAAATCACAGAATGCCTAAAGTAGATTAACAATATTATTCATACATATTCACAAATATAAGGAATGTCCTTGAGATATAATAAAACACAATGTTATTCTGTAAATCATACTATGTACTAAGAATCACTTTGTGTCAACATACCAGTTAGTATAACTTTACCATACTAACCTGGGCCATCTTCATCATGAATCTGCTGCAATAGCCAGTACTGGTAACACAATTAACTTGTGATTGACTGCACTTGATGTTTTGCTCAAATACAAGAAACTGCACAATGAAGAAAAATGTACATTGATCATCTTCAGCAGTGTCCTGCTACATTGAGGAACATGGTTCATTTCTACAAAGCACATGTTAAGGAAAATGGTTACCAACCAGAAATTCTAATCCCTACAAAAATATGGACAGGGTAATGGAATAATTTGTCAATACATACAGCATCATTTGTATTTTATATGAGAGGACTGTGCAACAAAAAATTTAAGATATAACAGATTAAACCAGAGAGCCCAGATTCACTAATATTTGACGCAGTGAAATGCAGCAAAGCGACTTGCCGCACAGTGACAAATGGGGAGAGCAGAAATGTGCCATAATTACTTACATATAGGCATTCCTGCTCTCTCTCCACGTTGGCACACTTGTGGCTGCCAAGCACCAACACAGGCACCCTTGGGTATGGTGCAAGAGTGCCTTTGTTACAGCCAGGATTATTCTTGTGCAGGAAGGGACACTTTCCAGCACAGAAATAATACCTAGAAGCAGTTTGCTCTTTCACAAGAAGTAAATACGAGGAGAAATAAACATATTTCTCCTTGTTATGCCTCACTTGGGAAGGCATATCATTTTAATGCATTCCCAGGTTCACTAGTCTTAGTAACTCTGGGAATGATTCAAAAACCATGAATTGATGGGGGGGGAATACCCACGCTCCACCCATGCAATGCCTTCCGCACGCGGAGATTAACATAAGGCAGCAACTTGTGCTGCTTTTGTGTTATTCTAGATTCACTATAATAATATTAATAATAATAATAATAATAGATGCATTTATAGAGCGCATGGTTACACTAGGCCAGTGTGTCCCCACACTGCGGTACAAAACTGCCACAACCCTTACCCAGCCTTGCCCAGCCTGCCTATTCTGTAGGGAAAAGATAAGTTTTCAGATTTTTCCGAAAGATAGCTTCCGAGCCCTCCAACCGTAGGCTCACTGGGAGCTTGTTCCAATGCTGAGCTGCCAAAAAGCGGAAAGATGGCCGCCCATCCTAGCTCTCTTAATGGCAGGGACGCGCACATGGCCCGTCTCCACCGATCTCGGTTGGCGTGTTGGAGTGTAGAGCCTCAATAAATCAGACAGATAGGGCATACAAGCCCCCTGAATGATACGATGGCAAACGCACATTGCCTTAAACAGGATTCTCTCCCTTATCGGCAGCTGGTACAGGGACGCTAATGCTATCTTCGAGGAGGCCCCCCTAAGCAGCATAAGAACTATCTGAGCAGCCACATTCTGTATAACTTGAAGCCTTAGCATACATTTACCGGTGACCCCCAGATACAGAACGTTGCTATAATCAAGGCGCAAGGCTACCAGGGCCTGCACCATGGTCTTTCTGGCTGTGGTGGGCAGCATGTCCAGGGTTTTCTGGAGGCCCCTCAGGACTCCAAAACAGGCCCCTGCTACCCGACTGGTGTGATACTCGAAAGATAGCTTCTTATCCAGCCAGACCCCTAAGTTCTTTGCCTGCTTGCATGGCATCAGGTGGATCCCAGAGACTGGGGCCACCATGCCGATGACCACACCGACGGGCTCTTCCCACCACAAGCACCTCGGTCTTACTGCCATTCAATTTCAGGCAGTTATTCGCCATCCATGATGCAAGATCTTGCATGCAAGCCACAAAGTTGGTGGCTGCTGTCTCCTGTGCTTTTGTCAGGGACACCACCAGCTGCGTGTCATCGGCATAGGACACAACCCTGATCCCAACACCATCTGCAATCTCCACTAATGGTGTAACATAGGGATTAAACTGGGTCGGGCTCAGGGTTGATCCATGCGGTACTCTCTCTTTCAACTTGATGACCCTGGAGTAGTGAGAGCCCTGCCTCACCTGAAAGCTACGCTCGGACAAGAAGGATTTCATCCAATTCAATTCCCTCCCTGCCACTCCTCCTTTCCTCAGACTCTGCAGCAGGGTATGGTGAGCCACAGTGTCGAAGGCGGCACTTAAATCAGGATTAGGGCCACCGTCTGTCCCTCATCCACATATTTCCTGATGGTTTCCGTGGCGAGTAACAGGGCTGATTCCGTCGAGTGGTGTGCCCGAAACCCAGACTGCGTGGGATGCAAAAGATTGTGTTTCCCAATATGCCCAATAAGTTGTGTATTTACTACGTTCTCTGCAACCTTTGCCAAGTAGGGAAGTAAAGAGATTAGGCAAAGATTATCAAGTTGATCTGGGCTAATATGCGGATCCTTGGATAGCGGAAGGACTACTGCTTCCTTCCATCTCGCTGGCACGGTCCCTGTCCTGAAGGATAATTCCAATAGGTGCATAATGCATGGCTCAAGGGTTCCAAGGCTCCTTCCAAGTACTTTATGGGAGGCAGGGTCCCTTGATGAACCCGACTTGACACTCCTGTAGATTTTCGTTAACAGTTCTGTAGGTGGTACGTTAAATCTAACAATGCATTCTCCCTCTGGAATGTGTCCTACTTCCCCTGGGATCTTGTGATCGACATGCGCCGAGTCCGGAAAGGTGGAGTAAATTGTCTCCACCTTATCCGTAAAGAAATCCGCCACACGATTACACTATTCCTCCGAACCAGTTGCTGGCACTGCCTGTAGGTGCTAGGGATTAGATTTCTTTATAGACCCTAAACAACTCCCTTGCCGAGTTCTCCGCCGCCCCATTTCTTTCCTGGTAGTACGCTGCCTTCGCCTTTCTAATAAGCCCATGGTAACCCTTCAGGGCGACTTTATATTCCCTCCTGACCTGATCCGAGAAGTCTTTCCTCCACCGCCTTTCTACACATTTACAGTCTGCTTTAGCAGTTCTCAAGGCGTTGTTATACCAGGGAGCCGATTTTTGTACTCTCCCTGGTCTTTGATGCGTTCAGGGAGCAGTGCTATCCAGTGCCTCCGTAATGCGGCTATCCTGATTTCCGCATGCACTTTCGACATCTGTGCCCCAAGGCAACCCACCCTGAGCAAGAGCGTTGTTAAACTTCTCCTGAGAGAAACCCGCCCACTTCTGGAGTGCTGTCTCCCCCTTGGATATCACCTGTGCCTTTAGCCCCCGCAGCCTCGGCCCAAACGGGACCAGGAAATGGTCTGACCATGGTACAGGCAGAGGGGAGTTCACAACTATGTCCTCTCAATTAGCAAAAATGGGGTCAAGCAGATGCCCCAGTTGGTGTGTTGGTGAATCAGATTTTAACATCAATTGCAGGGTCGCCAATTCTTGACACAGCTGTCCGGCCCCTACATTCTTTGTGTCATCAAAATGCAAGTTCAAATCGCCAAGCACCAAAGGTTTTTCATAACGCAGTGCTGGCTGCACAAGACATTCTAGCAGGCTAGAGGAAAAACGAGTGGAGGGTCCAGGCGGTCAATAAATCAGGAGCCCTTTCACGATATAGTTTGGAACTACCTAAAATGTGGAGAAACCTGCCTCACTCTCAGCGATTGTGGCCGGCTCTAGGACACATTGGATGGTGTGTTTGAATATAATCGCCACCCCACCTCCTTTACAGGAGCCCCTATCAATCCTAGTGATCCCATACCCACTAGGAAGTGCCTCTAGGGTCTCTGGTGCGGAATCCTCCTACAGCCACGTCTCTGAGAGGAACATTAGATTAGTCTGCCCCTATGAGAGCTGATCAAATACCTCCAATCTATGCTTCCTAAGTGATCTGCAGTTCAATAGGCAGCAGTTCACATGTGAGCTTGCCACCTTAGCCTCCCTCTCAACCTTAGCTCTGAAAGTGCAGTACCTGCAGTCCCAGCAACTACTTCCACCCCCAATGCTGTGCCTACACAGGTCTGTCATTGCCGGACAGAGAGCCTGCAGATCTTGGGCGCTATACTGTATCCTTACCCCCAAACCACCAGGGGTTCTGGCCTTAGGCCCCAACCCGTCGCAAACGGGCGCAGACGGGCTTACCTTTGGTGCGCCAGCGGCATGCCCGCTGCACGTGTCCGCTGGGTGGCCGCTGGGGCATGCAGCTTTTATATAAGCAAGCTCCCCACCACTAGACCACTAACCGGTCACAGCGGAAGTGCCTGGCTCTCCCTTCCCCGCCCTCGGCGCAGCGGTACTAGTTACCATCTCGGACCGAGGCGGGAAGGAGTGAAGACCGAGCCCAGGCTTTCAGGTAATCAGGACTGCCCAAAAAGCCCCCACCACGCCCCCTTCAAGCAGGTATGTGTACTAATATAGAAGTCTAAAATGCCAACAGAATAATTTTAAAATCAACAGGAATCTGCTTCCAGCTACAAAGCACCGAGCAGTTAGGGACACTGCCACTGCCCCACTCACTGCAACGCGGCCAGGGGCCCTGCGCCCTTTATGTGAGCAAGATCCCTGCCACTAGACCGCTAACCGGTCACAGTGCAAGTGCCTGGCTCTCCCTTTCCCGCCCTTGGGGCAGCAGTACTAGCTACCGCATCGGACCGAGGCGGCAAGGAGTGAAGACCGAGCCCAGGCTTTCAGGTAAGAAGGACTGCCCAAAAAGCCCCCACCACTCCCCCTTCAAGCAGGTATGTGTCCTAAAATGGAAGTGTAAAATGCCAACAGAATAATTTTAAAATCAACAGGAATCTGCTTCCGGCTATGTAGCGCGACGCAGTTAGGGACACTTGCACTGCCCCACTCACCGCAACGCGGCCACGGGCCCTGCGCCCTTTATGTGAGCAAGCTCCCTGCCACTAGACCACTATCCGGTCACAGCGGAAGTGCCTGGCTCTCCCTTCCCAGCCCTCCGTGCAACGGTACTAGCTACCGCATTGGACCGAGGCGGGAAGGAGTGAAGACCGAGCCCAGGCTTTCAGGTAAGGAGGACTCCCCAAAAAGCCCCCACCACTCCCCCTTCAAGCAGGTATGTGTCCTAAAATGGAAGTCTAAAATGCCAACAGAATAATTTTAAAATCAACAGGAATCTGCTTCCAGCTACGTAGCGCCGAGCAGTTAGGGACACTGCCACTGCCCCACTCATCGTCGCCCCACTATGCAAAGCAGAGCCATCTAGGTGACGCTGCTTGCCATAGTAAATCTAACTTAAGAGCTTACGTTGCCTTGCGTTGCTTTACGTGACACAAAGGTAATGCAAGCCCTTGGTAAATCTGGATTGAGGTGTGCTTTATGTTATCCAGTTTTCCAACAGGTTTTTATATAGTCATGGATATTACTTTTCTAAATATTTGTTGAACATCTAAGACTATGAATCATTCAGTTGTGTATGACATGCATCCACATGAGGTTAATAGTACATGGACAAGGAATATATGTTTAGGGGTTAACTGGGGGCAATGGAAACCCCCTCTATGCCCTTGACTCCCCCTTCCTCATTCTAATTATGGGCTAGTTGTGCATACATCAAAATGGGACCAGTGCTGTGTAAAAATATTCTCCGGTGTTGGGAAGAACCAATTCCAACTTCATAATGATGGGCCTAATGATGCAGGAGTGGAGACCTATTATGCGATTTGGATATTGCATGAGTCAAATGTTGTAGTCTATAGCTATCTAAAAAAGATGACTCTGTGTGACTATTGATAGTAATAATAATAATAATAATGGTAGCACCTATAAAGCGTGACAGCTACATCAACAGAGGTGTCCCGGCGCTATAGCGGGAATCAGGTACTATAACTGGCCAGGCGCTAATCCTGGAAAAAGAGCCAAAAAATAGTACTGCCTGAAAGTTACGCCCGGAACATGTATCATACTTTGCAACAGTACAATAGAGAATGGCTTATGTCACGGGTACTTTTCCACCTATGCCATGTGGCATTGAATGGATGTGTTACATGTTTGGCTATAATGTGGACAGTGCAATGATGGCAGTCAACTATAGCACCTCAGAAACCTATTTTGTTAGACAAGAAGTTTTAGATTTCTGTCAAAGGCTAAACCGCATGTGCACAGTATGCCTCTGTTTCGTGGAGATTTCTGACAGCCTATTTCACAAAACATTGATTTATACACAAGAGTGATGTATGATTTTGCAACTTTCCTACCATATGCCTGTTTCCCTCACCCAATGTGGGAAAAATGTCTAAGTTTGTCTTTATTTCTTTGGAAAAGATTTCCTATGTCACGACACCCCTTCTTCTAAACCCCTTTGCAAACTGGTATATTACTCTTTTCACTGTTTAACCCGTTGACTGCGGTGTGAAATCGGCAGCGGTGCATGTGGTTTATGACTGGGCGTGGTTCGGAGGTCCCCCGGCCGTCCTCTGCAGAGAACCATTTGCCAAAGTCACCCAGAAGTCACACAGACGAAATCCAGCAAAAGGTATCACTGTGGGGGCATTTCCACCATGTATGTAACTGAAGCATGTCAAATGTGCCCATGGTGGTATTTTGCAGGCAGAACCAAATCACTGCCTGGTCCATGAAATTGTTCCATCTCGCAAATTTCTGCAAATGTCATCATTCATAGAATTTTTTTGAAAGCTCATGGTGTTTCATGACAGTTTGTATTGTAATGAATGACCACAAAATACTGAAGGGTTTATGAAATTTAGCATTTTTTGCTTTGTCTTTGGCAGCCGCGGTCGGTAGTGGGAGTACCTGCGGGGTGGTGACGTTGGGAGGGGGAGGGGCAGTAATCTATGGATTACGGAGGTTTACAGGTAAGTAAACATATAAATAAATGAAATGAATTTAGTTGCATGCACTGCATCCCCAAATGCGATGCAGTGCACGTAATGAAATTCTGTTTATTTATATATATGTTTACTTAACATTAAACCTATGAAATCCATATATTACTACCCCCCACCCTGCCCCTCCCCCTCCCCACGTCACTGCCCGGCAGGTACTCCCACTACCAACTGAGGCTGGTGTTTGGCACATTTTCCTGTAAATGTCACACAACACAGCAGAGAAATTCCCAAAAAGTGAATATTTCTCTATTTCATTGCATTAAAAAAATTGCCTAATCAATTGCATTTACCTCCCTCTTAAACTCTCCTTTGTGCTCCGTCTACTATAAAAGATTCTGCACATTGGCCACACCTCCACGGTCGTAAGTCATATTCCTTCAATGCAAAAAAAAACCGGGTGCCTCATTTACAAGGCCCCTGCGCTCCGGGACAGCCCTTTTAGTGGCGTTCTGGCTGCGCACACTGCAGGGTCATATCTACAAGGTGACGTAAAGTCACTCTGCATGGCTTTTGATGGCCTTGTAGAAATGGACTGGGGCAACGCAGCGCAAGTCACTGTGTTGCCTTACCCTGCGATAGGGAGCGTGCCATGGACGTTAGTGTGGGTACATCCATGTAACATCCATGGCATTTGACACATTCCCAGAGGTACGAGATTTCTTAAACCTGGCAATGGACAAAAGCCTGTTCCTCTCCAGAGGTGGCATACAGGAGGCGCTACAGGGGGAAATAACATTATTTCTCCTAGTTCCCAGCACTCATAGATAGAGAAAATTGCCTCCATTGATTGTTTTTTCAGCAGGAAGGTCTCCCTTCCTTCACAAAAACAATCACTCCTAACATGCAGACACCTTTGCACTGTGGCGCAAGGGTGCCTGCGTTGGTACATAGCAGTCAGTTGTGTGCCAACCGGGAGGGGGCAGGAATGCCCTATGTCTGATAGAAACAGCTCATTGCTGCCCTTTTCTTTTAACGTAGGGGACCATCAGGAAGGCTTGTGGAACTGACCTACATCAAAATATTGTAAATGAGGCCCTGAATCTGTTTTTTGCAGAAAGTACACTTTTCTAAGAATAAATATGAATCCCTCAAGAAAGACAAATGAAAGAATCCTGCCCTTTTTGCTTGCACTATGAACAATATGATAGCATTTTTCTACTTAATGTTGAAAGATGTGAATGTTTTATAGTAAGCTAGGGGTAAATATTTCAGCCCATGACTACTCAAAAGCACAATGCAGTATAATTTTACTTCGCTACATTGTTCTATGTCTGGGCCTTCAATTTGAGTTCATCATTCCATGAGTTAACAATGACTTAATTTGTCTGTCAAATCGGAACCCTAATGTTAAGAGACATAGAAGATGTCACACTAGAATTATTCCATAATGATATGAATTCACATAAATATGAGGCATCCCAGATACCTCATGTGTCTTGATTCAAGCTGTTGTATTTTCAAAAGCCACAATCAATTTGTTGAATGATATTATATTTGAAAAAAAACATTCAAACACTCTTTACCATTCTAGCTCTGGCGTTCATGGTGAATGATCTGAATGCTCCACCAATGCTGAGCGCATTGTAAATCAATGTACTGCTGGAGCAACTCTCCATACTCCGAGAGACCTGTGAAGTAGATAGTAATACACTGATGATTTTAAGACACTTCTTATTACATTGTTGAACTTGATAGAAATATTTTCACAATCAAGGCAGATGATGACAAATTAAATGATTGTCTTACTCAGATTAGGTTTCTTCAGTTACAACATTGATTGTGTCATCATCATCATCATCATCACAAGCTCAAAAAGGTACTCAGGCAGAAATGCAGTGTCTCTCTTCTTCTATCTCTGCTGTGTGTTCTAAGAACAAGCACTCAGTCACTTGAAGGGTGGCATGCTTCATCATCGGGCTGCTACTCACATTGATTTTGGTGATTACCAATGCGGGCTACAACCCTGGTAATGAGGACGGCTCGTGGTGGGCCTAAGAGCGGCATGAACATTGCTTCATCAAAATGTCCTGAGTTGAGGAAGTGACACCACACACCCTTTGTCAATAATTACATCATTGGAATTGACATCAGGTGACCTCTGAACCTGAATCTTTCCAGGAAGTGATGTCACTTGAACTTCACCCTGATGACCGCAGTAATTGACATTGCTGAAGAACCATAATAACAACATGGTAATTATAATAACTCAACACAAATGTTTGTTTTAAATCCCACCTATACTAGGGTAATGAAGTGATCTTTGAAAGTTGTAATACAATGTTTTCCCTAAATTATAGAAAGTGAGTGAGCACGGCCTCTGCTAAAGGTATTGAGGGGGCTCTTGTGGTATGGAGCTCTTCACTGAAGCACAATTTTCACATAACTTTGCCTAACAGCCAAGGGCATTGAAAGCACACTCATTAAACAGTAAAGTCCTTTTTTTCATCTTAAATCGCATTTGTAATTATTGACAGATGTTTTCATATGCACTGGAACATACTTACCATCATGAATAAAACTGTGATTTATATAATGTACCATGGTATTTTTGGTATTAATACACAAATAACATTATTGTGTTAATTTAAGGCGCTTCCATGAACCGCATTGCCTCAGGGTGCAACCCATTCCTCGCCAACTCCTGTCTTCTATGACTTACAGATAGAACTTATTGTAATAGTTTCCTTTTTTCAATCAAATTTCAAAAAGTACACTTCTTAGTCCAGTTGTTGAGGGAGCCTTAATGTATTCCTCTTTAGATTATGCAAATGCCCTCCTTAAATTATTATTATCAGTCCTCAATTACTATCTGTTCCAAGAGAACATACTGTTGCAGGAAACTTTCTCCTGAATACCTTTCCCTTAATATCATCACTTTTAGTAAACCAACTTTTTGCTTTTAATGAAATCTAAGGTCATGCTTAAGGTAACGCGCTGGGTGTTTAAATGGTGGAATGATATATCTACAACACAGCTGGAAGGAAATATATGCAGTATTGTAAAATTTCAAGAGTTCTATGGTCTGTTGTTCTTAATTGTTCATTTCTCTTAATCATTTGCCAACTCATTAGGAGTGCCCTCCTATTTCATTGTATTTATTTATGTATTGCTGTTAAATCTGCCAACCCCAAATTACCAATACCATGGCTACAGATGAATCTGGAGGGATGGAGGGATTGAGTTAACAGTGATTACAAAGTGTACCCTGAGGGCCACCCTTAGAAGTGAGAAATGCCCATGAATTCCGTAATTCTGGTTCACATGAGACACCTGGGTATAGGTCCTGTCCCTTCACCCATCTTATCAATGGAAGAAACACTGACATACAATGATAGGAAGTAAGGCCAGATGTACTAAGAGACAGGTTGCAGTTGCCACAAATTGCGTGCACCAGCTTTTTCGAGACCTGTTTCATTTTTTGATTATACCTCTGTTATACCTTTGTCCCAACAGGTGGCATTGCAAACTATCCTTTTGCAAGGCATCACAGAGTGACAACCTTTGTACAAGTTAAGTAGCCGTGTACTTAATTAAGCCAGCTGTGACTGGTTAGAATTAGAGAGAAGGGGTAGAGAGAAGTGTACTGAGTAAGAGGACTGGAAGAAATGGGTGAGGTATGAATACTCCGATCAAGGGGGAAGGTACTCTGAGATGTAAAGAGAGAGGTATGGTGACGTAAACTAAAAACAGGGACATGAAATATTTAGTTGCCACCAACTGCCTGAGAGCACATGGATTATGGTCGGGAAAGCCGGCTTGCATACTAAACGTCAGGAGAAGGCAATGCTGAGCTGTCAAGTTAAAAAAGAACCTGTTTTTATGCACAATATATACAACAGAGTTTCTGACTAACTGGATCACCTCACCAGGGCACCGTTTGGAGCTGAGGGTCCTGGGCAGCCCTCTAGAAGGGCCCTCTGGAAGGGCAATGGAATGCCATGGACCCCCCAAACATCTCTCTGATGGCTAGGGCAGTTACCTGCACAAAGCAGCTTATAAGCAGTGGCTCCATCCCTAGCTTAATGAGCTGTTCCAGAGTAGGTGCAAGTCTCTAGCTGCCCTTTTCTAAAAGGTATCTTTCAAAATTTTTCAACAATTTTAGAGCACTAGAGAAATGTAGACATAACTAAAAGTTTGGAATGATGATATGACAAAAGTCAGCCACTCCCGTAACAAGCTGCAATATCATTGGTAAACGTCTTTAATTTGATGCACTGTGTCACAGTAAAGATAACTTTAGCCAGTTCAACTAAGTAATAAAAAGATACAGCACCGTCCAGATGCTGATGCATATATCAAAGGGTCAACGTTTTTCCCATGGGCACAGGGTGGTAAATGTTAAATGTTAGAGGGTATTTGCTTAATGCACATTGCATATTCAAACTACCACAAACTGGAGACCATTAAAGGGCAACTATTCTGTGACAAAAACCTCCAAGACATCAAGTCAAATATATAGGACTAAATTTGAAACTTGACCTTATACATCACTTTTAAGCCCAATATTACTATTCTTCATGATCAACTAAATCCTACAGTGAGACATTACATTTGGAGACAGGACTGTTCCAAACCATCTTTCATGTAACGTTGCACATTTTTCTTTCAGTATGTTTTAAATACATTGTGGTAATACATACATTTTCATCTTGGCATAATGACTTCACAAGGAAACAATAACTTGTAGGTTTACATCTTTGGGCCAAGTGTAAAGTATTTTGAAATGTTGCTATTCCTTTATTTTGTGTTTTAAATGTAGTTTAAAACTACCTTAGAAACAGAGTTTGCAGTCACAAGGAAGCAAAATAACTGTTAAATGTTCTGTTTAACGTTTTGGAAGTTATCTTACCTTATTGTTCTCCATTTGATGGAGGACAGTATCAGCTGCTGGGAAGCAGACGTGTCCTTCACAGACCCCTATCCACTATTGTGGCAGATTTGGGGTGATGAAAAGAAGTCTCCAACAATAGGTAAATGGCAATGACAGTAAAACACCGAATATAAGAAGAAAGATGCACCTTCTCAGCAACTACCATCCGGTCTCCAAGGTAAGAAATGACAACAGAAGCCACATTCCGGAACAGTAAGCCATGACGCAACAATGGCTGCATCAGAGTCCCCTGAAGATTCTGCAGTGCTAAGACTCCAGAGGTTTCCATGGTCCTTGAGAGACACATCATGGCAACAAGATTCCAATCTGCCTCAGAACTCTGTTTTTATTTTTTTTTAAAAACATGATTAACAGTTGTGTACATAGCTAATGGTAGATATGGCCCTGCCTTGTGCAGAGTAAAGCAGGGGTATCATCAAAGTGTTAATTTGGAATATCTGGAGCAATTGGGGGGTAAATTTCTCTGGTTGTTAGATATACGCATGAGTAATCTCATTAGGAGAGTGAGTAAAAATAGCAGGTTTACATTACTGAGATTAAGGCTATAGTTTTAGCCAGTGGATGAACTGGATTTTATTGGGAACAGGCGTGGGAATTTCCACTTCAGCTTCAGTACCTCTACCTAGAGCAATGAAGCCTGTGCACAAAGACTGGAAGGAGTAACATGTGCTTATGTAAACAAGGTGGAAGAGATATGTTTCATACTATGTGCCTGTTAAACTGGAATATGGTAATTTTTTGGTTTTTTTGTGTTCTTCTTGTCAGATATCTTATTGGAAAGAGGATCTGCTGATACACCTAATTGTTAAACTGGAAAAGGTTGTGTGTGGGCAGCAAAAGAAGAACCCCAAAGAAGAAAACATGAGGGAAGAATACATGGTTAAATAATTATTCCACATGATGGGAAGACAGCAGTTTTCAGGACTTGGACAGCATTGAATCAGTGCTTAATTTGAGCCAGTGGTTTCCGGTGCTCAGCACTGGCACTCAGTCATTATCACCGGCGCTAAAGCACCAGTTAAGGACACATTCATTTTTGATAGGCACAGGGAGATTAAGTGAGTCATAAGATATTGAGCCAACGCTAAGACTCAAACTTAGATTCCAAGCTCTGAGCTTGGCAGCTCTGGCCATTACACCACATTCTCGCCCCCTTGTAGGAAATCATGGATTCTGATGACGCTAACAAGAGAATATGGCTGACGGAAGCGGGCTCCTGAAGAGAGCCCCAGCACTTATTTTTTTTACAAATTTACCACAGCACTTAATGCCATCATCTTTGCCAATTTGTAGCACTGCAAAAACAAATTTCACTGTTATACAACCTAATGGCTTTAAATGTATTGTGCTCATGAGAATGAAAAGCTCAGACAACTTACCAGGGATTTAAATCCATGAACTGCAGGTGACACACACATGAGAGCAGTGAATATATAACTGACTAGGCTACCTCAAAATATTACTTGATATTACATAACAGTATGAATAATCCCAAGGGAAAACATGATCTGGATTTAAGTAGGAGTCAGTGGAAAGAAAAGCAAAAAAATCACTGCAAAACAGAAACTATAACCATTAAATAAATACTAGGTTTGTAGTTAGGAAAACAAAAAATCTGAATTTACTATGCATTCATAACCTAACATAACTCTAGAATCTCAAGCTATGTGTTATGTGTGAAATTTTAGTTTATAATAATGTGACATTTTTACGTGAATATTGCATGTGGAAGACTGGTTTGTGTATAACATGACTTGCAGAGAATATTTCCTGAATGGACCAGGTAGTCTTCAGTCGGTAGCAAGAGTAGATTTTCCTCTTAATGTATGCAACATAATTGCCTGAAAACAATTTAATCTTCAAAAATTGAGGGCCTCATTTATGAGAAGTGACGCATCACTGCGTGAAAGCAGCGATGCGTCACTTCTCAGTGCGCCCTCCCTGCGACGTGATTTATGCGTCATATTTACTGTATGATGCTTCATGTCGCAAGGAGTTACAGATACGTCAGTATTTCTGACGTATCTATATGGCGTAAAAGTGACGCATTGCTGGAGTTTGTCACAAAAGTGGCGCAACTCCAGCAATGTGTCCTTTCACAAGGGCTTGCATCAGTCTTACGCCTGCTGTGAGGTAGGGATAAGATATTGACGCATTTGCACCCTAGAAGTGGCGCAGTGGAACCTGGTAGATTTCACTGCTTCACTTCTATGAGGCTTACATAAGTGGGACTGCCCACCCTGCATACATTATACCTGACGCAGGTATAATGTAGCACAGGGGTTTACAAAGTGACGCATCTGCTTAGATGGGTCAGTTTGTAAATAGGGCGCAACAGGAGGCATTTTTTTGCCGCTGATGCATCACAAAAAGTGACGCAACGGAAGCTCAAAACTGTTGCAAGGCCTCATAAATAAAGCCCTGAATTTTTCAAAAATTTTCAACAATTATAGAGCGCAAAAGAAATTGTGACAACATTGGAAGTTTGGAAAGGTGATAGGCCAGAGATCAACCACTTCTGCACCAAGCAGCAATATTATAGGTAAACCTCTTTAATTTGACACACTCTGTTAACCCTTTCGGTGCTCATGACGGAACCGTTCCGTCATGTGCACAGGCGCACTAAATCCTTCTGCTTCAAACTGCAGACGGATTTTCTATTCTGGTGTCGGGGGGGGGGCTTTGGAGGTGGGGAAGAGCTTCCCCAACCTCCCACGGCCTGTTTCTTATTTTCAATGTAATGTTGATCATGGTGTGCTATCATCATTACATTGAAAACCAAACTGAAACTTAGTTTCAATATCAATGTTTCAGTACTTGTGGGGCTATCTCAGCCCCCGAGCATGGAAACACTTGGGAGAGGTATCATTTTTTTAGGAGACCAAGGGGAAAGCTGGGTGGTAGGCCATTTTTGCTGGCATGTTGATCCCACAATGTACCATGGTATTTTTGATATTTATACTCCAATAATATTAATGTGTTAATTTAAGGAGCTTCTATGAACTGCGCTGCCCCAGGGTACAACCCGTTCCTCACCAACTCCTGTCTTGTTCTATGACATACATATAGAACTTATTGTAATATATATTTTTTTTGGATCAACTTTTAAAGAACACCATTTTTAGTCCAGTTGTTGAGGGAGCACTAATGAACAAGTTACTTACCTTCGGTAACGATATATCTGTAAGAAACATTAGTTAGTGTTAGATTCCTTACCTTAGAATATCCACAGGCGTCAGTCTGGATCCGGAAACTTTTGCGTAGCAGTACCCCTGCGCGTCGGTAGGCGTCGTCTGCAGGCGTTCCCTGCGGCTCCGCGTCCGTCGTCGGCGTCGTGCGCCGTGATGACGTCGCTGGAGTATATAGACGCCGCCTCCGCGCGCTGACGTCAGTTCTTTGCACACAGCATTTCCGCGCCAGGAGACGCAGAGCCATGAGAGAACCAACACTGGTGCCATGTAAAACTAGGGCCCTGAAAGGGATGTCCTTAACCCTAGGTATCAGTTCGCAGAACGGGGAGGATGGGTGGGATCGGTAAGGAATCTAACACTAACTAATGTTTCTTACAGATATATCGTTACCGAAGGTAAGTAACTTGTTCATCTGAAAGAAACACGTTAGTGTTAGATTCCTTACCTTAGAATACATACCCCAGCAATACCAACCCCGGTGGTGGGTCTGCGAACCAATACAAACTACACCAGAAAGTCCTGGAGGACAGAACGGCCAAAGAAGCCATCCCTCCGGACTTGACTGTCCAGGCAGTAGTGCCTCGCAAAGGTGTGCAGCGAGGCCCACGTAGCCGCCTGGCAAATGTCCTGCAAGGGGACTCCCCGGCCCAGGGCAGTGGTAGCCGCCGTGGCCCGAGTGGAATGGGCCCTCAGCCCAACAGGAGGCTCCTTCCGAGCCAAAGAGTAGCACGCTTTGATGCAGAGGACGACCCATCGAGAGATGGTTCGTTTACAGACCGCCCGTCCCTTCTTCGCACCCACGTAGCCAACAAACAGTTGGTCATCCACCCGGAACTGGCGTGTGCGATCCATGTAAAATGAAAGCGCACGTTTTGGGTCCAGACGATGGAGCCGCTCTTCATCCTTTGAAGGATGCGGAGGCGGGAAGAAGGAAGGGAGGGTGATGGACTGCCCGATGTGAAAGGCCGAAACAACCTTGGGCAGGAAAGAAGGTCTAGTCCTCAGAACCACCTTATCAGGATGAATGGACAGGAAAGGAGGTTGTACAGAAAGAGCCTGGAGCTCACTCACTCTCCTGGCAGAGGTGATGGCAACCAGGAAAGCCGTCTTTAAAGTCAGGAGACGGAGAGGACAAGAATGAAGGGGCTCAAAGGGAGCACACATTAGAAAGGTCAGAACCAGGTTCAAATCCCACTGAGGCATCACAAACGGAACAGGTGGAAACATGTGAGTGATGCCTTTCAAGAATCGAGTTACAATCGGGGATTTGAACAAAGAAGGCTGATCAGGAAGCCTTAAAAAGGCTGAAAGGGCAGAAAGGTAGCCCTTGATAGTGCCCAGAGCAGAGCCCTGCTGGGCAAGAGAAAGAAGAAACAGAAGAACCTCCGAAAGAGGGGCAGAAAGAGGATCCACAGCCTTTGCTGTGCACCATGCCACAAATCTGTTCCACCGACAGGCGTATACCGACTTAGTGGAGGGACGCCTGGCTGCCAGAATAACATCACAGACTTCAGGAGGCAAGTCAAATGGCCTCAACTGCCGCCGCTCAATCTCCAAGCATGGAGGTGGAGACTGGACAGGTTCGGGTGGAGGACCGTCCCCTGCTGCTGCGACAGAAGGTCCTCCTGAAGGGGCAGGCGGATCGGGGGACCGACTGACATGCTGAGTAGCTCGGGATACCAGTATCTTCGAGCCCAGTCCGGAGCCACAAGGATAACTTGGGCCCGGTCGCGCCTGATCTTCTTCAGCACTCTGGGCAGAAGTGGTATAGGCGGAAAGGCGTATAACAGACCGCAACTCCACTCGCGCCGAAAGGCGTCGCCGTGCGAGTGCCGTCTTGGAAACTCCAACGCGCAGAACTGATGACATTGCGCGTTCTCTTCGGTGGCGAATAGATCTAACCAAGGCTCTCCCCATTGCAGAAAGATGCCTTGCGCCACGTCCGAGTTCAGACGCCATTCGTGATCCATCGAGCACCGACGGCTGAGTTCGTCCGCCCTGGCGTTCCGAGAACCTGCCAGGTGTTGAACCGTCAGAGTCACGCCCTGACGTTCCAGCCATTGCCAGAGGCGCAGAGCCTCCTGGCAAAGGGTCCACGACCCCACACCGCCCTGTTTGTTGCAGTACCACATGGCGGTGGTGTTGTCGGTGAACACCTGCACCACACTCCCGTTGACAAAGGGGAGGAATGCCTTCAGTGCCAGACGAATCGCCCGCAGCTCCAACAGGTTGATATGGAGCCGGGACTCTGCCGGAGACCAGATGCCTCTGATCTCTGCCTCTCCCAAGTGGCCACCCCAGCCCTGGAGGGACGCGTCCGTCACGACAACGTGCTCCGGTTGGGGAAGGGAGAGGGACTTGCCCCTGACCCAATCGCGGTCCGTAAGCCACCACTGCAGTTGTCTCGCAGTGCCCTCCGAGATCAAGACGTGGTCGGACAAGTTGCCCTGATGCTGGGCCCACTGAAACTTCAGGTCCCACTGCAGAGCCCGCATCCGCCACCGAGCGTGATGCACCAGAAGGATGCAGGAAGCCATCAGTCCCAGCAGCCGCAGCGTCAACCTGACCGAAACCCGGGATAGCGGCTGAAAGATGGGAATCAAAGCCTGAATATCCCGAACCCGCCGTTCCGGAGGATAAACCCGAAACTGCGCCGAGTCCAGAACCGCTCCGATGAAAAGGAGCTTTTGAGAGGGACACAGGTGTGATTTCGGCACATTGATGGAGAACCCCAGGTCGTGCAAGAGGTCCGCCGTCATCTGAAGGTGGTGGACGACTGTCTGGGGCGAGCCCGCCTTCAACAACCAGTCGTCTAGGTAGGGGAAGACTGAAACCCCCAACCTGCGCAGATGGGCTGCGACCACCGCCATCACCTTTGTGAACACCCGTGGGGCGCTGGTAAGGCCGAAGGGAAGCACGATAAACTGAAAATGCTCCTGGCCTACCGTGAACCGCAGGTAACGCCGGTGGGCTGGCAGGACGGGGATGTGAAAATAGGCGTCCTGCAAGTCCAACGCTACCATCCAGTCTTGTGGGTCTAGGGCAGCCAAGACCTGAGCTAACGTCAACATCTTGAACTTCTCCTTCCGGAGGAAGCCGTTGACGTTCCTTAGATCCAAGATAGGACGTAGGCCCCCCTTGTCCTTCTTGGGCACCAGAAAGTAGTGGGAATAACAACCACGCCCTACTTCTGGCCCAGGAACGCGCTCGATGGCCCCCTTGGCCAAGAGGGCCGTAACTTCCTCCTGCAGAAGTGTCAAGTGGTCCCCCGACACACGGTGGTTCTGCGGTGGCATGGCTGGAGGAGAGGTCTCGAAGGGGAGGGAGTAGCCCCTTCGGACGATTTGCAGCACCCACCTGTCCGAAGTGATCGTGCGCCAGTGAGCGTGGTGATGGCGAACCCTGCCACCCACTGGCGTCACATGGGGCCGAAAGCACGGACTAGGAGGATTTTGGGGTAGATGCTGCGGGGGAAGGTGTGGTCTGACCCCGCCGTTGTCCCCGACCGCCGCCACGGCGGTTTCCACGGCCGCCACCGCGTTGAAAGGATTGTTGCGGCGCGTGGCTGGCAGCATGTGTGGGGGCGCCCCTTCCTTGGCCACGAAAGGGACGAAACAAACCCGTTTGCTGACGCTGGGTCGAGAGACCCAAGGACTTGGCCGTGACCCTGGAGTCCTTGAAGCGTTCCAGCGCGTGGTCCGCCTTGTCACCGAAAAGGTGACAGCCATCGAACGGCATGTCCATCAGTGTATTTTGGACGTCTGCCGAAAAATTGGCGGATCTCAGCCAGGCGTGGCGACGAATCGCCACCGTCGTTGACATAGCTCTGCCCAGCGAGTCGGTCGTATCAAGACCACACCGTATCGAATATTTCGCTGCATCTCGGCCCTCAGCCACAGCCTGACCGAGTTTTGCCCGCACCTCCATGGGGCATTCTGGCAGCAGTTCTGCGACCGTATCCCACACAGAGTGGGTGTAGCGGCCCAAGAGGCAGGCGGTGTTGCAAGACCGCAGGCCCAAACTAATGGACGAGAAGACCTTCTTGCCAAATTGGTCATACCTCTTGGATTCCCGGTCGGGCGGGGCCGACGGGAATGCGGACTGGGAGGTCGAGGCCTGGATCACCAGACTCTCAGGAGTGGGGTGGGTAGACAGGAACTTGGGGTCGTCCGGACAAGGACGGTGGCGCCTGGCCACGTTCCGATCAACAGGCGGACCTGAAGCGGGCCTGGACCAAGTGCCCAACAGAACGTCTGACAAGGCTTCATTAAACGGCAGCAGTGGCTCCTGTGGGCATGACTGCGGTTTGAAGACCTCGGTGAGGATGTTAGGCCTCACGGCCGCGACGGGGAGCTCAAGGTGTAAGGCCTTGGCAGCCCTCATCAGCACCACAGAATATGCAGCTCCCTCCACCGATGCCACGGTAGGAGGAGAGATCAAACCAGGGTTAGGAGAGTCGTCCAGACCACTGGCATCCCCCAAGTCACCTGTCCAGTCCGGGTCATACTGGCACTCGCGTGACAGAGGGTCCTCGGACCCCTCCCAACCTTCACCGAACTCTTCATCACCTCCGTATTCGGAGTCAACGATGTAGACCGGCTCCTCGGGGTTCATGGGCCCCATCGGCGCCGGGACCGGCGTCGAGCGACGCCCGTCCGGCGCCGCGTCCGGCGTCGGGGAAGGTAAGGGGACGGCGCCGCCCAGAGCCGGCGCCGGAACCCCGGAGCCGGCCGGCACCGGAGAACCGGCGTCGCGCGGGGGCGGCGTCGGGGGTAACCCCGATGGCAACGGCGCCGGGGAGGCCGGAAGACCAGCCGGCGCCGATCCCGAAGGCCCTTGCGGCGCCGGGGTCGGAGCCGTCGGCGGCGCCGGGGCCGGAGCACCCGACGGCGCCGAGGCAGGGACACCCGAACCGCCAGGACCCCCAGACGGTAGCACTGGGCCCGAAGGCACCGTAGGCCCCGTCGGAGAACCGAGCGCCCTCATGGCCATGAGGAACGCCTCGATCTCCTCAGGCGTCGCACCGTGCCCAGGGACCGGAGGGTATGAGGCAGGCCGCGCCGGCGACTCTCGCGGAGCCGCGGGGTTGGGGTCACCCGAGCCCCCGGCCGCATCGCGCGAGCGTCGGGGGGAGTCGGGGGTACGATGACGACGCCCCGACTTCTTATGCTTCCTACCTGACGAGCCTGACGAGTGGTGTCGACTTCCGGAACGCTCGGCGCGGCTCCGCGATCGTTCCCTCGAACGCTCTCTCGACCTCCGGCCGGACCGGGACCGCTCCCGGTCCCGACGTGGGGCCGACACCCGGAGCTCCAGTAGCTTGCGGGACCGCTCCCGCCTAGCCTTGTTGGTGAGGGCCCGGCAGTCGACGCAGGAGTCCACGTCGTGGTCGGGGCCCAGACACCGGAGACAGAGGCGGTGATGGTCTGTGACCGACATCGTGCGCTCACAGTCATCACAGTGCTTGAACCCAGGCATCCTATCAGGCACAAGTGAGTAATTAACTTCGAAAAACTTGGTCAAAGACCGGAGTACTGCTCTTCAGATCTGCGTCCACTGGCGCGGAAAAAAGAAGAACTGACGTCAGCGCGCGGAGGCGGCGTCTATATACTCCAGCGACGTCATCACGGCGCACGACGCCGACGACGGACGCGGAGCCGCAGGGGACGCCTGCAGACGACGCCTACCGACGCGCAGGGGTACTGCTACGCAAAAGTTTCCGGATCCAGACTGACGCCTGGGGATATTCTAAGGTAAGGAATCTAACACTAACGTGTTTCTTTCAGATTAATTCCCCAAGAGATTATACAAATGGCCTAAATTATTATTATCAGTCATCCTTTACTCTCTGTTCCAAGAGAACATACTGTTGAAGGAAATTTTTTTCTGAATACCTTTCCCTTAATACCATCACTTTTAGTAAACCACATTTTTGCTTTTATTAAATCTAAGGTCATGCTTAAGGTAACGTGCTGGATGTTTAAATGATGGGATGGAATAACTACAACACAGCTGGAAGGAAATATATGCAGTATTGTAAAATTGCAAGAGTTTTTGGTCTGTTGTTCTTAATTGTTAATTATTCTTAATCATTTGTCACCTCATTAGGAGTGCTCTTTTATTTAATATTATTTATTTATTGCCGTTAAGTCTGCCCGCCCCAAATTACCAATACCAGGGGTACGGATAAATCTGGTGGGATAAAGAGATGGAGTTAACAGTGATTACCAGGTGGACCCTTAGAAGTGAGAAATTCCCATGGATTCAGAAATTCTGGTTCACATGACACACCTAGGTATAGGCCCTGTCAATCTTATCAATGGGAGCAGCACTGACATACAATGATAGAAAGTAAGGTAGGTGCACTAAAAGACAGGACATAGTTGCAACAAATTGCGCGCGCCCAACTATGATACCTTTGTTATACCGTTGTCCCATGAGGTGGCATTGCAAACTATCCGTTTGCAGGGTATCACAGAGTGACAAGCTTAATAAAAGTTAATTAGCCGTGTAGCTAATTAAGGCCAGCTGAGACTGGCTACAATAAGAAGGACTGTGGCCTGCAACACAATCCCTGTGTTTGCATTCCTAAGTGGGATTTTTGGTTTTATAAAGAAGGTGATGTTCCTTAAAGGAACCACATTGGCTAAGCTTTTCAAACCAAGGGTTTGTAATTAAAAAATAGCTTTATATACCTTGTGTACAATTCTGTAAGGTTCAAGATTACAGTAATAAGAGAAATAGGGCTTGCACGGGCACCAGAGAACAATTTCATACCAGCAACGTGCATTAAGCTACATTTGATCTGTGTCAAACCATGACTAGTCTAAGTGAAGAGAAGTGCACCTTCAACAGCCTTGGTCATTGAACCTTTTGTGCAGAGGAGTTTCCAGGTCGATTGCAAAATGTGCACGGGTAACACATTTTATGTGTGAGCAAATTCATTTCTATTGGTTTGCGCATGATCAAAATGTATTTTTCTCCATCTGCACTAATAGCTGATTACATAAATCAATTAATCTGCTCTCTAATGTTTAATTATCTAAAGTACTTACTGATGGGGCTCATAATATTACAGATAAAGAAAAAGAAATCTACAGTTCTCAATAAAATCAAGGAGGAAAAACAATACATTTTGCATTTATTAAAGGGCTCGCTACATTGCTTGATTTTGTTGTCCCAAAGTCTTCATAATTGCACTTTGAAGAATCATATTCTTTGCACCTTCTGTGTGCTTTTTGGACTCTGCCTGAGGACTCACAGCCTCACAACCACCACAAACCCTGAGGAGGAGGGGCTGGACACTGGGGTGGCCCCACTGCTGCAGACATGCTATAAAGTGCCTACTACACTCCCGTGGTGAGGAACATCCCTGGATGAAGACTAGGTCAAAAGTAGGTCTTGTTGCACCTGTCCGCGTTTCTGTTTGTCCCGTGGCTCCCATCTGCCCTGTCGCTTGCGACTTCTTTCGTAAGCATCCAGGTTTGCCTGTTCCCCTGTACTGGAACTAAGGGGAAAAGGAAAATTGCATTTGGTGCCACAGAGGGTGATATGACAACTACAATTGGTTCCTTCCTGGTGCATGCAGCTAGTGTCCCTTCAAAGGAGAGGTAACTCACCAAAAGACCCATCTCCCTGGTGGGGGTGAGGGACAACTTGGTTGTTTTTAATAGTTCTAATACTCTAGACATTCTCATGAGGCCAAATGAAGGAACAGTCGACTCTCAATCAAGTATGAACAGTGTGTAATGGCCCCTTGTGGAGAATTTGCCTATTATGGAGCCTCTAGTGAAAAAGAAGAAGGGTAGGACACTATGCAAGAAGGGGACATAAGACTGCAAGGGGACTAAACTGAAGAAGCATAATGTCATCCCATCGTGGACTACCTCTAATATAGATGAATTATGCACTAGGATAGAATGTTTGTTTAAATTATATCTAAAGCCAGTACAAGATCGCCCTGATGCCAAAAAGAGAACGCGTGACCCAAATATTGAGCCTAGCTAAACTCACTCTGCCGCTAAGGTGCTTTTGCTGTCCTCGCACCCTCCTTAGGATTCAAGCACTATGGCTAGTATGGCCGATGGTCCTAATCCCAATAAAACCACGGTCTCTATTGGTTGTGGTTTGAGGCACTGGGGTTATGTCAGCTTAGACACAAATGAGATGATCCTCATCTTCTCTGGTACAAGTGCCTATAGGTGCCATTCTCTCTTCCCAAGCAAACTGCTCCAGCGACGCCTCCTGGACAATTAGGCAATGGGGGGTCTGAGAGCTTGCTTGTAGGATGGGTATGGAACCTAGGGAGACTTGCAAGAGTAGCTTTAGCCAGGAAGTTTGAGTTTTGAATCTCTCACCAGAAGTATGCCCTTGTTTCTTAATTTGAGCGAACGTTCCTAGGCTGAAACAGTCCCATACTGAGAACACTGTCTAGTTGATTTTAAAATTATTTGACTGGCTAATAAATTTGGAGGCAATGACCACTCTTTATCTGAACACATTTTGATGACAAGGAGGGTTGACTGGGTAGGAGTCCTAACTTTACTACTCCTAAACTGAGAAAAATCCTAACTTTAAGACTTTCAGTATTTACAGAAGGCATTTAGGAGTCCTAAAGTTAGGACTCCTTACTTCTGTGAATACCAAAATGAGTAAGTGCCTTCTGTGAACACCAAAATGAGTAAGTGCCTTCTGTGAATACCAAAATGTTATTAATTTTAGGATTTTGTCTTAAGTTAGTTCTGTGACTTGGGCCCTGAGTGTGGAGGAAGAGAAAAGGGTAAGGTAGAAAGAGCTTGAAATATTTAAAAGTGGGGGAAAGGTCGAGGCAGACAGAAGAAGTGGTAAGAGAAGCTAGAGAGGGTGGGTTAAAGAGGAGAAAGAGGGATGGGGTGTAAAGAGAAAAGAAATGCAGTTGAGAGACATGGTATGGAAGAGAAAAAGAGAAGAAGTTACAACAGAGAGACATAGAGGGGGAGAGAGCGAAAGGTGAAGTAGTGAGATATAGCAGGAGCGGTAGAGATAGAAAGGCATGGTATGGAATGTGAGTTGAAATAGACAAGGAAATGCAGAGAGAGATGCGGATGAGACAGACTGCAGATAATGGAAGAGGAGAGAGGTAGAAAAAAAGAGATAGTGAAAAATGAGTAAGAAGTATGAGAGTTGAGGCAGAGCAAATGAATGTAGAAAGGTAGAGAAGAATTTGGATAGGTGGTACAGGAAGCAAATAGTGAGGTAAATGAGATATTAGACAGTGGGAAAGACAAAAAGGAGACAGAATAAGAGACAGAAAGGCAAATATGAGGAGAAGTCAAATGTAAGAGAGTGAAACAAGCGAGGTGAAGGGAGGTGAGGTAGAGACTATTGAGGTAGAGAGGGAGCTGAGAGGGTGGAAAGATGAACTCTTGGGAGGTGGAGAGATAGAGAGGTAAGGTAAAGAAAGATGAACTTTAGAGAAAGATTAAACTCATGGAAGAGAGATAAAGAAGAATGAGATGGAAATACTATAGTGAAGTGTAAAGAGATGTTTGTAGGTAGAGGCAGCATTGAGGCAGACAAAGGGGTAGAATAGAAGAGAAGTAAATAAAGATAGGTACACAATGTAGTAAGTAGTGAGAGGGGAGGTTGTATGTTAGAATTAGAGAGATGGAGTAGAGAGAAGAGTACTGAGTAAGAGGAGTGGAAAAAATAGGTAAAGTATGACTACTGTGATCTATGGGGGAAGCTACACTGAGATGCAAAGAGAGCGGTATGGTGAGGTGAACAAAAAACAAACAGGCACATGAGATATTTAGTTGCCATCAACTGCCTGAGAGCTCATTGATTATGGTTGGGAAAACCGGGCTTGCATACTAAATGTCAGAAAACGGACATACTGAGCTGTCAAATTAAAAATTAACCTGTTTTTTATTCACAATATTTACAGAAGGGTTTCTGACTAACTGGATCACCTCACCAGGGCACCCTTTGGCGCTGAGGGTCCTGGGCAATTGTCAACTTTGCACATGCCTTAAATTGGCTTTACCATCTGAAGCCGTATTCTGTATAGGGACCAAGGGGGCATTGGGAGTATGCATCCCCTTTGTCAGTATTAGAGGAGGAGGATGCAGATGCTTGTGCGGCAGCATCTGTTACACCAGTAGCACATGTGGCCCTAGCACTATCTTGTGAGAACATTCACTAGTTATCATGTAGTCTTGGCCCATGCAAATATGGGAAACAATTTGCCTTTGCGCTTGTACCCTAAAACAGATTCAGACAGAAAGACAAACAGGCCCTTATGAGATGCACTGAGAGTGCACTACAAAAAGGTAGCACAATCTCAGTGCGCTCCCAGAGGGCAGCCCTCTGGAAGGGACAATGGGGTGCCATGGACTAATCCAAACATCTCTGTGCTGACGCGTGCAGTCACCTGCACTGTGAAACACAAAGCAGCTTATAAACTCTGGCTCCATCCCTCATTTAATGAGCTATTTCAGGGCCGGTGCAAGTTTGCAGCTGCCCTGGGAGCAGCACATTTATGATGATAGGGTGCACTGTCTCAGTCTGTGCCGGGCATATTTCTTGATAGCGTACCGAGCCCTGACGTCAACCGTCTATCTGTTCTGTAATCAAAACCCAGGTCTATGCAGAAGTGACATATTCATTTGTTTAACCAGTTAGATTTGAAAAATCTATCTTTCGAAATTGTTCAACAATTTTAGAGCTCTGGACAAATGTTGACATAACTAAAAGTTTGAAAAGATAAATGGCCAAAAGTCAACCCCTCCTGTACCAAGCTGCAACATAATTGATAAAATCTTTAATGTGATACACTCTGTCACAGTAAAGGTGACTTTAGCCAGTTACACTAAGTAATAAAACGATACAGCACCTCCAGATGCTGATGCATATATCAAAGGGTAAACTTTTTGCCCATGGGCACAGGGTGGTAAATGTTAAATGTTAGAGGGTACTTGCTTAATGTTCATTGCATATTGAAACTACCACAAACTGGAGACCATGAAAGGACAACTATTCTGCTTCAAAAACGTCCAAGACATTAAGTCAAATATACAGGACTACATTGTAAACTTGACCTTATACATCATATTTAGGGCTCCCGGTTTTATGGTATTTATTTTTTTGCCATTTCCGTCTGTATTTATCCATATTTATTTTTTGGGCATTTTTTCTGTATTTATCCGCATTTATTTTTGCCACAAGCAAAAAATGAAGCTACAGCTAGTATTTTTCCACATTTATTTCAGTCCCCAAAAAACACGGACACAAGAGCCGAGGGAACAACAAACTACATGGCAACAAACAACACACAACGACCACAATGCAAAAGGGACACCACAAGCCACCAGGCTGCAGACATGGGGTTAAGTGTGCGTCCAGCTACGAAAGTTGGATCTAGGACTACTTGCTGCAGACCCAGAACATGAGATAACATAGGCTAATGTTTTCCCAACATTCTGGGCCTGACCACATTATTTCGGACAGCCCTCAGCACTGTACAGGCACATGCAGCAGAGGAAGGGCCTATTGAGAGATCGCTGCGCTGAACTCTAGGTATTTGCAATAGAAGGTGTTCTCGGGGTAATGAGAAATAAAGTTTTATGCTGGGGAATTTTGTCATCAAATATAGGAGTGGAAACAGTGACTGGGGCAATTCAAAACCTATCACCTCTCACAGGCTGCACCTGTCTACTTAACTATCGAGTACTCTCAATTTGAGAATTTCTGTTTTCCACTGTGTAACTGCGTTTGCGCACTAACGTTTATTAACATTTTTTTAAACGAAATGTGTACATGTAGAATATCAGCTATTGATGTTAAACAAATGCTGCTTGGCCAAAAACTATTCATCCTACAGTGTATTATTTGGCATTATAAAAACACAGTGCTGTTCAGTGTCATCACAGCATGGTTGCAGAATTTAAAGTGCAGATACAGACTATGTAATGGAGGATCCAGACATGAAATAACTGATGCCTTTTCAGTTGATGAGTTAGTGTGTTTGCCCACTGCCACTCTGGGCTGGCAGACACTTTGTTCATGGGACTGCAAGATGGAGAGGGTAAATGAAAACGTTTCTAATTTCTCCTAATTTTAGTAGAGTTAACAATTTGCACAACGCTGCTTGTGACATTCTCTCACATTTCATGACAGAATTTCTGTGACTCATCAATGATGTCATGCGTCATGAAATGTGATTTCCAGGTATTGCAGGTGCTCTCTGTGAAATGTGTGCTTGTGGGCCTTTCGTTGGTGGTGGCAGAGTCGAGACCCGTTCACTCTAGCAGTGTCTGTGAGGAAGAAGAATATTGGCAAAGAGGGCCCTTTATTTTTCATGAAACAACCCTTGGCCATGAAATACACGGTCCAGGGTAATAGCACCCAGTAAAGTATGAAAGGCATTTTAAACCTTTACACTTGAGTTTTTGTAAATTGTTTTACAGCTCTGGAAATAGCGAGCATAAACCACAACAGTGAGATAAAGCAGGCTTCTGTGTGAGTGTCAGTGTTTGATTTTTGAGTGGCCTATTCCCCGTTTTATGGAGATTGAAGACATAGGTTGCCTTTCTTTGGTGCTGCATGAGTAACACCTCAGTGATTGCTTGCTAATGTGCCCTGACAAGAATCCTCTGTTTTGCTAATGCCCTGCTCCCTTCTACCTGGGCTGGGATGTAGAGCCAAATTACGGGGTGTGTGCTACGAAGAATTTCGGGGGGGGGGGGGTGTTGAGGGCTGATCCTCCCAGCAATTTGCAGAGCAGAGATGCAAGGACGCTATGAAGTGAAGGGGTGAGAGAACACAACAAAGCCTCGTTATTAAATAAATTAAGACCTCTGAAGTACTTGTGCAGCTGTGTGTGACCCCGGGAAGCCAGGCTGTCACACACAGGGGAAGCAGCGAGGGTCACAGGTCTGAAGATCTTTGAGCCCCATGGCGCTGCGCGCCATTAATCTGTCCCCTGAGGCCACAGAAAGAGACTTGTTAACAGATGCGGAGTTCAAAAGAAGGGCTGGGGCAGAAACAAAAGGAACAGGGGCATGGCAACCCTGGGCTGAAGCACGGCCATTTACTAGTATTTTCCCATTTTTACATATAAATACAGACAAAGGAAAAATTGTTTTCCGTCTGTATTTATATGTAAAAATCCGTTTAAACGGAAAACCAGGAGCCCTAATCATATTTAAGCCCAATAATACTATTCTGTCATGATCAACTAAATCCTACAGTAAGCCATTACATTTGGAGACAGGACTGTTCCAATCCCCCTTTCATGTAACGTTGCACGTTTTGCTTCCAGTATTTTTTAAATACATTGTGGTAATACATAGATTTTCATCTTGGCATAATGACAACACAGGGAAACAATGACTTGTAGGTTTACATCTTTGGGCCAAGTGTCAAGTATTTTGAAATGCTGCTATTCCTTTATTTTGTGTTGAAATGTAGTTTAAAAGTACCTTAGAAACAGGTTGCAGCCACTAGGAAACTAAATCACTGTTAAATGTTCTGTTTATGTTTTGAAAGGTCACTTACCTTATTTTACTCCATTTGATGGAGGAGAGTATCAGCAGCTGGGAAGCAGAGGTGACCTTCACAGTCCCCTATCCACTACTGTGGTGGATTTGGGGTGATGAAATGAAGTCTCCAACAATAGGTAAATGTCAATGACAGTGAAACACCAAATATAAGAAGAAAGATACACCTTCTCAGCAACTACCATCCGGTCTCCAAGGTAAGAAATGACAACAGAAGCCACATTCCGGAACAGTAAGCCATGATGCAACAATGGCTGCATCAGAGTTCCCTGAAGATTCTGCAGTGCTAAGACTCCAGAGGTTTCCATGGCCCCAGAGAGACACATCATGGCAACAAGATTCCAATCTGTCTCAGAACTCTGTTTTAAAAAAAAAAACATGATTAACAGTTGTGTACATAGCTAATGTTAGATATGGCCCTGCCTTGTGCAGAGTAAAGCAGGGGTATCACCAAAGTGTTAATTTGGAATATCTGGGGCAGGTGGGTTAATTTCCTCTGCTTGTCAGATGTACGCATGAGTAATCTCATTAGGAGTGTGAGTAAATATTGCCGGTTTACATCAGTGAGATTAAGGGTATAGTTTTTGCCAGTGGATGAACTGGATTTTATTGGGACCAGGCTTGGGAGTTTCTACTTCAGCTTCAGCCCCTCTCCCTGAAGCTCTGAAGCCTGCGCACAAAGGCTGGAAGGAGTAACATGTGCATCCTGTGAACAAGATGGAAGGGATATGGTTCATCCTCTGTGCCTTCAGGATTGTTTTGCTTGTTAAACTGGCAATGGTAATTCCCTGGCCATTTTGTGTGTCTTCTTGTCTGATATCTTATTGGAAAGATGATCTGCTGATGCACCTAATTGTTAAACTTGTAAAGGTTGTGTGTGGCCAGCAAAAGAAGGACCCGAAAGAAAAAAACATGAGGGAAAAATACATGGGAAAATAATTATTCTACATGAAGGGAAGAGAATAGTTATCAGGACTTGGATAGCATTGAATCAGTGCTTAATTTGAGCCAGTGGTTTCCGGCACTTAATCATTATCACCGGCGCTACAGCACCAGTAAAGGACACATTCATTTTTGCCAGGCACAGGGAGATTAAGTGAGTCATAAGATATTGAGCCAATGCTAAGACTCGAACCTGGATTCCAGCTCTGAGCTCGGCAGCTCTGGCCATTACACCACATTCTCTCTCCACTTGTAGGGTTTCATGGCTTCTGTTTTAGGTGGCGCAAACAAGAGAAATGGGCCGATGGAAGCTGCCTCCTGAAGAGAGCCCCAGCACTAATCTTTTTACAAAATTGCCGCAGCACTTGATACCATCTTCTTTGCAATTTGTAGCATTAGTAAAACGAATTTCACTGTTATCTAACATAATGGTTTTAAATTTATTGTGCTCATGAGAATTAAAAGCTCAGACAGCCTTACCTAACCTGACAGCTTACCAGGGATTTAAATCTATGAACTGCAGGTGACACAGACATGAGAGAAGTGAATATATAGCTCACTGAGCTACCCCAAAGAATACTGGATATTACATAACACTGTGAATAATCCTGAGGGGAAACATGATCTGGATTTAGGTAGAAATCAGTGGAATGAAAGTTTATGTATTTTCTTTTATAGTTATTTTAAAGGTTGTATATAGCGCTACTGGACCTAGGAGTATCAGAGCGCTTTACAGACAGATAAACCTCATGAAGCAAAAAAATGAAACAAAATTACAAAGTGAATAACAACTCGCATGGGAAATTGTTTTTCAGTTAGTCGAGGGAATTGAGGAAAGAGAGTAATTAGGTATGAATGAGGGAGCAGGGGATGGATGAAAGATAGGAGAGAGAGGGGTAGAGGGAGAGGGGGGAGAAAAGGAAAGTGAGAGAGAAGGGGTGGGTTGAGGAGAATAAAACAGAGGACTAGATCATTAAAGAGATGTTAGGTACCCCAATACTTGTTGAGAAGAAGCACCTTGAGTCTTTTTTTGAAGAGAGGGAAGGATTGGTTGCAGCGAAGATCTTTGGGGAGAGAGTTCCAGATCGTAGGGGCATTACCAGAGAAAGTAAGTGATTGTGTCTTTTTACATTTGAGTCTCGGGGGGATGAGGACAAGGGCGTTGGTGCTTCTCAAGGACCTGGAGCAACCAGCTTTTTGTAGTTTGTCCGAGAGGTAAGAGGGGGTGTTTTGGTGAAGGGCTTTGTGAGTAATACATGCCATCTTGAAGGTGGATCTACCTTCGATTGGGAGCCAGTTAAGGTTTTGAGGATAGGAGAAATGTGATCAAATTATTTACAATCAGAGATAAGTCTGGCGGCCAGATTGAGGACAGATTTAATTGGAGCAAGGTGGACTTTGGGGTTCCTACAAGGGTGGCATTTCCATAGTCAATTCTGGAAAGTACAAGAGAGTGGACAACAATTTTGAAGTCATCTGCTGGAATGAAAGGTTTGATTTTTTTAAGGTGGAGAAGGGAGAAGAGAGCACCTTTTGCAGCATTTTTAACGTGAGGGATGAGAGAAAGATTCTTATCAATGCTGATGCCCACGGATTTGACAGTGTTAGAGGTGGAGAGGGTGCAGTTGAGTGCTTTTATATCATTGATCCAGAGTGGAATCGGCAGGGAACTATTTTTGGGAGTGAAAAGGATGATTTCAGTTTTTGGGGGATTCAGTTTGAGATGATTAAGATGGAACCAGGCTTGGACTTTGTTCAAGGTATCATTGAGGAGAAGAATGTCATGGTGGGATTTGATCTTGTAATATAGTTGAGTGTTGTCAGCATAGAGGTGGTAACTGATATTAGCTTGTTTGAGAATAAGGGTGAGTGGTTCCATGAATAGATGAAAAAGGGTAGGGGAAAGGATAGAGCCTTGTGGGACCCCAAGAGAGACAGGTTGTGGTTTGGAGAGACAGTGACTGAGTTTAATTTGTTGGAATCTGTTTTGGAGATAAGAGGTGAACCATTGGTGAACAATGCCCTCAAGCCTAAAACGGTCTTTGAGAGTATTAAAAAGGGTAGGATGGTGGACAGTATCAAACGCAGCAGAGAGGTCAAGGAGGATAAGGAGGGAGGATTCGCCTTTGTCAAGAGAGCGATGGATATCATCTGTGATACTGAGCATGGCGGTTTCCGTGCTGTATCCTTTTCTAAAACAAGATTGGAAAACGTCGAGGAGATTGAATGAAGTGATATGTTTGTCTAACTGGTAAGTACACATTTTTCAAGGGCTTTGGAGAGGAAGGGAAGATTAGAGATAGGGCGTAGATTGTTCAAGTCATTATGGTCAGCGGTGGGGTTTTTGAGGATGGGGGAGATTTGACCTAGTTGAAGGGATGTTGGGACACAGCCAGTGGCAAGGGAGGAATTGATGATATTGGTCCAGATGGGTGCAATGATGTGTTTGAGTTTCTGAACCAACTGGGCAGGAAGAGGATCATTGGTGTGTGACGAGGGTTTGAGTTTTGAGATAATGTTGAGGACAGTCGATTCAGATACTGGACAAAATTCGTTCCAGGAGGCATTGTTTTTGGTAGGGGTGTCTTTAAAGATAGAGTCAGGATGGGGTAGAGTAGGGAGGGGTAGAGAGGGCTCGTGGCATGAAGAGGCAGAGGAGCAAGGTGAAGTAGGACTGTTAGGGAAGAGGAGTTGGCTAAGGGTAGATTGGTATGGGAGAGGAGGAGAAGAGAAGGATAGTTCAATTGAGTTGACTTTATTCGAAAAGCAGCTTGCGATTTCTTCACATCTTTGAACAGTGGCTAGTATTTTAGGGGGACCAGAGGAAGTCTGTTTGTTAACAATGCTAAAGAGTTCTCTGGGACGGTTTTTGGCCTGGTCAAGTTGTGAACGGAGGAAGGAGGCTTTTTCAGTGAAGATGTGCTTCTTGTATTTGGCTCTGGCAGTTCTAATGAGTATTAGGTTATCAGGGGAGGGATGATTCCTCCATGAGCGTTCAGATTGTCTGAGGGCCCTTCTTTCATTATTAAGGTTGGAGTTAAACCAGGATTTAGGAGGTATTTTTTTTAACGTTTAAGTTTGATTGGGGCAAATTGGTCAAGCACTTGAAGAATAGAGTTATTGTAGTGATCAGTTAGGTCAGTGGTGCTGTGAGAGGGGGAGGGAGTAGGCGGGTTTTGATAGAAGATTCCAACTCGTCAGGGGGATAAGGTGAAGATTACGGGTATGTTTCAAGGTTAAAGTGCCAATAGGGGTGGGGATAGTAATATAGCAGTTCAAATTGAAGAGGATAAGGTGATGATCCGACCAGTCGACTGGAAGAATCATCGAGAGAGAGGCCAGATCCTTGCTAGTCATAATAGCATCAAGGGTGGCGCCTTTAGAGTGAGTCAGGGCTTGGCAGAGTTGTGTCAGTTCAGTAATGTCCATGATATCTTTAAGGAGGATGACAGACGGGTCGTCATTATTATTCCAGTCGATGTTATAGTCGCCAAGAAAGAGATTCTTGGGGTGAGTGAGCAAAGGTTGAGTGATGAGATCCGATAGCTCTTCGGTAAAGGGGATGGGATTGCCGGGGGGGAGTGGTAGATAGTATGAAGACGAATGGTGGGGGAGTCAGGAGCGGTAAGATCAACGCAAAGGTATTCAAAGGTAGAAGGGTCCTGGAGATGAACGAGTGTGAGATTGAGTTCCTTTTTAAAAATTAGGGCAAGGCCACCTCCTATTTGCTTTATTCTGTCTTTCCTAATGATGGAATATCCAGGAGGAATGAGCAAGTCAAGGATAGGAGTCGAGTGGGGGTTGAGCCAGGTTTCAATAAGGAAAGCAATATCTATGTTTTCATTGAGAATGGTTTCCGCAATATCAGTCACGTGGCAAGATGCAAATCGTCAGTTAATCAACATGGAGTATAGGGGTGAGGGGTCAGGGTATTGAGTGGAGGGATCAGGGAGGATGGAAGTTAGTTGTTGAGGGGGTCTAGGTGATGTCGGGTAAAGGGGGAGTCGACTCGTTACTAGGAGAACAGGGATAGTAGACTAACTAGGTTAGTAGTTATGAAAACAAAAAATATGAATTTATTATGCAATCATAACCTCACATTACTCTAGAATCTCAAGCTATGTGTTATGTGTGAAATTGTCATCGTTTTGATTAATGTGACATACTTAACTTTAATTTTGCATGTGAAAGACAGGTTCAAGCATAACAGGACTTGCATAGAATATTGTCTGAATTGACCAGTCTGTCTTCTGCTGGTAGCAAGAGTAGATTTTCCACTTAATGTATGCAACATACTTGCCCCAAACCATTTGAACTACAAAAATGTAATGTTTCAAAATTGTTCAACAATTTTAGAGCACAAGAGAAATTTTGACAACCCTGGAAGTTTGGAAAGGTGATAGACCAGAGGTCAACCACTTCTGCGCCAAGCAGCAATATTTATGATAAACGTCTTTAATTTGACACACTCTGTTAACCTTTTTAGTACTAATGACGGAATGGTTCCGTCTTGAGCACCAGTGCTCCTGTGCTCCTGTGCTCCTGATGGAACCATTCCACCATGTTCACAGGCGCACTAAATCCTTCTGCTGCAAACAGCTGAGGGATTTCCTTTTTTGGGGGTGCCCCAGGAGGTGGGGAAGAGCTTTCCAACCTTCTGAGGCCTGTTTCTTATTTTCAAGGTAATGTCGACTGTGCGCATGGCGCGCTGTCGTCATGACATTGAAAACAAAAGTGAAACTCAGTTTCACTTACAATGTTTCGGTGCCTGTGGAGCTATCTCAGCCCCCGAGCACCGCAACACTTGGGAGAGGTATCATTTGTATTGGGAGACCAAGGGGAACGCTGGGTGGTAGGACATTTTTGCTGGCACAATGATACCACAATGTACCATGGTATTTTTTGGCATTACTACACCAATAATATTACTGTGTTACTTTAAGGAGCTCCTCGCCAACTCCTGTCTTCTTCTGTGACTTACATATAGAACTTTTTGAAATATTTACTTTTTTTTAATCAAATTTAAAAAAACTACAATTTTTAGTCCAGTTTTTGAGGGAGCCCTAATTCATTCCTCAAGAGATTATGCAAATTCCCTAAATTATTATTATCAGTCATCCTTTACTCTCTGTTCCAAGAGAACATACTGCTGCAGGAAATGTTCTCCTGAATACCTTTCCCTTAATACCATCACTTTTAGTAAACCACATTTTTGCTTTTAACTAAATTTAGAGTCATGCTTAAGTTAACGTGCTGGGTGTTTAAATGGTGGAATGGAATAACTGCAACATAGCTGGAAGGAAATATCTGCAGTATTGTAAAATTGCAAAAGTTCATTGGTCTGTTGTGCTTAACAGTTAATTTTTCTTAATCATTTGCCATCTCATTAGGAGTGCCCTTTTAGTTAATTGTATTTATTTATTGCTGTTAAGTCTGCGCCCCCCCCCCCAAATTACCAATACCAGGGGAACAGATATATCTGGTGGGATGGAGGGATGGAGTTAACAGTGATTAGAAGGTGGACCCTTAGAAGTGTGAAAATCCCATGGATTCAGAAATTCTGGTTAACATGACACACCTAGGTTTAGGCCCTGTCCATCTCATCAATGGGAGCAGCACTGACATACAATGATAGAAAGTAAGGCCAAATGCACTAAAAGACAGGTCGCTGTCGCCACAAATTGCGCACACCAACTTTTTGAGACCTGTTTCTGTATTTTAGATAAAACCTTTGTTATACCTTTGTCCCATTATGTGGCATTGCAAACTATCCATTTGCAGGGCATCACAGAATGACAAGCTTAATACAAGTGACGTAGAAGTTTAGCTAATTAACACCCACTGTGACTGGCTACAAATACAAGGACTTTGGCCTGCAACACAATCCCTGTGTTAGCATTCCTAAATGGGATTTTTGGTTTTATAAAGCAGGTGATGTTCCTTAAAGGAGCCACACTGGCAAAGCTTTTCAAACCGAGGATTTGTAATTGAAGAATAGCATTATATACCTTGTTTACAATCCTGTAAGGTTCAAGGTTATAAGTAATAAGATAAACAGGGCTTGCACGGGCACCAGAGAACAATTTCATAACAGCAATGTGCATGAAGCTACATTTGATCTGTGTCAAATCATGACTAGGCTAAAGTGAAGATAAGTGCACCTTCAACAGCCTTGGTATTTGTCCCTTTGGTGCAGAGGAGTTTCCAGGTCAATTGCAAACTGTGCAAGGGTAATGCATTTAATGCATGAGCAGATTCGTTTTTATTGGTTTGTGCATGAGCAAAATGTATTTTTCTCCATCTGCACTAGTAGGTGATGAAATAAATCGATGAATCTACTGTCTAATTTTTGATTATCTAAAGTACTTACTGATGATGCTCACAATACTACAGATAGAGAAAAAGAAATCTACAGTTCCCAATAAAATCAATGAGGAAAAACAATACATTTTGCATTTATTAAAGGGCTCGATACATTGCTTAATTTTGTGGTCCCAAACTCTTCACACCTGGCTTTTACAGAATCATATTCTCAGCGCCTTGTGTGTGCTTTTTGTGCTCTATAGCAAGTACTGGGCACACGTTTAGAGATAAACAGTATTGATACTGAGAGATTTACATAAAAACAAGTCGACACCGGTGGTGTAATAAACACGTTGTTTATGTGGATGTATTCTTCAGAACATACAACGTAAGCCGACGCGTGCTTCGTCAACAGGGGGATACCTGTGACTCTTCAGGGCTGAAAACGCGTGATGAGTGGATCTAGTTACCGGTGATAGTTCCAACCCGGTCGACGGGTATTTAAAAGAGCCGTAGGTACGGCATGAATGGATGAAGGAATAAGCACAGGCGGGTAAGTCTGTGTGGCCAAGACCTTGTAGTACCGTGTCTCGGTGGTGCTCATCTCGTCTCTGACAGTAGGAGCTCCTACTATCAGGGTTGGAACTATCACTGGTAACTAGATCCGCTCATCATGCCTTTTCAGCCCTGAAGAGTCACAGGTATCCCCCTGTTGACGAAATACGTGTCGGCTGGCGTTGTATTTTCTGAATAATACATCCACATAAACAACGTGTTTATTACACCACCGGTGTCGACTTGTTTTTATGTAAATCTGTCAGTATCAATACTGTTTATCTCTAAACGTGTGCCCAGTACTTGCCATATTGTCTTTCCAGTGTCAAGGTTTCTCATCTTTGGCTCTTACAGAGGTTTAGGGTATTCCTCTATACTGATTGCACCGTCAAAATCTGCATAAACTAACTACTCCCTAACCACTTGTGTGACTGCTAAAGCGCCAGTGTCCTGCTCTCTTCTAAACCCTACTCAGGCCTTCTATTGCTTTTGTGCTCTGCCTGAAGACTCACAGTCCCACAACCTTCACTTTCCCTGAGGAGGAGGGGATAGCAAGTTGGGAGGTTCCACTGCTGCCAAGGCGCTATAAAGTGCCAACTACATCTATGGAGTGTGGGACGCCTTCTGGGTGCTTTTTGGACACTGCCTGAGGACTCACAGACTCACAGCCATCGCAAGCCCTGAGGAGGAGGGGCTGGCAACTTGGGAGGCCCTGCTGCTGCAGATGTGCTATAAAGTGCCAACTACATTCCTGTGGTGCTGAGCTCACCCAGGTGCGTGCCTGGATTAGGACTGGGCCAAGAGGGCGCCCATCTGCAACTCTCAGCAGCTGACAGATGCCTGGTCAGGGCCTCTCTGTTTGTCCCGCGGCTCGCATCTGCCCTGTAGCTTGCAACTCCTTTCTTGACTATCTAGGTTTGCCTTTACTCCTGTTCTGGAACTATGGGGAAAAGGAACATTGCATGTGGTGCAACAAGGAGTAATATGACAACTACAATTGATTCCTTCCTGGGGCATGCAGCTAGTGTCCTTTCAAAGGAGATGTAACTCACCAAAATACCCATCTCCCTGGAGGAGGTGAGGGGCAACTTGCTTGTTTCTCATAGTTCCAATAGTCTGGACATTCTCATGAGGCCAAATGAAGGAACTGTCGACCCCCGATTAATTATGGACAGTGTTTGTTTGCCCCTTGTGGAGAATTTTCCTATTATGGAGCCTTTAGTGAAAAAAGGGTAGGACACTGTGCAAGAAGGGGACAATTTACTGCATACCGAGGGAGATGCGCAACCGTAGCTTTAGCAGGGAAGTTCAAGTTTTCAATCTCCCACCAGAAGTATGCCCTTGGGTCCTAAACAGACCCAGACTGAGAACACAGTCCTATTGATTTTAAAAGTATCTGACTGGCTTACGAAATTTAGGAGCAATGACCACTCCTTATTTGAACACATTTTGATGGCAAGGAGGGTTGACTGGGTAGGGCCATCCCATAAAACAATCCCTGGTAAATGCATAGTGGTCAACTTCGATGATCCAAAAATTGTTGCAACCCTCCTATGGCAACTTCCTCTCCCCTTTTCAGGAGTTTCATAAATATCTGTTTTCCCACAAGGGTTCTTTTACAAACCTTATTATCTCTCCCACCCATCCCTGGTGTAGGAAGACTAATATATAGAGATAATAACAGAGAGAATCACGCTTCTGGTCAAGCTGCGGTGGTGCTGTAACAGATATACACTCCTAGAAGGTTTGGATGAGTGCTATTGACTGAAAGCTCTACCCAAAGTCTAAGCTCCTGATAGTAGGAGTGATACCGAGGCACACGTTACAGATGCTGACACGATTGCTAACACCCCTGAGCCAGTTAAGGTTTTATCTTAGTAAATTGCAGGATTGACGCAATAACTAGGAGACCAAGAGTGGGTCAATTTAGTGGCTAGCTACCATTTGATCTGCCTACAAGAAACCTAGGACTAACACCAAGTTATTTAGGTTTTGTACATATCATTCCTCAGCTATCTATTCTAATGCTAGCAGAGCTAAAGGTGTTCTACTTACGCTGATTGCAAATACATTTTTGGGGGAAGTGATTACATTGTATAATGATTTGCCTTATTTTAACTGCTTTGTGTGCGATGTTGTCCAGGATTGGGGTTACTAATTGTTAATTACTATAACAATACCCATTGCCCACCCCTTCCATGCTAAGTATAGCTTGAAAGGGTGCCTTATTTACAAGGCGGCGTTAAGCTACATTGAGTGGCTTAACGCAAGCTTGTAAATAAGGTGAAGCGCCTATCGCCACAGGAAACTCAATAAAAGTGACGTTCCTCTGGTGATAAGGGCTGGTAAATATGCCCCTTTATATTTATGCCCATCCCTTTCTTGAAGAACTCAGAAATGTACACTATTTTAGTGCAATGTTAAAGAATTGTTATGTTTATTGTAGTATTCCTTTTTCTTCTTATGTAATTTTTAAATACAATATTGTGATTTTAATTGTTTGTATGAGATGGGGCATTTTAGGATTTGATACATCAAAGTGAGGTATGGGTTTAAATGAAGTCCCAGTGAACAGTGCGACGTAATATTTCACAGGGGTAAATGAAGTCTTTTTAATGTTTGCCTAAGCTTTTACATGTTCTTTAATGCTACAGAAGCGTAGCGAAAGTAAGTTTATTCACTGACTGACTGACTGCAAAATTTAAAGCTGATATGTATCAAAGACACATTGCAATTCACAAATGCACTGTTGTGTCATTACAAATACTTTGGGACCCAGTAGGAATATTTAGGAAAAGAAGGGCACTTCCACTTTGTGAATATTGGCTTCTGAGCAATGGTCGAAGCACACTTGACTCCAGGGAACCTCTTCATGCTCCAGACAATGTGCTTTGCATCATGTCAGTTTTTTTTTGTCTGCTTACATGGACATGGTTGTTCTCAGAAAACAAAATGCCACATAGCAATTTGTAATGCAGGGAAGGTGGTCTGATGGCATCTGCAGGAAATGTTTATGCATTTCCGCCCTTAATTTGCAGGATCAACAAACAGAATAATATTAATGGGGTAGAATTCTTTTGCAACCTGTATATCTAGTCCAAGGTTATAACATTTCTGGAAAGAATGTCGCTCACAATCCTATTTACCTGTAAATTTGTTCCAGTCCAGGTTAGCTTGTGTCTCCCTAAAATCACTAAATGAGTTAAAGCTGAATTGTCATGATGTGTAAAATAACACTCAGGCTTCTATAACAAGTGGGTAACAAAATACCAATCTCTATGCAAACACATAACCTCTGCATTTCACGATTTCCCCCATGTCAAATTCAACAGGTAAAAATTGCTGAAATGTACCAGGGAGAAAGCCCTGTACTTACCAAGATAAGCCACAGAGTTATTGCGCCCGGGCCAGGGTGACTGACTCCGGCATCTGGGGATCATTGTTCGATCCCCGGTGCTAGCGACAGATTAGCCCAGCACCATGTGACTCTGGGCAATAGCTTGCTTAATCTTCCCGATGGACCCCAGCGCCTAGAGACCCTTACGGGTGATTGTTCGCACTTTACCAATGTGGATTATTATACATTCGGTGCAGGAGCGACGAGGTTCTACATATTAATCCTCATTTCTGAGTTCAAACGGAAAATTGGAGAAATAAGCAGAGTCCGGCAAATACCTCAACTTACGCTGTAGATATTTAACAAGTCCAATATATATATATATCTCATGCCCCTCCATCACACTTGTAATCAGCCTTCAGAAAAGACTTGAGATAAATGATCTCTCCCAAAACATTGTAGTCCTCAATCTTCCTATTTGCACTTATCTAAACATTTAAACAAACATTTACTTGAAGTTGTAAATCTGTTTGTGCTATCTTAAGAGTTTTTGGAGCCCTGGGCAAGACATATTTTGGCACTCTTTTTTGGAACGATTTGCTTTTATTATACATTTTCAACCAGTACTTAATTTTTGCAGGCACTGGCTCTTAATTGCCGGAACCTGCAATTATGACAGCTGCCACTTGGTGGTGCTGTTTGTATGTTTTAAAGATGAGCAGGAAACTGTTTATTTGTTAATTCAAGCCCAAATCAAGCCAAAAGTATTGAGTAATACATTATACTTTTAGAAACAGAGCACACACAATCAGTTCCCAGCTCCAGCTACTCAGCCTCTGCTAACCAAATAGTACCAAAAGACATGTTAGATAATCTACAGCGACAACTAGTCCATAATAAAATAAGAAACATGCAACTAGCACTTTCAAGTGTAGCTTTAAGTGCCAAATATTCTTAATCACTAATAAATTCCCTTCATAATTGCCATTCTCAATGCAAACGTGAAAATCATAGCACTGGAATGAGAAATGTTGTTATTTCATCAGAACTAGGTAAGCGTAAAATTATAGCAGGATGTGTAGTCGCGTAACTTGCGGGCCTGATTCATAGAACTAACTTAAGACAACATCTTAAATTTACCACCATTTTGGTATTCACAGAAGGCACCTACTCATTTTGGTGTTCACAGAAGGCACTTACTCATTTCGGAATTCACAGAAGTTAGGAGTCCTGACTTTAGGACTCCTAAATGCCTTCTTGAATACCGAAAGTCTTGAGGATAGGATTTTTCTCAGTTTAGGAGTAGTAAAGTTAGGACTCCTAACTTTAGGACTCCTAAACTGAGAAACATCCCAACTTTAAGACTTTCGGTATTCACAGAACGCATTTAGGAGTCCTTAAGTTAGGATTCCTAACTTACTACTCCTAAACTGAGAAAAATCCTAACTTTAAGACTTTCGGTATTCACAGAAGACATTTAGGAGTCCTTAAGTTAGGACTCCTAACTTCTGTGAAAACCGAAATGAGTAAGTGCCTTCTGTGAATACCAAAATGTTAGTAAGTTTAGGATTTTGTCTTAAGTTAGTTCTGTGAATCGGGCCCTGAGTGTGGAGGGAGAGCAAAAGGTTAGGTAGGAAGAGCTTGAAATAATTAGAGGTGGTAGAAAGGTCGAGGCAGACAGGCAAAGTGGTAAGAGAAACTAGAGAGGGTGGGTTAAAGAGGAGAAAGAGGGATGGGATGTAAAGAGAAAAGAAATGCAGTCGGGAGAAATGGTGTGGAAGAGAAAAAAGAGAAGGGGTTACAACAGAGAGACATAGAGGGAGAGAGAGCGAAAGGTGAAGTAGTGAGATATAGTAGGAGCGGTAGAGATAGATAGGCATGGTATGGAGGGTGAGTTAAAATAGACAAGGAAATGCAGAGAGAGATGCGGATGAGACAGACTGCAGATAATGGAAGAGAAGAGAGGTAGAAAAAAAAGATAATGAAAAATGAGTTAGATAGTATGAGATTTGAGGCAGAGGAAATGAATGTAGAGAGGTAGAGAAGAGTTTGTATAGGTGGTACAGGAAGCAAATAGTTAGGTAAAATGAGAGATTAGACAGTCGGAAAGACAGAAAGGAGACAGACTGAGAGAGAGAAAGGCAAAGATGAGGAGAAGAGAGATGTAAGACGCAAGGTGAAGGGAGGTGAGGTAGAGACTAGTGAGGTAGAGAGGGAGCTAGGGGGTGGAAAGATGACCTCTTGAGAGGTGGAGAGCTAGAGATGTAAGATAAAGAAAGATGAACTTTAGAGAAAGATCAAACGCTTGCAAGAGAGATAAAGAAGAATGCGATGGAAATACAACAGTGAAGTGTAAAGAGATGTGTGAGGTAGAGGCAGCATTGAGGCAGACAGAGAGGTAGAATAGAAGAGATGTAAATAAAGATAGGTACACACTGTAGTGGTGAGATGGGAGGTTGTGAGTTAGAATTAGAGAGATGGAGTAGAGAGAAATGTACTGAGTAAGAGGAGTGGAAGAAATAGGTGAGGTATGAAAACTGCGACTGAGATGGGAAGGTACACTGAGATGCAGAGAGAGAGGTATGGTGAGGTGAACTAAAAACCGGGACATGAGATATTTAGTTGCCACCAACTGCCTGAGAGCTCATGGATTATGGTTGGGAAAACCGGGCTTGCATACTAATCGTCAGAAAACGGACATGCTGAGCTGTCAAATTAAAAATTAACCTGTTTTTTATTCACAATATTTTCAGAAGGGTTTCTGACTAACTGGATCACCTCACCAGGAAACCCTTTGGAGTTAAGGGTCCTGGGCAATTGCCAACTTTGCCCTTGCCTTAAATTGGCTATACCATCTTGAGCCGTATTCAGCATAGGGCCCAAGCAGGCATTGGGTGCATGCATCCCCTTTGTCAGTATTATAGGAGGGGGTTGCAGATGCTTGAGCGGCAGCATCGGTTACACCAGTAGCACATGTAGCCCTAGCACTATCTTGTGAGAACTTTCACTAGTTATCATGGAGTCTTGGCCCATGCAAATATGGAAAACAATTTGCCTTTGCACTTGTATCCTATTACAGATTCAGACACAGAGGCAAACAGGCCCTTATGAGATGCACTGAGAGTGCACTACAAAAAGGTAGCACATTCTCAGTGCGCTCCCAGAAGGCAGCACTTTGAAAGGGACAATGGAGTGCCATGGACCCCCTCGAACATCTCTCTGCTGGGGCGTGCAGTTACCTGACCTGTGAAACTCAAAGCAGCCTATGAGCTGTGGTTCCATCCCTCAATGAGCTGTTCCAGGGCAGGTGCAAGTTTGCAGCTGCCCTGGGAGCAGCACATTTATGATAATAGGGTACACTGTTCCAGTCTGTGCTGGGCACATTTGTTGATAAGGGTGCCGAGCACTGACGTCAACTGTCTATCTGTTCTGTAATCAAAACACAGGTCTATGCAGAAGTGACATATTCATTTGTTTAACCAGATAAATTTGAAAAATCTATCTTTTGAAATTGTTCAACAATTTTAGCGCTCTAGAGAAATGTTGACATAACTAAAAGTTTGGAAAGATGAAAGGCCAAAAGTCGACCCGTCCTGTACCAAGCTGCAATATAATTGGTAACATCTTTAATTTGATACACTCTGTCACAGTAAAGGAACTTTAGCCAGTTACACTAAGTAATAAAAAGAAACAACACCTCCAGATGCTGATGCATATATCAAAGGGTCAACTTTTTGCCCATACACACAGGGTGGTAAATGTTAAATGTTAGAGGGTACTTGCTTAATGTTCATTGCATATTGAAACTACCACAAACTGGAGACCATTGAAGGACAACTATTCTGCGTCAAAAACGTCCAAGACATTAAGTCAAATATACAGGACTACATTGTAAACTTGACCTTATACATCACCTTTAAGCCCAATAGGTTTACATCTTTGGGCCAAGTGTAAAGTATTTTGAAATGCTGCTATTCCTTTATTTTGTGTTGAAATGTAGTTTAAAAGTACCTTAGAAACAGGTTGCAGTCACAAGGAAACTAAATCACTGTTAAATGTTTTGTTTATGTTTTGAAAGTTCACTTACCTTATTTTCCTCCATTTGATGGACAGCAGTATCAGCTGCTGGGAAGCAGAGGTGACCTTCACAGTCCCCTATCCACTACGGTGGCAGATTTGGGGTGATGAAAATAAGTCTCCAACAATAGGTAAAGGTCAATGACAGTGAAACACCAAATATAAGAAGAAAGATACACCTTCTCAGCAACTACCATCCGGTCTCCAAGCTAAGAAATGACAACAGCAGCCACATTCCGGAACAGTAAACCATGACGCAACAATGGCTGCATCAGAGTTTCCTGAAGATTCTGCAGTGCTAAGACTCCAGAGGTTTCAATGACCCCAGAGAGACACATCATGTCAACAAGATTACAATCTGTCTCAGAACTCAGTTTTTTTTTTTTAAATGATTAACAGTTATGTACATAGCTAATGGTAGATATAGCCCTGCCTTGTGCAGAGTACAGCAGGGGTATCATCAGAGTGTTAATATGGAATATCTGGGGCAGGTGGGTTAATTTCCTCTGCTTGTCAGATATACGTATGAGTAATCTCATTAGGAGTGTGAGTAAATATTACAGTTTTACATCAGTGAGATTAAGGGTATAGATTTTGCCAGTGGATGAACTGGATTTTATTGGGATCAGGCTTGGGAATTTCTACTTCAGCTTCAGCACCTTTCCCTGGAGCTCTGAAGCCTGTGCACAAAGGCTGGAAGGAGTAACATGTGCTTCCTGTGAACAAGATTGAAGGGATGTGGTTCATCCTCTGTGCTTCAAGATTGTTGTGCTTGTTAAACTGAGATATGGTAATCCCTGGACCATTTTGTGTTCTTCTTGTCAGATATCTTATTGGAAAGAGGATCTGCTGATAGACCTAATTGTTAAACTGGAAAAGGTTGTGTGTGTGCTGCAAAAGAAGGACCCGAAAGAAGAAAACATGAGGGAAAAATACATGAGAAAATAATTATTCTACATGAGGGGAAGAGAGTCGTTCTCAGGATTGGATAGCATTGAATCAGTGCTTAATTTGAGCCCGTGGTTTCCGGCACTCAATCATTATCACCGGCGCTTCAGCACCAGTAAAGGAGACATTTTTGGTAGGCACAGGGAGATTAAGTGAGTCATAAGATATTGAGCCAACGCTAAGACTCTAACCTGGTTTCTAGCTCCGAGCTCGGTAGCTCTGGCCATTACTCCACATCCTCTCTCCACTTGTAGAGTTTCATGGCTTCTGTTTTAGGTGGCGCTAACAAGAGAAATGGGGTGACAGAAGCTACCTCCTGAAGAGAGCCCCAGCACTCATTTTTTTTACAAATTTGCCACATCACTTGATGCCATCATCTTTGCCAATTTGTAACATTGCAAAAAAAAGTTCACTGTTATCTAACCTAATGGCTTTAAATTTATTGTGCTCATGAGAATGAAAAGCTGAGACAGCCTTACCAGGGTTTTGAATCTATGAACTGCAGGTGACACAGACATGAAAGCAGTGAATATATACCTCACTGAGCTACCCCAAAAAATTACTGGATATTACATAACACTATGAATAATCCTGAGGGGAAACATGATCTGGATTTAGGTAGAAATCAGTGGAATGATAGTGAAACAAATCACTTCAAAACAAAAGCTATAACCATTGAATATAAATCAAACTAGGTTAGTAGTTGGGAAAAAGGGAATTTATTATGCAATCATAACCTCACATTACTCTAGAATCTCAAGCTATGTGTAATGTGTGAAATTGTCCTCGTCAAGCATAACATGACTTGTAGAGAATATTTTCTGAATTGACCAGTCAGTCTTCTGCCAGTATCAAGAGTAAATTTTCCACTTATGCATATGCAAAATACTTGCCCCAAACCATTTGAACTTCAAAAATGTCATCTTTCATAATTGTTCCACAATTTTAAGAGCACTAGAAACATTTTGAAAACCCTGGAAGTTAGGAAAGGTGATAGGCCAAAGGTCAACCACTTCTGCGCCAAGCAGCAATATTATTGGTAAACGTCTTTAATTTGACACACTCTGTTAACCGTTTCAGTGCTAATGACGGAATTTTTCCGTCTTGAGCACCTGTGCTAATGTGCTCCTGACATACCCATTCCACCATGGTCACAGGCAAGCTAAATCCCTCTGCTGCAAACAGATGAGGGATGTCCTTTTTTGGGGGGGGGGGCCATGGGAAGTGGCCTGTTTCTTATTTTCAAAGTAATGTCGATCACACACATGGCGCGCTCTTGTCATTACATTGAAAACAAAACCGAAACTCAGTTTCAATGTTTCGGTGATTGTGGGGCTATCTCAGCCCCCCAAGCACCCCAACACTTGGGAGAGGTATCATTTTTATTGGGTGACCAAGGGCAACGCTGCGTGGTAGGACATTTTTGCCGGCACAGTGATGCCACAATGTACCATGGTATATTTTGGTATTAATACACCAATAATATTACTGAGTTACATTAAGGAGCTCCTGTCTGTTAGACCTGTCAGCCCTTTGGGTGGTCCCTCCTTATTATTTTGTTTTCTTTTCCCTTTTGGCCTCTAATTATTTTTGTCCACTGTGATTTTTGATTGTGTTAGCTTAAAAACTCTGGGCACACCATCATTACTAATTAATGGTGAGGCGCAGGTGCTCCTGTAAAAATGTAGAGTAGGTGCTCTAACACAAAATGGTGGCCTGTCAGAATTTACCTCAGAGCTTGGGCCATTGGGTGACATGAGAGGTTCTGGAACTTTCTGGTCCACTCTAGTCACTTGGGCCCAGGCTATATATAGAGGGAGTGCGGGCGGCCATTTTGGAGAGGAGAGTGGACACTGAGGGGCTGGATGGAGTGCAGGCTGCTGACGCACTGAAGGGGTTGACCGCCTTTAGGGGCTGCTACCCTTCACATTTGACGCTTCCCCCCATCTGCTGATCTGACCCTGTCCTTATGTAACACCTGGACCCTCTTTTTCCCCAGTGCTTCCACAGGAGAGGGACTTCTCAATTTACCAGATCGTGTATTGGTGAAGCCAGGACCCCCTTAAAGGTGGTGAGTGCGACTGCCTCCAGCTGGGGATGTAACCTGCGGGTAGTACTACCCCCCCCCCCCCTTTTTCGAGCCTCTACTGCTGCTTGGAGCCCCAGTGTGACAGGTCTTCCCATCACATTACTTCCGTGAACCCAGGGTCCTTCCCGGGCTGCAGGATCGCATTAACAAACACCGCAGCCATCCGGCACTGTTTTTTTCTTTTCTTTCCCCCTTTCGTGCTACCAGCCTTGAATCTACTCACAGCGGCAGCCCTAGGGAGATTCCTTGGTGTGCGGGACCTAATGTGACGGTTGCCGGCCTCTGCTTCTGAGGCGAGTACCGCTGCTGCAATCCAGACAGTGCGGCGGCCCGGGCTGGGAAAGGAAGCCGGGCCGCGCTGAAGGGAGGCTGAGGTAGGAACGGGAGAGACGCAGGCGGAGTCACCTAGAGATCGAGGCTCCAGCCCAGCACGTCACTCTCCCTCGTCAGTGCTTCCGCCTCCGGCTTCCGCTGAGCACCACTGTTTTGGTGCCCCCGGCACGGGAAGCCTAGAGGGGACACCAAGTGAACCGGTGGTGTGACTGAGAGCCCAACCCCCCCCCCCCCCTTTTCCTTGTGTGGGCGCCAGCTTCATTTTATTGACAACAATCCACAGGAGTGAGTTAGTCCTGCCTGACAGACGCTTAGTAAGGTATCACCTGTTTTGTGTGGAAATGAAGAGGGTTACTATCTAAAATTCCCCATTTCAATGGTGACTCTGCATGGGCCTAATCTTTTGAATAACCCTGTGTGGACCATATATTTTGCTGCCTGACTGTAGTGAAGGATTTGGCCTATAATGTCTGTACTTTTTTCGGCCCTTGTTAAGAACTGTGAAATTTTGCCCGTTCTCTTTCCCCGGGTGGATTTGCCTGAACTGCTTCCACGGAATGGTACCAGGAACTGATTCACTGAGATAATACCAAATTCCGTAATGTGTAACGGTCTACCGAACAGAAGGGTAATAGGTTTGTGCCCTTTTCCTGAACTTTCACGTATGCCAATTGAATAGTTGACCAAAAAGACTTGATGGTAAACGTATTTAATCTTCTACCTTGGGACTATTTTTGTATTTATTTATTTATGTATGCTACTGAGGGTGCAAATAACTACCTAATGCTTAACCAATGCTGTAGACTCCTGCTTGGTTATAGTGTCCTACATACAGCATATTGGCATGGTTACTGAATACTACTTGATAATGCTCTGAACCAAGTGTATGGGATATTCTTTTCCGTATTTAAAGCTTATGCTGGAATTTCGCCTTGCTGTAAACTTAATTAATGATATGTATTGACAAAACCAAATATATTGAACTCAAGAAGATAAACATTTCTATTTTTCTAACCAGGTGTGGTGTCATTTTTTGAGTGGAGCTGGGTTGCTGTGGTGAGTGTGACGCAAGTACAACACAGTTGCCTTGGAGTTAGGCCTTTCCACTTGTGCAAAGCTACCCTAGGTGGACCGGTGACCCCGGGTCCAACACTGTCTTCTCCTATGACTTAGATATAGAACTTTTTGTAATAATTTTTTTTCAAATTTTAAAAAACTGCAATTTTCAGTCCAGTTGTTGAGGGAGCCCTAATTCATTCCTCAAGAGATTATGCAAATTCCCTAAATCATTATTATCAGTAATACTTTAATCTCTGTTCCAAGAGAACATACTGCTGCAGGAAATCTTCTCATGAATACCTTTCCCTTAATACCATCACTTTTAGTAAACTTTTAATTAAATCTAGAGTCATGCTTAAGGTAACGTGCTGGGTTTTCAAATAGTGGAATGGAATAACTACAACACAGCTGGAAGGAAATTTCTGCAGTATTGTAAAACTGCAAGAGTTCATTGGTCTGTTGTTCTTAATTGTTAATTTTTCTTAATCATTTTCCATCTCATTAGGTGTGCCCTTTTATTTAATTTTATTTACTTATTGCTGTTAAGTCTGCCACCCCAAATTACCAATACCAGGGTGTTAGACTTGGGGGTCTCTAGTTGGCACAGGTATGTGCGCCTGACAAATAGGGACCCTCTCCTCTAGTCAGGATAAGGGGATTACACTCCTAAAATAACCCCTATCTCACCCCCTTGGTAGCTTGGCACGAGCAGCAAGGCCTTATCTCAGAGGCGTTGTAAGTTAAGCAGTTGTGACCACATACAGTAACCCAGTGACAACACTACAAATTGACACCACACAGGTTTTATATAAAAAATAAGTAGACTTTATATAGAGTTACCACAAGACCATAAACGACAAATTTACACAATACTATTACTTTAAGATGATAGATTTAAGCTTAGTTCAGTTCAGTTCTTAGATGCAACACTCTGCGTCAATGTACCTTAAGTTGCGTTGGGCTTCCACGTCAAGCAAAGTCGCAGCGATGGGAAATGAGGCAAAGTTCAGATACAAAGAAATAAAGACGTGAAGATCTTCCAGATGCAGCACGCTTCTCTGTGATACGAGAAGTTCGCGGTTCGATGCATGGCAGTGCTTAATTTGTAAAATATGAAGTGCAGGTGCTCACCTTTTTGTGGGAGGCCACACCCACTTCCTTCACTGGCTCCACCCACATCCTCAACTGGCTTGGCTGAAAGCCACATGTAATACCCGATTTGAATTCCTACCTTAGTAATCTAAATTTAGTCACTACTGGCAAGAAAGTAGTTCAGAGTGGACTAAAGTAATCAGTGAACAGGACAAACCATTTCCAACACGGCACCAAAGCTCTGGAACTATGGAACAAGATGAGGAAACTTTTCAGCACAGCACTTGGACTTGATTGCGGAGCAATGAGAAGCTGTTCTAAAGGTGTATAGGTAGAGCTGAAACAGGATGTTCTTTTATCTTGGATGGAAAACTGAAGAAAGGTTCTAGACCTTTCTGGAAGTTTAAAGATGTTTCTAGAATATTTTGGAACAAAGATTAAACCAAGGTAACAAAACTTTCTGGATGGTGTTTAAAAATGAGTTTACATTATAAATTTCATAGCTGCCAAAGTTTCGTATTGCTATGTGTGACATTTTCATAATTTCAGTGTAATTATGAGTGACATTTCGACAAATATGAGTGACACTGTCTTTCTCGCAAGCAATGAAGACAAGGGAAACATATAAATATCAGAAATTACACCCATTAAAGCACAGCTGCTAATGTTTGAGATCGCTTATGCGTGACAATTTCATTGATTCAGTGGATTTCTGAGACATTCAGTGACTAAATGTGTGACACTTAAAGTGACACTTTCTTGCAACCAAAATTCCAAAGTGAAGACCATGGAAACAGTCAAATATCAGAAAACACTCATTTGCACAACATGAAAGTAACACTCTGCAGCAAGTGCATTTAAAGCTGTTTTCTAAATAATCAGCACCCCGCTCAGCAAACCACATACAATACAGTACTGTAATATGCTGGTAGACTTAGAATAGTATGTATGACCTCTATCCAGCAGGAACTTTAATCACCCTACTTATCTGTTACTTTCACTTAGCAAGTCTCTTAGTGTTGCGAAAATAAAACCAGATGCTGCGTACTGTCAAGCAAGGATATTAAACCGTTCGAACTAATAAATCAGCATAACAACTGCTAGTTTAATTAGACAAAACTCCCGCCTTAGATGGCCCAGTATTTACGGCACAGACGACTTGAGTGTGCCATTTGCAAGGCGCTATGCTATGCTGGGGCCCCCTCGCAACAAACGTTTTAAATGACAGGAGTAAAAATTATATTAAAATGTGACTTACTAAGTCTCTTGATAGAAGGATCCAACGAGAGAAGCTGCTGTGGCGCCGTGGAGATTGCTTGCCTGTCTCTTCTTCAGAGTCAGAGCGTGCCGTGCTGCACTGCCTCAGCCTGTGCACCTGCTCCACTGTGAGACTAATCCTGTTAGTAGTGAGTCCGGGGCAGAAGTTGGGCTCTACCTGGACAGGGCACAGCAACAGCACATGGCGAGGTCAAGAGGAGGTGACCAGGGTTGAACTGTTCTCGAACACCGGCTTGTTCCTTTTCACGGCCATGCAGCAGGGCACGCAGCAGAACAGCAAGTAATTCATGGGTGCCTTGGGGCCCGGCTGGCGGGCAAGAAATCGAACATTCCTGCTACATCCTGGGCCCACCAGAACCGGGTCCCCCCCAATCAACAGTGTGTTCATGTGGAAACTGGAACCTAATGCGACCCGGCCGATACTGAAAGCAGGTTTGACCCTAGTTTAACCAGCTACTTTGTAAAGCCTTCTTTAAACTCAATCATTCATTTGGAATAGGAAGGTAGCCGGTGGCGGTGCCTCTGCAGAAAGGAGTTAGAGACAAGTGTCTCCTCTCGCCCTACGAGTGCAATCACGTGACGACGGCCCCCTACTCTCAAGCCCACTCTCCTCTTTAGTTCACATCCCTTGCTTGGTTAACTGCCTTGTAGCTTCTGCGTGCCTGGCGTGAGTTATTACTCAGCAGAGGTGCGCATGCTGTCAGCAGGGAGGTGGATCTAGAGAACTATAGGCTTGTTATCCGTTTCCTCAACACCTATATGCCATATGAGACTCAATAGGAAATAGCTTAAAACTCACCTATTTGGCTGTCAGGTCCCAATGTCCTCAGGATGGTACGATGCCAAAAAGGGTTCCACCTCTCGATAACCTCTGGGTCTGACAATAACAGACACACAGTGGGGATCAAGCGAGGGATAACAGGAACTGCAGGGCAGGAACGGGAGGGCGGAGAAGCTGAAATGAGAACAAGAAGCAAACAATCACACTCTGTCTCGTAACCTATATAACCTAACTTCTTACACTTCTCTACTCTGTACCGCCCTATGGCTGAACTCTAGTTACCTGGAGGGTAGGACAGGGTTGGCTTTGCCTGGCCTTCAGATGGTAGAAAATAACAGCACAATCCTAGGAACACAAGACACTGCGTGTTAATTATTGCACAGTTCTACATTGAATATCTCCCTATGGTAACATGCACATACCAGTGTTGCTAATAGTAGGGGCTTCAACAGAGGGCAGAATGGAAAACAGCCAGCCAGGCGAAGCTCATTATACCCCTGTTGTGAAAAGAAAAGTAAACAGCAAATAACAGACTTTTGCTTCTGTAGAACTTCTCAAATAAACGACTTCTGGGTTACGTCACCCAAAGCCTCACGGTCATTACACCCGGCTGGTAAGGTCCTGCACCAGCGAGCATACAGTACATGAAATGTCTCCCCAAAGAAAAGCAGTCTTCCAGTTCAAAGAAAACAAGGTTCTTTAAATCACCCCCCACAGATGCGCATTCTCTGCAGAAGGGGATCGCAAGTAATACTCTAGCACATCCACTGCGCGTGTTAAGAATATCAAAAGTCAAAGCGTAAGGCTTAATTCTGTAGCCTCCTCGTAAAACCTAAATACCAGCAAGAGCCTAACTAGGATTAGGCAAAATCCGAATAACAAGGACGACTGGTCTCTGATCACGAAGCCACTGGAAAGGCTCCGCTAACCGCCAAGAGGAACATCCCCTGAGCGGAACACGCTACAAAAGAACACAGCAAGGAACGCGAAGGAATAATGAAAAGCACAAAAAAGGATACGCAGCCACAATCCAGAACTGGGGATCCTACCGTAACATCAATCCGGACACAGAATATACGGCGAGGCGATGCAGGATTCACTCCGTCTTGAACTTCCTGAAACTGACGTCATCGCCAGCCGCGTCGCTCTCTCCCGGGAATCATGGGATGTGTAGTCTTTCCCGGAAACATGGCTCTGGACAGTGTTCATAGCGTCCCACCTCTGTGGGTCGTAACAGTACATCCCTCCCCAGAAGAACACTGACAGAGACATGGCTTGTGGGGGAAACGTTTGTGGAACAGCCGAACATACTTGGGAGCATGAACACCTGATGCAGGTTCCCACGAATTCTCATCATTTCCGTACCCCTTCCAAGCCACTAAATACCACAATCTGGTACGATAGATTTTGGAATCCACGATAAACCTCACTTCATGCTCCTCCTCACCATTGACCTCAACAGGAGCAGGCCTGCTCTTCTTACCCACCCTTGCAGGTTTGACTAGTGATACATGAAATGCTGGATGTATACGCAAGGAGGAAGGCAAAGCCAATTTCACCACCACAGGATTCACCAGTTTCAGAACTTTGTAAGGACCTATGTACTTAGGATTGAATACACTGTACCTCCTGAATCTTATGTTCTTTGTGGATAACCATACATAGTCACCTTTTTGGTATACTGGACCGATCTGCCTGTGCTTATCGACATAGGTTTTGTATCTTGCCTTGGCTAGTGCTAATTGCCCCTTAACCTTCAACCAGATCTCCTGGAGATCCCGCACCCTTTCCTGAACTTCGGGGACAGGGGACGCGGAAGCTGGGTGATGGAACGGAGTGAAATTAGGATGAAAGCCATATGTGCAGAAAAAAGGGGCATGTTTGGTGGACCCATGAACAGCGCTGTTGTAAGCTATTTCAGCCAACCATAACCGTCCCACCCAATCCTCATTAGTGACATCCACATAGCATCTCAAATACTGCTTCAAGGTTTGATTTGCCCTTTCTGTCTGCCCATCTGTTTGAGGATGGAAACTTGTGGATGTACTGGATGTTATACCTAAAGCCTTACACCATGTTTTCCAAAATTTCGCTGTAAACTGACTTCCCCTGTCGGATACAATCACCTTGGGCAACCCATGTAACCTCACTATGTTTTGGAGGATCAGATGTGCCAACACACTAGCAGATGGTACTTTCTTGCAAGCAATAAAATGCGCCATTTTGGTCAGATAATCCACTACCACTAGGATGGTGGTACACCCCTGATCTATTGGCATGCCTACCACAAAGTCCATAGAGATGCATTCCCATGGGACATCAGGCGTGGGGAGCGGCTGTAATAAACCTGACTGTTTTGTATGCAATGTTTTCATCTGGTTGCAAACCGGACACTCTGCCACCCACTTTGTCACATCTCTCTTGATGTTTGGCCACCAAAACTGTCTTTGTATCCGCTCAAGCGTCTTGCTGTAGCCGTTATGTCCTGCACAAGGCGCCGTGTGACACCACTGAAACACTTGCTTCCGTAGGGCCTGGATAGGTAAGAGCAACTGTTTCTTTCGCATGGGGAGACCCTGCACCATGGTCCACCCTTTATGTACTTGTAACCATTTCTTCCATTCCTCCTTCTGTACATTGCTCATAACACTGCGTAGAAACATCTGGGTACATGTGACCCCTATAACCTTCTCCGGGTTGATGATGGCTTCTTCCATTCTGTCTGCAGTGTCCGTTTTAGTATGTTGTCGCGATAATGCATCTGCCTTTCTATTATCCTTTCCCGGCCTATAGGTCACGATGAAATCGTATTCAGCGAAATGCATCATCCATCGCATCTGTCTAGGCGTCAAATGGCGAGCTGCAGCCATGTACTGTAAGTTGCGATGGTCTGTATAAACAGTTACCGCATGTCTCGCACCCATGAGATGATGCCTCCATTCTAGGAAGGCTGTTCTTATCGCCAGCAGTTCTTTCTCGGCTATTACATAGTTTCGTTCAGCCTGATTTAGCGTACGCGATAAATATGCTACTGGATGCAACTGGCCCGTGTCAGAATGACGTTGCGATAATACCGCTCTTACAGCTACATCCGAAGCATCTGCTTCCACTATAAAAGGCTTGCTAGGGTCTGCATGCATCAGTACCGGTGCAGACACAAAGGCTTTCTTCAGCTCCTCGAAACTTCTTTGGGCTTCCTCGGTCCAAACGAATGCCACCTTCTTCTTTAGCAGTCTCGTCATAGGGCAGGCCATAGCAGAGAAGTTTTCGATGAACCTGCGATAGAAATTCGCAAACCCAATGAAGCACTGGATGCCTCTTACTGTTTTGGGTGTAGGCCACTCTTTGACTGCCAATATCTTCCTTTCTGACATCTCCTGGCCCTGTGGTGTGAGCATGACCCCTAAGAACTCCACTGAGGTAACGTTGAACTCACACTTACTGAGCTTACAGTATAGTCGATGATCCAATAAGGTGCGTAATACCGTCTTCACATGACCCGTATGTTGACTAGTGGTGGAGGAGTAAATCAAAATGTCATCTATATATACGATGACGAAACGATCCAAGTACTCCTTCAAAACGTCATCCAAAAAGAATTGAAAGGCTGCTGGAGCATTACACAGCCCAAAGGGCATCACTAAATATTCGTATAATCCAAAACGTGTCTTTATGGCTGTCTTCCACTCATCCCCGGGCCTCATTCGGACTAAGTGATACGCTCCCTTTAGGTCTAGCCGAGTGAATATCACTGCATCCTTCACCTGCTCCAACAATACCGTGATTAAGGGGAGTGGATATTTATTCTTCACCGTTATGGCGTTTAATGCTCTGTAGTCTGCACAGGCTCTAAGATCACCGTTGGCCTTCGGGATGAAAAATAACGGAGAGGCGGCCGGAGACTTAGATTCCCTGATGAATCCGAGCTCTAACAGTTTATCCAAATATGACCTGAGATGCAGAGTCTCTGGTTCCGTCAGAGCATACACCCGTCCTGCTGGTATTTTGGCCCCAGGAATCAGATCTATTTGGCAGTCATACGGTCTGTGGGGGGGTAGTGTTTCTGCTTTTGTTTCACTAAAGACCTCTGCCAAATCTTGATATACCGCAGGGAGTACCACATTCTGTTCAACTGCCGTGGCTATATGATGGATGCTAGCCAACCCGATAGCTGGACTTGGATTCATCGGATAGCAATTCCTCTGACAGAACTCCGAAGAAAAATGTAGTACCTGATTTTCCCAATCTATTGCGGGATTGTGTCTTCTAAGCCACGGTAGCCCAAGAATCACCCCATACTGCGGTGCGTGAATAATGTTGAAGATCAACCTCTCCTGATGTTCTACAGCCATGGTCACACAGAGCTCCTTGGTTTGTAACCTGATAGGTCCGAATGTCAATTTTCGACCATCGACCGCAAACACAGCTTCAGGGGTTTCTTTCTCTTGCAGTTCTAACCCCAAACTACAGGCGGTGGCCTGGTCCATAAAACAACCAGTCGCCCCTGAATCTAACATTGCTTTGATCCAGGTCCTTTTCTCCTGTATGTCCACTCCGATATCCACATAGAAATGTATAGCTTCTTTTGTGTTTTGTCTATCCAACGAAGGGATATACAACTTACTTGAAGGGCACCCTTCACTCCTCTTCAAGCCTTCTCGTTTCCCGCCTCCTGTTCAGAAGACAAAACAGACACCTTCCGATTTTCATACCGATTCTTTGTCCTTGTTGGGCATTCGCGTATGAAGTGCCCCTTCCTGCCACAATATAAACACAATCCCCTCTTTCTTCGATATTCTCTTTCCTCCGCCGATAGAGGGGATCTAACCGCTCCTATTTCCATGGGCTCGGGTTTTACCGCGGACGTTGCTTCTGCTGTTCGGGAATACTCATAACTAGACCTAGTCTTGTCCTTTCGCCTAGTGTCTCCCCGTCTATCACTGAGGCGATGGTCCAACCTCAGCACCAAGCTAATCATATCCTCGCAAGTACTGGGTTGGGGGTCGATTGGGGCCAAGGCGTCTTTCATCTCTCCAGTCAATCCATTGTAAAAGATGGCTAGTCGCTTGCCTTCAGGCCAGTCCGTTTCAGTAATTAACCTTCGGAAATCATTAAGGTATGTTATCAGATCCCTATTTCCTTGTCGTAACCCCAGTAGGTCCCTATCTGCTGACAAGGTGGCCGACCTGCGGTTGAAAGTTTTCTCGAACTCAGCTTTAAAGGCCTCCCAATCCCTTAACAATGGATCATCTTTCTTAACTAGAGGTACCGCCCATTGAGCAGCATCCCCACCCAAATAAGATATGAGAAAGGCCACCCTTGCATGGTTAGTGTTGAAGACCTTAGGTTTGCAAGAAAAGTGTAAAAGGACTTGAGTGAGAAAAACCTGCACCTTATCACTATCCCCATGGAATCGTTCTGGAGCGGCCAATGGAATCGGGGCGGGGACTTCCACTACCACAGAAGAAGTAGGCTGGGTGCCTGCATTGAAAGGGTTTCTATTCATCCTATCAACCTGTGCTTGCAACGTTGCAGTTTCCGCCCTGGAAGCCTGCAACTCAGTCTGCACTAGGGCCAATGCGGCCATTAAGTCTTCGAGGGTGGTCATGATATCGTAACACCGGGAGGACTAGATTCTTGGGCCGTATATTCTGTCAGGTCCCAATGTCCTCAGGATGGTACGATGCCAAAAAGGGTTCCACCTCTCGATAACCTCTGGGTCTGACAATAACAGACACACAGTGGGGATCAAGCGAGGGATAACAGGAACTGCAGGGCAGGAACGGGAGGGCGGAGAAGCTGAAATGAGAACAAGAAGCAAACAATCACACTCTGTCTCGTAACCTATATAACCTAACTTCTTACACTTCTCTACTCTGTACCGCCCTATGGCTGAACTCTAGTTACCTGGAGGGTAGGATAGGGTTGGCTTTGCCTGGCCTTCAGATGGTAGAAAATAACAGCACAATCCTAGGAACACAAGACACTGCGTGTTAATTATTGCACAGTTCTACATTGAATATCTCCCTATGGTAACATGCACATACCAGTGTTGCTAATAGTAGGGGCTTCAACAGAGGGCAGAATGGAAAACAGCCAGCCAGGCGAAGCTCATTATACCCCTGTTGTGAAAAGAAAAGTAAACAGCAAATAACAGACTTTTGCTTCTGTAGAACTTCTCAAATAAACGACTTCTGGGTTACGTCACCCAAAGCCTCACGGTCATTACACCCGGCTGGTAAGGTCCTGCACCAGCGAGCATACAGTACATGAAATGTCTCCCCAAAGAAAAGCAGTCTTCCAGTTCAAAGAAAACAAGGTTCTTTAAATCACCCCCCACAGATGCGCATTCTCTGCAGAAGGGGATCTCAAGTAATACTCTAGCACATCCACTGCGCGTGTTAAGAATATCAAAAGTCAAAGCGTAAGGCTTAATTCTGTAGCCTCCTCGTAAAACCTAAATACCAGCAAGAGCCTAACTAGGATTAGGCAAAATCCGAATAACAAGGACGACTGGTCTCTGATCACGAAGCCACTGGAAAGGCTCCGCTAACCGCCAAGAGGAACATCCCCTGAGCGGAACACGCTACAAAAGAACACAGCAAGGAACGCGAAGGAATAATGAAAAGCACAAAAAAGGATACGCAGCCACAATCCAGAACTGGGGATCCTACCGTAACATCAATCCGGACACAGAATATACGGCGAGGCGATGCAGGATTCACTCCGTCTTGAACTTCCTGAAACTGACGTCATCGCCAGCCGCGTCGCTCTCTCCCGGGAATCATGGGATGTGTAGTCTTTCCCGGAAACATGGCTCTGGACAGTGTTCATAGCGTCCCACCTCCGTGGGTCGTAACATTGGCTCATAAGTGCCTCAGTGACCTGTAGCTGCTGCCTTCAGCGCCGTGACACTTAGTCACACGCTTGAAAAATACCTTAATTCGAACATTCATTCTGCTGAGATTGGACTAGGAACGGGACTGTCTGATTGGGTGTTTGCATTTCCACCTTTCTGCAGCTACATTGTTTTTCTTGGGCTGAGTTGAAGTGCCGAGATTAGAAGCTGAAAAGCAAGTGGTTTTAGAAGGGCCCTGCCACCTGTGCCCTGGCTGCGTGCCTCTCGATCTCATCCTCCGGGCACGGCACAGATCCGACAACCGACAACTTCCTTCCTGTTAACTGTTCCCGGACGTGAGGTGACCAGGTCACATGCCCCCCACGGAGCCACAGCCATTAACGCAACAACCTGCTCAGTCAGGCCCCAGCCCCGCCCAGGGTCTCGGTAATGGGCAATGACTCGGTGACTCACAGGCGCGAATTTAAGCCCCAGGGCGCATTGAATTGTAACATTATTGTAGCACTCAATTCACGCAGGGGTGAGCAGGACCTTTAACTGTTTGTGAGCTGCCTGCTGCCAATTTAAGTCTGCGAGGAGGAGAGCACAGCAGCTGCAGCGTTTCAACGCATTCAGCAGAGTACAGTCCCAGTATAGTACATTTTACAAAACAACAATGTGTGACACATGCAGGAGATGCATAGACCCGGCCCTGATAATTAAGTGCCGGTGCTAAGCACCGGAAAGCACTGGCACAAATTAAGCACTGCCCAAGATCCTCTTCCTCCTTCACCAAAAGACGCTGAATAGTGAGCACGGGGAACTGGGTGCGGCCGCTGACATCGTAGGCACGCCCCGTGCCAAACCTCACGCATCTCGCGTGAGGTGGCAAACCGCACGCATCTCGCGTGAGGTGCCAAACCTCACGCATCTCGGGTGAGGTGCCAAACCTCACGCATCTCGGGTGAGGTGCCAAACCTCACGCATCTCGGGTGAGGTGCCAAACCTCACGCATCTCAGGTGAGGTGCCAAACCTCACGCATCTCGCGTGAGTAGCCAAACCTCACGCATCTCGCGTGAGTAGCCAAACCTCACGCATCTCGGGTGAGGTGCCAAACCTCACGCATCTCCCGTGAGGTGCCAATCCTCACGCATCTCGGGTGAGGTGTCAAACCCCACGCATCTCGGGTGAGGTGCCAAACCCCACGCATCTCGCGTGAGTAGCCAAACCTCACGCATCTCGGGTGAGGTGCCAATCCTCACTCATCTCGCGTGAGGTGCCAATCCTCACGCATCTCGGGTGAGGTGTCAAACCCCACGCATCTCGGGTGATTTGCCAAACCCCACGCATCTCGGGTGAGGTGCCAATCCTCACGCATCTCGCGTGAGGTGTCAATCCTCACGCATCTCGCGTGAGGTGCCAATCCTCACGCATCTCGGGTGAGGTGCCTAACCTCACGCATCTCGCTTGAGGTGCCAAACCTCACGCATCTTGGGTGAGGTGCTAAACCTCACACATCTCGGGTTAGGTGCCAAACCTCACGCATCTCGGGTGAGGTGCCAATCCTCACGCATCTCGCGTGAGATACCGAATCTCACGCATCTCGCGTGAGATACCGAATCGCACGCACGCACGTGTGAGGTGAGGCTTGACTCCCACACATTGCTGGGATTGCATCCTCTATCAACAAACGGTTCAAGAGGATACGGTAGGATGGTCCTAGTGACCACTCCATTAGTCTGACAGTCTTATTCTTTTGGTCTGTCATCTTCACTTTTTTATACTACTATTAGAGTGTACCTTTGACAGACCAAAAGAATAAGACTGTCAGACTAATGGAGTGGTCACTAGGACCATCCTACCGTATCCTCTTGAACCGTTTGTTGATAGAGGATGCAATCCCAGCAATGTGTGGGAGTCAAGCCTCACCTCACCCGGCAACGGCTCGGAGATTGAGGCCCCGCTCTCTCCGTCGGTACCTCTCGGCTAAAACCAAAGCCGAAGGGGAGGCCTCCCCTTCGGCTTTGGTTTTAGCCGAGAGGCTTCACTTTTTTATACTACTATTAGAGTGTACCTTTGCAGTAGCAACATCTCATATAAGTGGCCCTGAAGAATGCCGGTGTAGTTTCACCTATTGGCAGAAACATGTTGGCCTATTTAACAACACAGCAAAGTAGACAGTGATTTTGTCACACTGTCCTGCATCTCTTTTTAATCTGACGTCCAGGTGAATATCAATAAAAAGTTTTTCTTTTGCCTTGACCGTCATTTTAACATCACTTACTCACTTTTTCTTTTTGCACTGCACTCTACCAGCACCGCCCAGTGGCATGGACACTTCTACTGTATGAACCATAATTGTGTGCTGTCTAGCCAATTCATCTAGGCTTGGACACACCATCCTGGTTCTAGACGTCCTACATGACGAGGCTCCGCCAAGAGGGTGGGCTGATAGGATATCTATCGTACACCTAGTGTCTTGTGACCACTTTGGTCTGGTTCAGTGCAATCCAAAAGTGTAGCTTTTAATGAGGACTTTGTAGACTCGGCATTTTGTTCCACAGACCCTCCAACTCTTCTTGTTCTTTATAGTTCCAATAGGGGTATCCGAGTTTGGACGGTCTATAAATATATTCCCCTTGACCCTTCTTAAATAGTTGTTTTTCTCTTCTGAGTTGGGTCACCTGGTAATAGTGACGCAAATCTGGCAGGCTCAGCCCACCACTCTCCGGGGGAAGCATCCCTAGCCTCAGCTTGAGTCTGGGCCTTTTCCCGTTCCACACAAACTGAGCCAGCTCCGATTGCGTGCGGCGAATCCATCCCTCCGGGGGACGGAGCGGGCTAGCCCGAAAAACGTATAAAACTTGCGGGAGGATTGTCATCTTTACTCCTGCCACTTGGCCCAGCCAAGATAGTGGGAGGTACCGCCACCGCCCGACCTCCGCGCGGATAGTGCGACTAAGGTTAGCGTAGTTGAGACGCACCGTTTCTTGTAGCGTGGCCGCCAATTGTATGCCCAGGTGGGGGACTGCACCGTCTGCCCATTGGAAGGGGAATTGTGCTTCTAGGGAGGCCCGCATTTGTGCCTCCAAGGAAAGGTCAAGTGCTACTGATTTCATCATGTTCACCTTAAAGCCAGAGGCCTTCGCAAATGCATCCAGGATGGTGTAGGAAGGTGGATACCTGACTATGGTTGCCCCCAACTTTTTGCCTGGTGTTTTGCTGGTTTTCCGACTTAGTTGACCTGGGACCCTGCTATCCAGGGCCCCAGGCCTACTGCTCTCTCTGTAAAATGGATTCCATGTACCTTAGGTACATATCTAATTGGATACTGAGTCACCTTATCAGTCCCTGTACAGTGTACCTTAGGTACCCATGGCATAGGTGTACCCAGGGCCTACCAGGGGCTGCAGCATGTATTATGCCACCCCTGGCTGGCCATCTAAATCTGACACAACTGGCTGAACGACAGCTGGGGCAAGGTGGTGTAATCACCCTTTGCTTTAGATATAGTATACCTATATCTAACCCTAAAATGGACACACAGATTCCTATCAGTCACTCCTATGGCAGGCCTTGACAATCCTGAAGGCAGAGTGCTTGGAATCATGTGAGATGGTGCTCTGGCATGAGCTGAGCACGTTTGCAGCTTGCGGAACCAAGTCCTAATAGCTGTTCCATGATAACGCATACCACATACTCTTAAGTGCATTATAATCCTCGCGGTTATATGCTATCTTTGGTATCGCTTTATCAAAACATGTCGAGTAAGGTGTCATACGAATTGGCATACTAACCCCTCGCCAATTCTGGCGACGGGATTTGCATTCCACCCTTCTAGAGGGACACGACATGTATGTAACTGTGAACCCCGGTTAAAGTTAACTCAAGCCTCAGCATCACAAAATGGATGCTGCCACCACAGACAAGTCTGACCTGCTGCTGGGAGTCCTTCCAGCGAGCGAGGCCTGGACAAAGGGGTTTCCTGTCAGGGGCGGTGCTAGCACCATCCCAGACAGGGTTTTGTGTATCCTGGGTAGTCAGGGCTTTAGAGGAAGGTGACTGCAAGTGGCACCCCGGTCCTCACTATGCATCTGCCGGCTAGAACCAGATCCAGGGGCACACCAGCCCCTGAGCTGGGGAAAGTCCGGCATGGGAGAGGGGTGTAACCACCCCCCCTTCCTGGTCCCACCCATGGGCAGGACCTAGTCGCGTGCCAGCCCCTTTTCCTAGTATAAAGATAGGAGCGGGCCCCCTTCCAGATTAGATCATCTTTGAATCCTGAAACTACTTTCTACGAAAGGAACTCTCGACTTCTTCTCAAGATTTCTCCCTTGTGACTAAGGAGTAGTCACCCTGCACCCGCAGGCACCATCCAAGAACACTGCGGTTTGCTGCACGTCCTTCCTCCGGAATCCGACTGACCAGCACGACGAGACCCAGCTTCCCTGGCACCTCTGACCTCTACCCACATTGTCAGCTGAGATCCGTGGGTGCGACAAGACCTCGAGGGACCGGCCATCTTCAAGACTGCACGACTCTTGCCCAGCACGACCGCCGAGGGATCCTCGAGTGAGTGCTTTGGGGTCCGAGAAGCCCCAACCCTGAGCAGCTCCAGCACCGAAGTTCAGCCCTCCAGCATCCACCAGATCTGCGTGGGGCCCTTCTGCTTTTTGCTGTTCACCGCGTTGTCTGGCTACTAGCCCGCTGGCTTGTGGCCCTCCCGACAACGAACGACGACATCACCACTGCTGGTCTGGCTGCTCCAGACTGGCCCTTGCTCCCCTCCAAAAGAGGAGCCCCCCGGACCCTCCTGGTCCACTCCAGACGCCATTTTGAGTCCACCACGTGCGCTTGCATTTGCCAAGACTTGTTGCCCCAATCCTGGGTCCAGCGACGTCGACAGCAGATACCGTCGTGGGACAGCTCGCACCTCCATCCTGGTCGCCGACAACGCCTCCTGGTCCGTGAGACTGCAGAGCCCAGCGTCGCCCACTCACCTGGTCGAGGTGACTTCAGCCGGTGCCATCCTGGTGCCCATCTAATCACTGGCTAGTGATTCAGAACTTGGCCCCATCTGCTTACAGGTGTCTTCCATCTCCGATCCAGGCTTGGATCCCTCCGAATCTCTTCACTGGTCGCCTGCCAGCAACTTCTTCTTTCAGGCTCCATAGACTGCAACGAGGATTCCCGACGTCTTTCCAGACCTATGCACCCGCAGCCCCTGGGCTAGGTAAACTCAGCATTTCGGTGCTACAGCATAGCCTCACTGTCCAAGGGTCCAGATCCTTTTTCGTTTCAGCTCTACCTAGTCGGATTCGTCCGATATCACTTACTTTGTAATTACTAGTATCCATAGACGTTGTCCCGCATCCCGCGTGAGAGTGCACACTCTGCACCCGAGTCCCCTAGGCCTCCTGCTAGTAATCTGAAGGTTCAGTAGTCCAGTCCTAGCGATTCCAAACCCTATGAGATTAGTACTTACCTGCTAGTAATTTTGCATTCCACTTTTAGAGTATATGGTTTTTCGTGCCCTTCGGGCATTTGTGTAAATTGTGCAACTTAAAGTATTTTCGTGAGAGTTTTGTTGTGTGCTTAGTACCCTGTCCTCATAAAGAGTACAGGGCTGTTGTGATCTAAATAAATACACTGTTTATTTTCATAACACTTGTGTGGTGTCTTTTCACTTGGTGTTCAAGGGGTATATGTGATGGTATAACAGCTGGCTTAACACGCCCTCTAGAGTTTAGCCCGAAGACTGCTCGTATCCATGCTACTAGGATAGCTGGTCTATAAGGTTGACTTACAACCAATCATCAATAAGGGTTGTTTGGACTGATACAAAGTGCTCACTAGAATAGTGAACATTATATATCAGGCCAACTTCTCACACAGACGTAAAGTTATATTGACTAACTCTGAACAAGTAGTTGGTTGAGGATTGATTTGCGCAAGAACGTCTTTCAGATCATCTTTTAACCCTTGATAAAAGAGTGCTGCCCTCTTTTCTTCAGGCCACAATGTTTCTGCAATTAACCTATTGAAATGTGACAAATAGGAAATAAGGTCTCTATTCCCTTGTCGTAGCTGTAATAGTTCGCGATCTGCGGACAGAGTCACCAGTGGCGGCTGGTGACATTTGAAATTGGTGTGGCGTAAAATTGGCGGTGGAGAAAAAAATACAGGAACAAACACCACACAGTACCATACAAAGAATAGAAACCAACCCCACATCAAAACTAATGCAGCACGCTATGTGAAAGTGAACTCAGCATGTTCATAAAGTGATCACATATTCTAGAAAATATTCATTTCGTGAAACCATCATGCAGTGTTAGAGGCTTAGCTTATGAGTAGCTTCAAATAGAATGAAAACACAAAACAGGTATTACAGCAAATTTTGCCTGCAGTGGGCACCAATGCATTGTATATTCCATACCTTGCAAATACATATACAGGGTAAATTTATGAGATGAACACTGCCCAGATTTGAAAATGTGGGATACTTTTTTTTTCAGCTGAAACACGCTAATGAGGGCCACTTTCATTTTAATTAACCCCGGGCGTAGTGGGCGTAGTGGGGCTCCGCGGAGCTACGCGGAATGGGCGAGAAGTTACGCCCACTCCCGCACTCCGCGTAGCCCCACTACGCACCTCCCTCCCGCTCTCCTCTACATACATTATTTAAGCAAAATACCCTAAATAAACAAGTTTAAAGCAGTTACCGTGTCCAGGGCTCGTCCGAGGCTCCCTATTGGAGTAGCGTCCCGTCATAGATACCAATGCGCATTTCTCGGGAGAAATGCGCATGCGCGGGCGGCCGCGCATGCGCATTGGTATCTATGACGGGACGCTATTCCAATAGGGAGCCCCGGACACGGTAACTGCTTTAAACTTGTTTATTTAGGTTATTTTGCTTAAATAATGTATGTAGGGGAGGGCGGGAGGGAGGCGGGTGGCGGGTGGCGGCCGACTCGGCTACGCACACGGAGTGGGCGTAGTGTTGCCGGCTACGCTGTCTACGCAAAATGCGTAGGAGGCAACACTACGCCTACTCTGTGGGCGTAGCCGATTCGGACGCCCAGGGTTAATTTTAATGCCCAGATGTATTTGCTGTGCTAGTCCGACCCTGGCTGTTCCACGTATTCCGAGTGAATTTATCAATAAATAACACATGACTCAACCCCCAGTGGCTCCAATTGCCCTGTTGGTCCAGTGTCACTCCGAACTGAGGGAGTTCTTGCTGGGTCGGAGGTGCACTCACACGGAGCTGTTTACATAACGTGCTCGCCGTGCAAACCGTAGCAGCCCTCTCAATTGACTCCAGTGACGCCATTTAAACTTATTTTAATTAATGTTTAACCTATCGCAGATACTGTTTTTAACACTCCGTCGATCGTCAACCCCTCCTTATCCTCTCACTCCCGAATATACAATTTGGCACCAGCATGACTGAGCTAAACTGTGTGAATCAGGCGAGTGACGAAGGTGCTGGTGCCGACAAGTTCGTGTCTAGTCAGAGGCCAGTCACTCCTCTGATGTCCCTACTTGTTCGGTGTGCAGGGGAAAGCCAGTTCTCTTGTGTCAGTGAATTAACGAGACACGCGTTTGTGCCTGCTTACTGGCACTATGACTATGAGAGATGGAAACAAACATACAAACTACTGCCACAAACGGATGAGAGAAACTCGCACTTTATTTACTCGGAACTTTTATACAGAATGCAAAGCATGACTGTATTTTCGGCTGAATTGGGTTACATGTTACAACTCATTTACACACAGTCACAGAGGCCCTTATTTAAGGCAACCCAAGGAACGTGCCAACAATGTACAGTCTTCAGAGTTTATTCGATGTTATATTGTTTTCATTTTTAATTATTATGTATGCACATGCACAATGGCACTCACCACATGGGAAGGAAGTCGGAACGGGAAACCAAGAATCAGGCGTGAGCGCTCTCAATGCACAGGGCCATCTCTTCCCAGAGCAAGGGCAGGTGGCACGGCGACATCGCAGTCCCACCTGCGGCCTGCCCCATCACAGTCAGGCACGGGTTGCCAAACCCAGCCGCAAGAAGAGCTCAGAACATCCATAGAAGCACCAAGCACCGGCACGCCACTGCCAACGGACCCGAGCCGGCGCACAAGGAGGCATGCATGAGCTGAGCATCCCGGGTGACAGGGTAAAGGAGTCCCGGCATGTGGCGCAACACAAACCACCTCAACCCCCAGACTAGAGAGCTTCTTCTTCACCCCTCTGAAACCCGCCTCCTTAACGAAATCCCCCGCACTCCGAAGCCGGCAGAGACAGGCAACATTTAAATACTTAAGTATAATTTACATGCGATATGTATGTATGTATGTATGTATAGGCGTTCTTTTATAGCACTATAACTGTCACCCAACGGGCATCCTGGAGCTTAGACTGTTATGACACAATACATGATGTTTCCAGCTTCCAATCTATTTACATTGTTCTGGGGAACAGATGGGTCTTTAATGCTTTTTTAAAGGAAGAAAAATCTTCCAGGACCCTCAGGCCTACCGGTAGAGAATTCCACAGCCGCGCTGCGGTAAACCTGAAGGACCGACCACCCATCCGGGACCTCAGAAACTTGGGTACTACCACCAAGTAAGCCGAGGCTGACCGGAGTGGTCTTGGAGGGATGTACCATGAGAAAAGGTCCTGCAGAGGAGAAGGGCCTTGTCTGTGTAGAGCCCTAAAAACCAAACACAAAGCTTTGAAGTTCACCCGTTGAGAGATTGGCAACCAATGAAGGTCCCTAAGTGCCTTGGCAGAAGAGTCCAGGCGGCATCGCGAGAGTGCCAGTTTGGCAGCAAAATTCTGTACTCAGAGTTTTCCTAGCAGAGTAACTGGTGCCCCCAGCAGCAGTGCGTTGCAGTAGTCGAGACGACTTAAAATTATGCTCCGCATTACCTCTGGTCTGGCCTGTACCGGGAGCAAGGTTAGAATCTTTCGCAATGATCCAAGTAATGCCATACAAGTGGCACCATTTTGTTCACTGACGTGTCCAGCTGTAAGTCGGAACTAAACATTACCCCCAAATTCTGATCCGATTCGGCAGGCAGACTAGTACCTTGGAAATCAGGAGGCCAAAAACCCTGCGGTAGGGGTCTGGGGATCCGATCCATAGAGCAATGTAGCACCTCGGTTTTCGAGCTGTTAAATTGTAGGGAGTTGTTACCCAGCCATTCTGCCGTGGTGCTCATGCATCGATGGAAGACCTCCTGTGACACCCCGTCCTTATCCTCAAACGAGAAGATAAGTTGGGTGTCATCGGCGTAGTTGGTGACTGTTATGCCAAAAGATTTAATCAGCGTGATCAGGGGACGGAGGTAAAGATTGAAAAGAATGGGGCTGATGGCCGAGCCCTGGGGTACTCCCTGACCAACCCTCCTGATGTTGGATTTAAAGGGTGGCAGGGCAACTACCTGGTGCCTTTGATCGAGATATGACACCAGCCATTCAAGGGCCAAGCCCGACACCCCAGCCTCCGTCAGTCCCCTGACCAGGATTGCATGGCTGACCGTGTCGAACGCGGCCGACATATCGAGCAGCACTAAAAAGGCTGCTCGACCCTGGTCGGCACGGATTTGAAGGTCATCGAGAACAGTCACCAATGCCGACTCTGTCCCATGTGCCGGTCTAAACCCAAACTGAGCCACATCCAAACAATCAGTAGTCTCAAGAAAGTTGGAGAGATGTTTTGTGGCCAGTTTCTCTAGAATTTTAATAGGGAATGGCAAGAGGGAGATGGGCCTAAAGTTGGCTGGGCATGTGGGGTCCAGATTCTCCTTTTTAAGCAGTGGGGAGACCACCGCCAATTTCCAGCAATCTGGAACCCGTGCTGAAGTGAGAGACTGGCGACAGATGGAAAAAAGTGGGGGAAACATCTCTTCACGAAAAAGTTTCCAGAATTTGGGTGGAAGAGGATCAGAAGGTGAGCCAGAGGACACCCCGTCAGCCAAAGAGCAGAAGTCCTCAAAAGATGGTAGAGGAAAGTTGCTCAGCTCACCTGATTTAGTACACTCCTTCCTATTCTCAAACGAGATGGAATCGTGCACAGCACGGCCAGTTGACGAGGGAAGATTGTTTAAGATGTTGGCAATCTAATCCTCAAAGGCCTGTGCTAGCGAATCACAGGCCGGGATGACAATTTTTGTACAGCCAGGATGGGCCAGGTCCTTTACGATCTTAAATAAGGCCTGAGATTTATTTACAGCTGCCATCAAAGATTCTTCTAAGAATCTAGCTTTGGCAAGCTTGATCTGGATTTTATAGGAAGCCAGTGCTTGTTTGAAGAGGACTCTATGTGATTCCAGGTACTGTTTCCTCCAGGTCCGCTCAGCCTGTTTACATTGGAGCTTGAGCTGCCGAAGTTCTTCCGAGTACCATGGCATAGCAAGATTAGTCCTATCTTTGATTTTTCGCAGCGGGGCCAAAGAGTCCAGAGAAGCCGAGATTCGCTGACAGAGAGTCTCGTAACTTATGTCCACATTCGCTCCCAATACAAAGCCATCTGGCAGCAGAGAGGGCAAGATCGTTTGTTTGAGGAGTCTAGACCATTGTCTCCCCATTCTAGTGCCCCCCACACTCCCTTTCTTTAATGGAGCACTAGTGCATGAGAGGGAGAACTGGACGAGGGCGTGATCCGTCCAACACTGAGGCAGGACGTCACGTATAGCCGTTCGACAAGCGTCAGCGAAAAGTAGATCAAGAATATGGCCCTTTGAATTGGTTTTGGAGAGTACCAGTTGTTGTAGCTCAATATTATGACAAGCTTGGACCAGCTCTACATAGGCCGTCTTGGTCGGTCTCTCTGACCAAAGATTGAAATCCCCTAACTCCATCAACTTTGTGTGGGAGAGATCTTACATTAAGTCTATGAGCTCAGGTACAGCAGATAACGAGCTAGCCGGGGGTCTATAACATAGTAGACCCGTGAATAGCACGCCTCCTTGGTCCTTGATGGAGAAACCCAATGTTTCGCACCCAGCGATTGCCTTGATGATAAGCTGGGAGACGTCAGGAGTCTGCCTAAAAATTAATCCAGTTGCACCTCCTCTGGCTCCCATCCTGGGATTATGCCTTATTTTGAAGCCAGTGGGACAAGCTGTCCCCAGTTCCACCGAGCTAGTCGGTGTTGTCCAAGTCTCTGTCATGAAGAGTACGTCTAGATGGTAAGAATCGATAAGTAACGCAATTTCTTCACAGTGTTTGATGAGAGATCTCACATTTAACAAGCCACAGGACAAGGCAACTGGGTGCTTACTGGTGGTGATATACTTTCGGTTACTGAGTGAACCGAGATTAAGGCGTAAAAGTTCATCGCGGGAATAAGAGTAAGAAGTTACATCTTGGTTCCGAGGGGCAGAACTTTCGGCGCCCGGCGCGAACGGGCGCAAACGGGCTTACCTCTGGCGCACCTCCGGCGCTCCGGCGGCGCGCCTGCTGCGCACCTACGCTGCGCGCTTTAGGGGTGTCCATCATATATAACCGTATACGCAAGATTCCAGTAGTGCGATCACTAGCCCCCCAACCAAGATGGCGCCTGCAATTCGGCACTCCCTGGTTCCCTCCCTCACCCAAGATGGCGGCTACCAAAACCGCAGCGCAATGTCCCCAGGAGCCCTAAGGTGCCCTGAAGCGCTCAAATTCCCGCAAAGTGCGGAATGAGGTCACAATTATAGTGCGGGTAAGAGTGGTACTAATAACACGCTATGAGAGAGGTAGCGCCTAGCGCCAAGATCGACAGCGCGAGCGCGCAGTAAAGTAGATTAATTTTAAAATAATTAAAACAGCAATGCGGCAATAGATTCTGCAGCGCGCAATGGTCATATAAGTCTGACCTGTCGATGGGGAAGTTCTGCTTTTATGCACTTCCAGACGCAAGAGTCCTGTAGTGCGATCACTAGCCCCCCAACCAAGATGGCGCCAGCAATTCGGCACTCCCTGGTTCCCTCCCTCACCCAAGATGGCGGCTACCAAAACCGCAGCGCGATGTCCCCAGGAGCCCTAAGGTGCCCTGAAGTGCTCAAATTCCCGCAAAGTGCGGAATGAGGTCACAATTATAGTGCGGGTAAGAGTGGTACTAATAACACACTATGAGAGAGGTAGCGCCTAGCGCCAAGATCGACAGCGCGAGCCCGCAGTAAAGTAGATTAATTTTAAAATAATTAAAACAGCAATGCGGCAATAGATTCTGCAGCGCGCAATGGTCATGTAAGTCTGTGATATGCGATAATACATAATAAAATATTATATAAAACTTACCTTGGCTTCCCGCACTGACTCCCGAGACTGCAGACTTCTGACTCCCGCCGTCCTGGATTTTGAATGCGTCTGACGTGGTCTGGGCTCTCGTCAACAGGAAGGCTGCAGGCAACCTCCCTCCCCTCCACCGCAGCCAGCACCGCTTGGTTCGGACGGCTGCCCCAACAGCGTCATTTCTCTCCGTCTGTATGCTGCAGAGAACGGAGAGGAGGAAGCGGAGTACTTAATCGCTGTCTCCTATCTACTTTATCGGAGAGCATTGCAGTGGCATTCCTAGCTTCAGTTAAATCTGTTTGCATCTGAACAATAAACCTCATTAAATCATCCATGGTGGCCATAATGTCAAAACTCTCAGACCGGAGGAATATTATTCGTGGGCTCACTATTCTGTCAGGTTGCTTCTTCCTCAGGGTCCGGAGTGATGATATAAGGGGCCCACCTCTCAATACCTCCAACTCTGATTGTAATGATTACACAGAGTATTGAAGTGATTAAGCGGGGGGAAAGGGAATTAGGAAGGGACCAGCTGGGAAGGAGATCTGAAAAGGAAAAGTTACTCGCAAACAAAAATACACGCACTTTCCTTCGCACAAAGACGTAAATTAGGACATCAGATTCTGTCCTTCAATCAGGAACTAGCTTAAGAGCTTTGTGGCTTGCGTTTATTCAGACCATAAGACTCTTAGTTGACCTTTCTTAGATCCGCTATATTGTGGCGATAATACTTCACTTCAGTATCAACTGCTCAAAGGCATAAGCGGCAGAATTTGGTTTAGGTCTTTCTATGACTAGGTTTTCAATCACCTAAACAATCAGTGTCTTATATTTCCTTATTTTATGTGACTTAAAAGTGTTCCCAAAAACATTCATGGAACTACTATAGAACAAGAATCGCACTGGTGAATATGGTAAATGATCTTGAAAATCAAATTGAATGTTCCTAATAAATCACTGAAATGGTTTTAACAAGATTCGCAATCTTACCTGTAGAGTGGACCTCTGTCTACTTTCTCTCACTCTGCACCTTCACTCGTTTTTCTATTCTTTCTATCTTTCACCTTTCTGCATCTCTGCTCTTTTGTGCGTTATTTCTGCCCATTTTCCCTTTCTCTCCCTCTGCACCTTCACTCGTTTTTCTACCCTTTCTATCTTTCACCTTTCTGCACCTCTGCTCTTTTGTGCCTTATTTCTGCCCATTTTCCCTTTCGCTCCTTCACTCGTTTTCACTCGTTTTTCTACCCTTTCCATCTTTCACCTTTCTGCCCTTTTCTGCATCTCTGCTCTTTTGTGCCTTATATCTGCTTATTTTCCCTTTTTTCTTTATCCCTTCTTTCCGCCCTTTACCTTTCCCCGCCGCTGCTGCCCCCGCGGCCCCTCCCCCCCCAGCGCGACCGGCCCAATCCAGCTCCTCTCCCCGCTCCCGCCTCCCAGCTGTCCAGCCCTCCCCGACCCCTACTTAATGGCGGCCACTGGTGCACCGAAGGCGCGTCAAAGGCTAGCACATCTGCGCCCGTCCGCGACCAGCACCAGGAACCCTGGACCTCCGCCCCGCCAACGCTACGACCCAGCAGCACTCCACGCACTCAACCCAGGCTGCAACAACAACTGCAAGCTAGCATCACCAGCCAACACCCATGGACCTTTCAGCTGTCACCGCTGCCGGCACACCTGCAGCACCGCCAAGAACACGGATCCAGCACAACCCGCCCCCAAGAACACAACCAAACTGAAGACCCTGCAATGCATCCTCCTCAACGTCCGATCCCTCCACAAACACGCCACAGAAATCTGGGACCTCCTCGACAGCACCACCCCGGACGTAGCATTCTTCACCGAAACCTGGACCAATGCCACCTCGGGACCGGACATCGCCATCGCCATCCCGCAAGGATACAAGATCTCCAGGAAGGACCACCCCACCCACCCAGGAGGAGGAATCGCCATCGTCCACAAATCCAGCCTCCGCCTGAGCACACTACCTGACGAGTCCACAAAACTGATGGAACACCTTCACTTCAAGATACTGGCCAGCCCCACCGCCGCCCTCCGAGGAACCCTCATCTACCGACCCCCTGGACCCCGCGGACCCTTCGCCAACTCCATCACGGACATTATCTCCCCGCAGGCCATCGCATCCACCAACTACACCCTGCTGGGAGACCTCAACTTCCACCTCGACAATCAACTGGACCCCAACACCACATGCCTCCTGGACAACCTCCACAACATTGGACTCTGCCAGATCGTGACAGAGCCCACGCACTCAGCAGGACACACCCTCGACCCCCTCTTCACTACAGGAAACTCCATCACCTTCAGCCACACCACCGAACTCCCATGGACCGACTATCGTTGCGTCCACTTCACCTTCAGAACACACACCATCCACAGACACCAGCACCTGCTTCCAGAAAGAAACTGGACCAAAATCACCAACGACCAGCTCACCTCCTCACTCAACAACTCCACCCCAACCATTGCGGAAAACTACGACCCCAACAACGCAGCTCGAACCCTGCATAGATGGATCTCGGACAGCACCAACACCATAGCCCCCCCTCAAAAAAAACAACAATACCCGTGCCAAGAAAGCCAGATGGTTTACCACCGAACTTCGAGAGTCCAGGCGCACATGCCGCCGCCTCGAAAAGGCCTGGAGAAACACCAAATCCACAGAAGCCCACAACAACTTCAGAGCCGCCACCAACGCCCACCATCAACTCATCAGAGAAACGAGGAAAAAAGAGATTGAAGACAGAATCTCCACCCACGCACACAACAGCAAGAAACTCTTCAGCATCATCGAGGAGTTCGCCCAACCCACCAGCGAGTCTACTGACATCCCTCCCTCACAAGACCTCTGCGACAAACTCAGCACCTTTTTCCACCACAAAATCAAGAGCATCTACGACAACTTCGACAAAGACAACCAACACACTGAACCCTCACGAACCACCCCCGACACCCGGAAACCAGCGACTGATGACTGGACAGCCCTCACCATCGAAGACACACTGAAGACAATGAAGTCAATCCACTCAGGGGCCACCAAGGACCCCTGCCCCCACCACATCTTCAACAGAGCCACCGATACCATCGCACCCATGCTCCACCACACCATCAACCGCTCCCTGGCGACCGACTCCGTCCCCGACGACTGGAAACACGCGGAGGTCAACCCCCTCCTAAAGAAACCCTCAGCGGACCCCACCGACCTCAAAAACTACAGACCCATCTCCCTGCTCCCTTTCTCAGCGAAAGTCATCGAGAAAGCCATCAACAGCCAACTCGCCACATTCATTGAAGAACACAACATCCTCGACTCCTCCCAATCCGGCTTCAGAAAAAACCACAGTACGGAAACCGCCCTCCTCGCCGCAACAGACAACATCCGAACCCAACTGGACGAAGGAGAAACAGTAGCCCTCATCCTCCTAGACCTATCAGCGGCGTTCGACACAGTCTCCCACCGCACCCTAATACGCAGACTCTACGACGCAGGAATCCAGGACAAGGCCCTCGACTGGATCTGCTCCTTCCTCTCCGGCAGGACGCAACGGGTCAGACTCCCCCCTTTCCTCTCAGACCCCACACCTACCACCTGCGGAGTCCCCCAGGGCTCCTCCCTCAGCCCGACGCTCTTCAACGTCTACATGGCTCCACTTGCCCCCATCGTCAGAACCTACGGACTCAACATCGTGTCATACGCAGACAACACCCAGCTCATCATCTCCCTATCCAACGAGCCCAACACCGCCAGACGCAACTTTCGAGAAGGCATGGAAGCAGTCGCCAAATGGATGAAAAACAGCTGCCTACAACTAAACACCAACAAAAGAAAAGTACTCATCATGGGCCCAAACCCCGACGCGTGGAGCGACACCTGGTGGCCCACCGCCCTTGGAAACCCGCCAACCCCCACAGACCACGCACGCAACCTGGGAACCATCCTGGACTCCGAGCTCCAAATGGACCGCCAGATCAACTCTGTCTCATCTTCCTGCTTCCACACCCTCTGCCTCCTTCGTAAGACCTTCAAATGGATCCCCCTCGAACACCGAAAGACAGTCACTCACGCCCTGGTCACCAGCAGACTCTACTACGGCAACGCACTCTACGTCGGAATAAACAAAAACATCATCCGCAAGCTACAGAACATCCAGAACGCCGCCGCAAGACTGGTCCTCAACCTGCCAAAACACTGCCACATCTCGCAGCACCTGCGCAAACTCCACTGGCTCCCCGTCGAGGCGAGAATCACCTTTAAGATGCTCACCCACGCACACAAGGCCCTCCACGGCACCGGACCAGCATACCTGAACAGCCGGCTCAAATTCCAGGCACTCCCAAAGGACCCTACGATCAGCCCAGCTCTCCTACGCCGTGGTCCCCGGCACCAGAAAGACCAAATCGGGAGGCCGCTCCTTCTCCTTCCTCGCCGCCAAAGCATGGAACGCCCTTATACTCCACCTCAGACAGACAACATCGCTCCCCATCTTCGCAAGAAACCTCAAAACTTGGCTCTTCGACAGACCCCCTCCTTGATGGAATGGAACCTGCACCCCCCACCCCTAGCGCCTTGAGACCCTAGCCTCACCGGGAGCCCATCAAGAAGAGAAGTCTCTGCAGATTCTAAACTCCTCCTGCAGCTCAGCGAGCGTTGTAGCAGATTTCAGGCACCCAGAACTCTCCACCGATCAAAAGAACAAAGCTGGCCTTGCAGAGAAACGGAGCCCCAAGATCCTCTTCCTCCTTCACCAAAAGACGCTGAATAGTGAGCACGGGGGACTGGGTGCGGCCGCTGACATCGTAGGCACGCCCCGTGCCAAACCTCACGCATCTCGCGTGAGGTTCCAAACCTCACGCATCTCGCGTGAGCTGCCAAACCTCACGCATCTCGCGTGAGGTGCCAAACCTCACGCATTACGGGTGAGGTACCAAACCTCACGCATTACGGGTGAGGTGCCAAACCTCACGCATCTCGGGTGAGGTTCCAATCCTGACGCATCTCGCGTGAGGTGTCAAACCTCACGCATCTCGCGTGAGGTGTCAAACCTCCTCACGCATCTCGCGTGAGCTGCCAAACCTCACGCATCTCGCGTGAGGTGCCAAACCTCACGCATTACGGGTGAGGTGCCAAACCTCACGCATTTCGGGTGAGGTGCCAAACTTCACGCATTTCGGATGAGGTGCCAAACCTCACGCATCTCGGGTGAGGTGCCAAACCCCACGCATCTCGCGTGAGATGCCAAACCTCAAGCATCTCGGGTGAGGTGCCAAACCTCACGCATCTCGGGTGAGGTGGAAAACCTCACGCATCTCGAGTGAGGTGCCAAACCTCACGCATCTCGAGTGAGATGCCAAACCTCACGCATCTCAGGTGAGGTGCCAATCCTCACGCATCTCGGGTGAGGTGCCAATCCTCACGCATCTCGCGTGAGGTGCCAATTCTCACGCATCTCGGGTGAGGTGCCAAACCCCACGCATCTCGGGTGAGGTGCCAAACCCCACGCATCTCGGGTGAGGTGCCAAACCCCACGCATCTCGCGTGAGGTGCCAAACCTCACGCATCTCAGGTGAGGTGCCAATCCTCACGCATCTCGGGTGAGGTGCCAATCCTCACGTATCTCGCGTGAGGTGCCAATTCTCATGCATCTCGGGTGAGGTGCCAAACCCCACGCATCTCGGGTGAGGTGCCAAACCCCACGCATCTCGGGTGAGGTGCCAATCCTCACGCATCTCGCGTGAGGTGCCAATTCTCACGCATCTCGCTTGAGGTGCCAAACCTCACGCATCTTGCTTGAGGTGCCAAACCTCACGCATCTCGGGTGAGGTGCCAAACCCCACGCATCTCGGGTGAGGTGCCAAACCTCACGCATCTCCGGTGAGGTGTGTCTCCTCACGCATCTCGCTTGAGGTGCCAAACCTCACGCATCTTGCTTGAGGTGCCAAACCTCACGCATCTCGGGTGAGGTGCTAAACCTCACGCATCTTGGGTTAGGTGCCAAACCTCACGCATCTCGAGTGAGGTGCCAATCCTCACGCATCTCGCGTGAGATACCGAATCTCACGCATCTCGCGTGAGATACCGAATCGCACGCATCTCGCGTGAGGTGCCAAACCTCACGCATCTCGTGAGTGTCTGGCGCGGTGGTAAATGTCCTCCCATTCTTTGTTGCGCAGAGTCCGCCCCAGTTCCCTCTCCCATCTAGCCCGTCCTGCATTATAAACGCGCGAGTATCTGTCCAAGAGGCGCCGATTTATGTCTGAAATGAGTCGCTTATCTGTGGTGCGCGAGAGAAGCCAGTATTCATATTTACTGAGCTTGCGTGTAGCGTCTCCACGGATCTGGGGTTGAAGCGCCCAATGTCGGACCTGTAGATACCTAAGGTGTTCAGCCTCCGGGATGTCATAGGTCTTCCGGAATTCCTCAAAAGGCGTCACTCCCGCACCTGAATACATGTGAAAGAGGCATCTGCATCCTGCTGGGCGCCACCGTGCAAAGGCCTGGACATCCCTACCCGGGCCGAAGTCAGGGTTCTCTAACAGGGGTGTGAGGGGAGACGGGAAGGTCGTCAGGTCGTGTAAGATGCATGTTCGATCCCATACCTCTTGCGGTACCCTCGTGACGATGGAGGCGTATAGGTTAGGGGTCCGGTGTTGTTGCCGTAGGAAAGGCACCTCCTGGAGTGGACGCCCCGCGACCGCTTGGTCCTGGAACAACCAATGGCGCTCCGATTCCCATTTGCTCCATTCCACTAGGGTTCTGAGTTGGGTCACCTGGTAATAGTGACGCAAATCTGGCAGGCTCAGCCCACCACTCTCCTGGGGAAGCATCCCTAGCCTCAGCTTGAGTCTGGGCCTTTTCCCGTTCCACACAAACTGAGCTAGCTCCGATTGCGTGCAGCGAATCCATCCCTCCGGGGGACGGAGCGGGCTAGCCCGAAAAACGTATAAAACTTGCGGGAGGATTGTCATCTTTACTGCTGCCACTCGGCCCAGCCAAGATAGTGGGAGGTGCCACCGCCCGACCTCCGCGTGGATAGTGCGACTAAGGTTAGCGTAGTTGAGACGCACCGTTTCTTGTAGCGTGGCCCCCAATTGTATGCCCAGGTGGGGGACTGCACCGTCTGCCCATTGGAAGGGGAATTGTGCTTCTAGGGAGGCCCGCGTGTGTGCCTCCAAGGAAAGGTCAAGTGCTACTGATTTCATCATGCTCACCTTAAAGCCAGAGGCCTTCGCAAATGCATCCAGGATGGTGTAGGAAGGTGGATACCTGACTATGGTTGCCCCCAACTTTTTGCCTGGTGTTTTGCTGGTTTTCCGACTTAGTTGACCTGGGACCCTGCTATCCAGGGCCCCAGGCCTACTGCTCTCTCTGTAAAATGGATTCCATGTACCTTAGGTACATATCTAATTGGATACTGAGTCACCTTATCAGTCCCTGTACAGTGTACCTTAGGTACCCAGGGCATAGGTGTACCCAGGGCCTACCAGGGGCTGCAGCATGTATTATGCCACCCCTGGCTGGCCATCTAAATCTGACACAACTGGCTGCACGACAGCTGGGGCAAGGTGGTGTAATCACCCTTTGCTTTAGATATAGTATACCTATATCTAACCCTAAAATGGACACACAGATTCCTATCAGTCACTCCTATGGCAGGCCTTGACAATCCTGAAGGCAGAGTGCTTGGAATCATGTGAGATGGTGCTCTGGCATGAGCTGAGCACGTTTGCAGCTTGTGGAACCAAGTCCTAATAGCTGTTCCATGATAACGCATACAACATACTCTTAAGTGCATTATAATCCTCGCGGTTATATGCTATCTTTGGTATCGCTTTATCAAAACATGTCGAGTAAGGTGTCATACGAATTGGAATACTAACCCCTCGCCAATTCTGGCGACGGGGTTTGCATTCCACCCTTCTAGAAGGACACGACATGTATGTAACTGTGAACCCCGGTTAAAGTTAACTCAAGCCTCAGCATCACAAAATGGATGCTGCCACCACAGACACAAGTCTGACCTGCTGCTGGGAGTCCTTCCAGCGAGGGAGGCCTGGACAAAGGGGTTTCCTGTCAGGGGCGGTGCTAGCACCATCCCAGACAGGGTTTTGTGTATCCTGGGTAGGCAGGGCTTTAGAGGAAGGTGACTGCAAGTGGCACCCCGGTCCTCACTATGCATCTGCCGGCTAGAACCAGATCCAGGGGCACACCAGCCCCTGAGCTGGGGAAAGTCCGGCATGGGAGAGGGGTGTAACCACCCCCCTTCCTGGTCCCACCCATGGGCAGGACCTAGTCGCGTGCCAGCCCCTTTTCCTAGTATAAAGATAGGAGCGGGCCCCCTTCCAGATTAGATCATCTTTGAATCCTGAAACTACTTTCTACGAAAGGAACTCTCGACTTCTTCTCAAGATTTCTCCCTTGTGACTAAGGAGTAGTCACCCTGCACCCGCAGGCACCATCCAAGAACACTGCGGTTTGCTGCACGTCCTTCCTCCGGAATCCGACTGACCAGCACGACGAGACCCAGCTTCCCTGGCACCTCTGACCTCTACCCACATCGTCAGCTGAGATCCGTGGGTGCGACGAGACCTCGAGGGACCGGCCATCTTCAAGACTGCACGACTCTTGCCCAGCACGACCGCCGAGGGATCCTCGAGTGAGTGCTTTGGGGTCCGAGAAGCCCCAACCCTGAGCAGCTCCAGCACCGAAGTTCAGCCCTCCAGCATCCACCAGATCTGCGTGGGGCCCTTCTGCTTTTTGCTGCTCACCGCGTTGTCTGGCTACTAGCCCGCTGGCTTGTGGCCCTCCCGACGACGAACGACGACATCACCACTGCTGGTCTGGCTGCTCCAGACTGGCCCTTGCTCCCCTCCAAAAGAGGAGCCCCCCGGACCCTCCTGGTCCACTCCAGACGCCATTTTGAGTCCACCGCGTGGGCTTGCATTTGCCAAGACTTGCTGCCCCAATCCTGGTTCCAACGACGTCGACAGCAGATACCGTCGTGGGACAGCTCGCACCTCCATCCTGGTCGCCGACAACGCCTCCTGGTCCGTGAGACTGCAGAGCCCAGCGTCGCCCACTCACCTGGTCGAGGTGACTTCAGCCGGTGCCATCCTGGTGCCCATCTAATCACTGGCTAGTGATTCAGAACTTGGTCCCCTCTGCTTACAGGTGTCTTCCATCTCCGATCCAGGCTTGGATCCCTCCGAATCTCTTCACTGGTCGCCTGCCAGCAACTTCTTCTTTCAGGCTCCATAGACTGCAACGAGGATTCCCGACGTCTTTCCGGGCCTATGCACCCGCAGCCCCTGGGCTACGTAAACTCAGCATTTCGGTGCTACAGCATAGCCTCACTATCCAAGGGTCCAGATCCTTTTTCGTTTCAGCTCTACCTAGTCGGATTCGTCCGATATCACTTACTTTGTAATTACTAGTATCCATAGACTTTGTCCCGCATCCCGCGTGAGAGTGCACACTCTGCACCCGAGTCCCCTAGGCCTCCTGCTAGTAATCTGAAGGTTCAGTAGTCCAGTCCTAGCGATTCCAAACCCTATGAGATTAGTACTTACCTGCTAGTAATTTCGCATTCCACTTTTAGAGTATATGGTTTTTCGTGCCCCTCGGGCATTTGTGTAAATTGTGCAACTTGAAGTATTTTCGTAAGAGTTTTGTTGTGTGCTTAGTACCCTGTCCTCATAAAGAGTACAGGGCTGTTGTGAACTAAATAAATACACTGTTTATTTTCATAACACTTGTGTGGTGTCCTTTCACTTGGTGTTCAAGGGGTATATGTGATGGTATAACAGCTGGCTTAACACGCCCTCTAGAGTTTAGCCCGAAGACTGCTTGTATCCATGCTACTAGGATAGCTGGTCTATAAGGTTGACTTACAACCAATCATCAATAAGGGTTGTTTGGACTGATACAAAGTGCTCACTAGAATAGTGAACATTATATATCAGGCCAACTTCTCACACAGACGTAAAATTATATTGACTAACTCTGAACAAGTAGTTGGTTGAGGATTGATTTGCGCAAGAACGTCTTTCAGATCATCTTTTAACCCTTGATAAAAGAGTTCTGCCCTCTTTTCTTCAGGCCACAATATTTCTGCAATTAACCTATTGAAATGTGACAAATAGGAAAAAAGGTCTCTATTCCCTTGTCGTAGCTGTAATAGTTCGCGATCTGCGGACAGAGTCATCAGTGGCGGCTGGTGACATTTGAAATTGGTGTGGCGTAAAATTGGCGGTGGAGAAAAAAATACAGGAACAAACACCACACAGTACCATACAAAGAATAGAAACCAACCCCACATCAAAACTAATGCAGCGCGCTATGTGAAAGTGAACTCAGCATGTTCATAAAGTGCTCACATATTCTAGAAAATATTCATTTCGTGAAACCATCATGCAGTGTTAGAGGCTTAGCTTATGAGTAGCTTCAAATAGAATGAAAACACAAAACAGGTATTACAGCAAATTTTGCCTGCAGTGGGCACCAATGCATTGTATATTCCATACCTTGCAAATACATATACAGGGTAAATTTATGAGATGAACACTGCCCAGATTTGAAAATGTGGGATACTTTTTTTTTCAGCTGAAACACGCTAATGAGGGCCACTTTCATTTTAATTAACCCCGGGCATAGTGGGCGTAGTGGGGCTTCGCGGAGCTACGCGGAATGGGCGAGAAGTTACGCCCACTCCCGCACTCCGCGTAGCCCCACTACGCACCTCCCTCCCGCTCTCCTCTACATACATTATTTAAGCAAAATACCCTAAATAAACAAGTTTAAAGCAGTTACCGTGTCCGGGGCTCGTCCGGGGCTCCCTATTGGAATAGCGTCCCGTCATAGATACCAATGCGCATGCGCGCCGCCCGCGCATGCGCATTTCTCAGGAGAAATGCGCATGCGCGGGCGGCCGCGCATGCGCATTGGTATCTATGACGAGACGCTATTCCAATAGGGAGCCCCGGACACGGTAACTGCTTTAAACTTGTTTATTTAGGGTATTTTGCTTAAATAATGTATGTAGGGGAGGGCGGGAGGGAGGCGGGTGGCGGCCGACTCGGCTACGCCCACGGAGTGGGCGTAGTGTTGCCGGCTACGCTGTCTACGCAAAATGCGTAGGAGGCAACACTACGCCTACTCCGTGGGCGTAGCCGATTCGGACGCCCAGGGTTAATTTTAATGCCCAGATGTATTTGCTGTGCTAGTCCGACCCTGGCTGTTCCACGTATTCCGAGTGAATTTATCAATAAATAACACATGACTCAACCCCCAGTGGCTCCAATTGCCCTGTTGGTCCAGTGTCACTCCGAACTGAGGGAGTTCTTGCTGGGTCGGAGGTGCACTCACACGGAGCTGTTTACATAACGTGCTCGCCGTGTAAACCGTAGCAGCCCTCTCAATTGACTCCAGTGACGCCATTTAAACTTATTTTAATTAATGTTTAACCTATCGCAGATACTGATTTTAACACTCCGTCGATCGTCAACCCCTCCTTATCCTCTCACTCCCAAATATACAATTTGGCACCAGCATGACTGAGCTAAACTGTGTGAATCAGGCGAGTGACGAAGGTGCTGGTGCTGACAAGTTCGTGTCTAGTCAGAGGCCAGTCACTCCTCTGATGTCCCTACTTGTTCGGTGTGCAGGGGAACGCCAGTTCTCTTGTGTCAGTGAATTAACGAGACACGCGTTTGTGCCTGCTTACTGGCACTATGACTATGAGAGATGGAAACAAACATACAAACTACTGCCACAAACGGATGAGAGAAACTCGCACTTTATTTACTCGGAACTTTTATACAGAATGCAAAGCATGACTGTATTTTCGGCTGAATTGGGTTACATGTTACAACTCATTTACACACAGTCACAGAGGCCCTTATTTAAGGCAACCCAAGGAACGTGCCAACAATGTACAGTCTTCAGAGTTTATTCGATGTTATATTGTTTTCATTTTTAATTATTATGTATGCACATGCACAATGGCACTCACCACATGGGAAGGAAGTCGGAACGGGAAACCAAGAATCAGGCGTGAGCGCTCTCACTGCACAGGACCATCTCTTCCCAGAGCAAGGGCAGGTGGCACGGCGATATCGCAGTCCCACCTGCCCCATCACAGTCAGGCACGGGTTGCCAAACCCAGCCGCAAGAAGAGCTTAGAACATCCATAGAAGCACCAAGCACCGGCACGCCACTGCCAACGGACCCGAGCCGGCGCACAAGGAGGCATGCATGAGCTGAGCATCCCGGGTGACAGGGTAAAGGAGTCCCGGCATGTGGCGCAACACAAACCACCTCAACCCCCAGACTAGAGAGCTTCTTCTTCACCCCTCTGAAACCTGCCTCCTTAACGAAATCCCCCTCACTCCGAAGCCGGCAGAGACAGGCAACATTTAAATACTTAAGTATAATTTACCGGAGTGGTCTTGGAGGGATGTACCATGAGAAAAGGTCCTGCAGAGGAGACGGGCCTTGTCCGTGTAGAGCCCTAAAAACCAAACACAAAGCTTTGAAGTTCACCCGTTGAGAGATTGGCAACCAATGAAGGTCCCTAAGTGCCTTGGCAGAAGAGTCCAGGCGGCATCGCGAGAGTGCCAGTTTGGCAGCAAAATTCTGTACTCGGAGTTTTCCTAGCAGAGTAACTGGTGCCCCCAGCAGCAGTGCGTTGCAGTAGTCGAGACGACTTAAAATTATGCTCCGCATTACCTCTGGTCTGGCCTGTACCGGGAGCAAGGGTAGAATCTTTCGCAATGATCCAAGTAATGCCATACAAGTGGCCACCGTTTTGTTCACTGATGTGTCCAGCTGTAAGTCGGAACTAAACATTACCCCCAAATTCTGATCCGATTCGGCAGGCAGACTAGTACCTTGGAAATCAGGAGGCCAAAAACCCTGCGGTAGGGGTCTGGGGGTCCGATCCATAGAGCAATGTAGCACCTCGGTTTTCGAGCTGTTAAATTGTAGGGAGTTGTTACCCAGCCATTCTGCCGTGGTGCTCATGCATCGATGGAAGACCTCCTGTGACACCCCGTCCTTACCCTCAAACGAGAAGATAAGTTGGGTGTCATCGGCATAGTTGGTGACTGTTATGCCAAAAGATTTAATCAGCGTGATCAGGGGACGGAGGTAAAGATTGAAAAGAATGGGGCTGATGGCCGAGCCCTGGGGTACTCCCTGACCAACCCTCCTGATGTTGGATTTAAAGGGTGGCAGGGCAACTACCTGGTGCCTTTGATCGAGATATGACACCAGCCATTCAAGGGCCAAGCCCGACACCCCATGCTCCGTCAGTCCCCTGACCAGGATTGCATGGCTGACCGTGTCGAACGCGGCCGACATATCGAGCAGCACTAAAAAGGCTGCTCGACCCTGATCGGCACGCATTTGAAGGTCATCGAATACAGTCACCAATGCCGACTCTGTCCTATGTGCCGGTCTAAACCCAAACTGAGCCACATCCAAACAATCAGTAGTCTCAAGAAAGTTGGAGAGATGTTTTGTGGCCAGTTTCTCTGGAATTTTAATGGGGAATGGCAAGAGGGAGATGGGCCTAAAGTTGGCTGGGCATGTGGGGTCCAGATTCTCCTTTTTAAGCAGTGGGGAGACCACCGCCAATTTCCAGCAATCTGGAACCCGTGCTGAAGTGAGAGACTGGCGACAGATGGAAAAAAGTGGGGGAAACAGCTCTTCACGAAAAAGTTTCCAGAATTTGGGTGGAAGAGGATCAGAAGGTGAGCCAGAGGACACCCCGTCAGCCAAAGAGCAGAAGTCCTCAAAAGATGGTAGAGGAAAGTTGCTCAGCTCACCTGATTTAGTACACTCCTTCCTATTCTCAAACGAGATGGAATCGTGCACAGCACGGCCAGTTGACGAGGGAAGATTGTTTAAGATGTTGGCAATCTAATCCTCAAAGGCCTGTGCTAGCGAATCACAGAGAGCTTGAGAGGCCGGGATGACAATTTTTGTACAGCCAGGATGGGCCAGGTCCTTTACGATCTTAAATAAGGCCTGAGATTTATTTGCAGCTGCCATCAAAGATTCTTCTAAGAATCTAGCTTTGGCAAGCTTGATCTGGATTTTATAGGACGCCAGTGCTTGTTTGAAGAGGACTCTATGTGATTCCAGGTACTGTTTCCTCCAGGTCCGCTCAGCCTGTTTACATTGGAGCTTGAGCTGCCGAAGTTCTTCCGAGTACCATGGCATAGCAAGATTAGTCCTATCTTTGATTTTTTGCAGCTGGGCCAAAGAGTCCAGAGAAGCTGAGATTCGCTGACAGAGAGTCTCGTAACTTACGTCCACATTCGCTCCCAATACAAAGCCATCTGGCAGCAGAGAGGGCAAGATCGTTTGTTTGAGGAGTCTAGACCATTGTCTCCCCATTCTAGTGCCCCCCACACTCCCTTTCTTTAATGGAGCACTAGTGCACGAGAGGGAGAACTGGACGAGGGCGTGATCCGTCCAACACTGAGGCAGGACGTCACGTATAGCCGTTCGACAAGCGTCAGCAAAAAGTAGATCAAGAATATGGCCCTTTGAATGGGTTTTGGAGAGTACCAGTTGTTGTAGCTCAATATTATGACAAGCTTGGACCAGCTCTACATAGGCCATCTTGGTCGGTCTCTCTGACCAAAGATTGAAATCCCCTCACACCATCAACTTTGTGTGGGAGAGATCTTATATTAAGTCTATGAGCTCAGGTACAGCAGATAACGAGCTAGCCGGGGGTCTATAACATAGTAGACCCGTGAATAGCACGCCTCCTTGGTCCTTGATGGAGAAACCCAATGTTTCGCACCCAGCGATTGCCTTGATGATAAGCTGGGAGACGTCAGGAGTCTGCCTAAAAATTAATCCAGTTCCACCTCCTCTGGCTCCCATCCTGGGATTATGCCTTATTTTGAAGCCAGTGGGACAAGCTGTCCCCAGTTCCACCGAGCTAGTCGGTGTTGTCCAAGTCTCTGTCATGAAGAGTACGTCTAGATGGTAAGAATCGATAAGTAACGCAATTTCTTCACAGTGTTTGATGAGAGATCTCACATTTAACAAGCCACAGGACAAGGCAACTGGGTGCTTACTGGTGGTGATATACTTTCGGTTACTGAGTGAACCGAGATTAAGGCGTAAAAGTTCATCGCGGGAATAAGAGTAAGAAGCTACATCTTGGTTCCGAGAGGCAGAACTTTCGGCGCCCTGCGCGAACGGGCGCAAACGGGCTTACCTCTGGCGCACCTCCGGCGCTCCGCCGGCACGCCTGCTGCGCGCCTACGCTGCGCGCTTTAGGGGCGTCCATCATATATAGCCGTATACGCAAGATTCCAGTAGTGCGATCACTAGCCCCCCAACCAAGATGGCGCCTGCAATTCGGCACTCCCTGGTTCCCTCCCTCACCCAAGATGGCGGCTACCAAAACCGCAGCGCGATGTCCCCAGGAGCCCTAATGTGCCCTGAAGCGCTCAAATTCCCGCAAAGTGCGGAATGAGGTCACAATTATAGTGCGGGTAAGAGTGGTACTAATAACACGCTATGAGAGAGGTAGCGCCTAGCGCCAAGATCGACAGCGCGAGCGCGCAGTAAAGTAGATTAATTTTAAAATAATTAAAACAGCAATGCAGCAATAGATTCTGCAGCGCACAATGGTCATGTAAGTCTGACCTGTCGATGGGGAAGTTCTGCTTTTATGCACTTCTAGACGCAAGAGTCCTGTAGTGCGATCACTAGCCCCCCAACCGAGATGGCGCCAGCAATTCGGCACTCCCTGGTTCCCTCCCTCACCCAAGATGGCGGCTACCAAAACCGCAGCGCGATGTCCCCAGGAGCCCTAAGGTGCCCTGAAGCGCTCAAATTCCCGCAAAGTGCGGAATGAGGTCACAATTATAGTGCGGGTAAGAGTGGTACTAATAACACGCTATGAGAGAGGTAGCGCCTAGAACCAAGATCGACAGAGCGAGCCCGCAGTAAAGTAGATTAATTTTAAAATAATTAAAACAGCAATGCGGCAATAGATTCTGCAGCGCGCAATGGTCATGTAAGTCTGCGATATGCGATAATACATAATAAAATATTATATAAAACTTACCTTGGCTTCCCGCGCTGACTCCCGAGACTGCAGACTTCCGACTCCCGCCGTCCTGGATTTTGAATGCGTCTGACGTGGTCTGGGCTCTCGTCAACAGGAAGGCTGCAGGCAACCTCCCTCCCCTCCACCGCAGCCAGCACCGCTTGGTTCGGACGGCTGCCCCAACAGCGTCATTTCTCTCAGTCTGTATGCTGCAGAGAACGGAGAGGAGGAAGCGGAGTACTTAATCGCTGTATCCTATCTACTTTATCAGAGAGCATTGCAGTGGCATTCCTAGCTTCAGTTAAATCTGTTTGCATCTGAACAATAACCCTCATTAAATCATCCATGGTGGCCATAATGTCAAAACTCTCAGACCGGGAGGAATATTATTCGTGGGCTCACTATTCTGTCAGGTTGCTTCTTCCTCAGGGTCCGGAGTGATGATATAAGGGGCCCACCTCTCAATACCTCCAACTCTGATTGTAATGATTACACAGAGTATTGAAGTGATTAAGCGGGGGAAAGGGAATTAGGAAGGGACCAGCTGGGAAGGAGATCTGAAAAGGAAAAGTTACTCGCAAACAAAAATACACGCACTTTCCTTCGCACAAAGACGTAAATTAGGACATCAGATTCTGTCCTTCAATCAGGAACTAGCTTAAGAGCTTTGTGGCTTGCGTTTATTCAGACAATAAGACTCTTAGTTGACCTTTCTTAGATCCGCTATATTGTGGCGATAATACTTCACTTCAGTATCAACTGCTCAAAGGCATAAGCGGCAGAATTTGGTTTAGGTCTTTCTATGACTAGGTTTTCAATCACCTAAACAATCAGTGTCTTATATTTCCTTATTTTATGTGACTTAAATGTGTTCCCAAAAACATTCATGGAACTACTATAGAACAAGAATCGCACTCGTGAATATGGTAAATGATCTTGAAAATCAAATTGAATGTTCCTAATAAATCACTGAAATGGTTTTAACAAGATTCGCAATCTTACCTGTAGAGTGGACCTCTGTCTCCTTTCTCTCACTCTGCTCCTTCACTCGTTTTTCTATCCTTTCTATCTTTCACCTTTCTGCATCTCTGCTCTTTTGTGCGTTATTTCTGCCCATTTTCCCTTTCTCTCCCTCTGCTCCTTCACTCGTTTTTCTACCCTTTCTATCTTTCACCTTTCTGCACCTCTGCTCTTTTGTGCCTTATTTCTGCCCATTTTCCCTTTCGCTCCTTCACTCGTTTTCACTCGTTTTTCTACCCTTTCCATCTTTCACCTTTCTGCCCTTTTCTGCATCTCTGCTCTTTTGTGCCTTATTTCTGCTTATTTTCCCTTTTTTCTTTATCCCTTCTTTCCTCCCTTTACCTTTCCCCGCCGCTGCTGCCCCCGCGGCCCCTCCCCCCCCCCAGCGCGACCGGCCCAATCCAGCTCCTCTCCCCGCTCCCGCCTCCCAGCTGTCCAGCCCTCCCCGACCCCTACTTAATGGCGGCCACTGGTGCACCGAAGGCGCGTCAAAGGCTAGCACATCTGCGCCCGTCCGCGACCAGCACCAGGAACCCTGGACCTCCGCCCCGCCAACGCTACGACCCAGCAGCACTCCACGCACTCAACCCAGGCTGCAACAACAACTGCAAGCTAGCATCACCAGCCGACACCCATGGACCTTTCAGCTGTCACCGCTGCCGGCACACCTGCAGCACCGCCAAGAACACGGATCCAGCACAACCCGCCCCCAAGAACACAACCAAACCGAAGACCCTGCAATGCATCCTCCTCAACGTCCGATCCCTCCACAAACATGCCACAGAAATCTGGGACCTCCTCGACAGCACCACCCCGGACGTAGCATTCTTCACCGAAACCTGGACCAATGCCACCTCGGGACCGGACATCGCCATCGCCATCCCGCAAGGATACAAGATCTCCAGGAAGGACCACCCCACCCACCCAGGAGGAGGAATCGCCATCGTCCACAAATCCAGCCTCCGCCTGAGCACACTACCTGACGAGTCCACAAAACTGATACCCCTGGTATGATGAGAACCTTAAAACGATGAGGAAAAATTGTAAAAAAGCGGAACGGCAATGGAGGAAGGAATACAAGCAGGAGGACAAAAGCGCATACTTGGACATTCTCAGAACATACCACAAGGCAATCCGGGTAGCCCGCGCTACCTTCTAAGCTAATGAGATAAAAGCTAGCCCCAACCCCACGAAAACTATCTTCCAAATTGTACAAAAATTGCAAAATAGTGACAAACCAGCCTCTCACATCACCTCCACGCAGCAATGCGAAGACCTAGCCACCTTCTTCACGGAAAAAGTGAAGAAAATTTACAACGCCTTCACCCAGGATAGTCCAGACGACATCAGCCCACCCAACGCCACCTCTGGAGACTCTAGGCTCACTTGCATACCCGCTATCTCAGGCGAAGAACTCACCAAACTTTGTAGAAAGGTGAAATCTGGTGCCCCCACAGATCCGATGAGACCAATTCACTTCCTGGGAGCCTTGGAATTCTTCCTCTCATCCCTGACCTCACTCCTTAACCTCTCTTTTACCACAGCCACGGTACCTACCTGCTGGAAACAGGCCTGGGTAACACCGATAATAAAAAAACCTTCCCTAGACCCTTCTAAACCGGAGAACTACCGCCCCGTTTCACTGCTCCCATGGGTAGCGAAACTAGCGGAAGCCCACGCGAACAAAATTCTCAGTGAGCACATGGCAAAAAACAACATCCTGGACCCCTCCCAACACGGGTTCAGGCCGGGCCATAGCACGGAATCCGCGCTCCTCACCTCCACGGAAAACCTACGGGAAATCATGGACACCGGTAAAAGTGCCGCGCTGATACTGCTCGATCTCAGCGCGGCCTTTGATACTGTCTCCCATGCCATCCTACTAAAACGCCTTGAAAACATCGGGATCGTAGACTCGGCGCTTCAATGGTTCCGATCATTTTTAACCAACAGATCTTTCAGGGTATCTGCCCCTCCGTTCATCTCCCAACCCCAAGACATAGGACAAGGAGTCCCACAGGGCTCTGCCCTGAGTCCCTCCTTGTTTAACCTATATATGCAACCCTTGGCGGAGGTTGCCAAGACATGGGGCCTCACAATAGTATCGTACGCCGACGACACTCAGTTGGTTATCAGCCTCAATGAGGCCCCCTCTCTCGAGGCCACGAGATTCCGGGATGGACTGACTGCCGTCGCGAAATGGATGACAGCAAACTGCCTCCAGCTCAACGGTGGCAAAACCGAGGTGCTGATAATGGGGAAAAACTGTGACAACTGGAATGACCTCTGGTGGCCCCAATCACTGGGCCCAGCACCCCCCCCGAAAACTATAGCAAAAAATCTAGGAGTTTGGCTGGACTCTACTCTTAGCTTCCAGTTGCACACCAAAAAAGTTGACGCAACTTGTATTGGTTTACTGAGAAGTCTGAACCCCATCTTAGGCTACTTTGACTCCAAAACGCGACAACTTATCGTACAAGCTACCATCTTGTCCAGGCTGGACTACGCAAGTGTCCTGCTGTTAGGAGCAAACAAATCTGAAATAAAGAGATTCCAACGGATCCAGAATTCGGCTGCAAGGGCTATAGTAGGTCTCCCTAGAAGGTGCTCGGCGAGAGCGACCATTCACAGACTACATTGGCTACCCATCAAAGCCCGCATCCAATTCAAGGCCCTCATATTCGCCTTTAAAATCCTGAAGAACGAAGGTCCAGAGCTCCTCCGTTCGCTGTTGATCCCCTATAATCCCAAACGGAATCTCCGGTCCAAGGGGCAACATCTAGCCATGGTACCCCACACAAAGCTCTGCCGAGTCGGAGGGCGTTCCTTCAAACTACTGGGGGCCAAGTTATGGAACTCCCTTCCCCTTCACATCCGATGCATTGACAATATGCTAGCTTTCCGCAGAGCGACAAAACCCATCTCTTTCCCTCCTTGTAGGTCTCGTTTCTTGTCTCAGCTGGTTGTGTTATGGTTCTAGCGCCGGGACGCCCCGTTGCTGGGGCAGCTGTTTGCGCTTTACAAAACAGATAACATAACATAACATAACTTCAAGATACTGGCCAGCCCCACCTCCGCCCTCCGAGGAACCCTCATCTACCGACCCCCTGGACCCCGCGGACCCTTCGCCAACTCCATCACGGACATTATCTCCCCGCAGGCCATCGCATCCACCAACTACACCCTGCTGGGAAACCTCAACTTCCACCTCGACAATCAACTGGACCCCAACACCACATGCCTCCTGGACAACCTCCACAACATTGGACTCTGCCAGATCGTGACAGAGCCCACGCACTCAGCAGGACACACCCTCGACCCCCTCTTCACTACAGGAAACTCCATCACCTTCAGCCACACCACCGAACTCCCATGGACCGACTATCGTTGCGTCCACTTCACCTTCAGAACACACACCATCCACAGACACCAGCACCTGCTTCCAGAAAGAAACTGGACCAAAATCACCAACGACCAGCTCACCTCCTCACTCAACAACTCCATCCCAACCATTGCGGAAAACGACGACCCCAACAACGCAGCTCGAACCCTGCATAGATGGATCTCGGACAGCACCAACACCATAGCCCCCCTCAAGAAAAACAACAATACCCGTGCCAAGAAAGCCAGATGGTTTACCACAGAACTTCGAGAGTCCAGGCGCACATGCCGCCGCCTCGAAAAGGCCTGGAGAAACACCAAATCCACAGAAGCCCACAACAACTTCAGAGCCGCCACCAACGCCCACCATCAACTCATCAGAGAAACGAGGAAAAAAGAGATTGAAGACAGAATCTCCACCCACGCACACAACAGCAAGAAACTCTTCAGCATCATCAAGGAGTTCGCCCAACCCACCAGCGAGTCTACTGACATCCCTCCCTCACAAGACCTCTGCGACAAACTCAGCACCTTTTTCCACCACAAAATCAAGAGCATCTACGACAACTTCGACAAAGACAACCAACACACTGAACCCTCATGAACCACCCCCGACAACCGGAAACCAGCGATTGATGACTGGACAGCCCTCACCATCGAAGACACACTGAAGACAATGAAGTCAATCCACTCAGGGGCCACCACAGAACCCTGCCCCCACCACATCTTCAACAGAGCCACAGATACCATCGCACCCATGCTCCACCACACCATCAACCGCTCCCTGGCGACCGACTCCGTCCCCGACGACTGGAAACACGCGGAGGTCAACCCCCTCCTAAAGAAACCCTCAGCGGACCCCACCGACCTCAAAAACTACAGACCATCTCCCTGCTCCCTTTCCCAGCGAAAGTCATCGAGAAAGCCATCAACAGCCAACTCGCCACATTCATTGAAGAACACAACATCCTCGACTCCTCCCAATCCGGCTTAAAAAAAAACCACAGTACGGAAACCGCCCTCCTCGCCGCAACAGACAACATCCGCACCCAACTGGACAAAGGAGAAACAGTAGCCCTCATCCTCCTAGACCTATCAGCGGCGTTCAACACAGTCTCCCACCGCACCCTAATATGCAGACTCTACGACGCAGGAATCCAGGACAAGGCCCTCGACTGGATCTGCTCCTTCCTCTCCGGCAGGACGCAACGGGTCAGACTCCCCCCTTTCCTCTCAGACCCCACACCTACCACCTGCGGAGTCCCCCAGGGCTCCTCCCTCAGCCCGACGCTCTTCAACGTCTACATGGCTCCACTTGCCCCCATCGTCAGAACCTACGGACTCAACATCGTGTCATACGCAGACAACACCCAGCTCATCCTCTCCCTATCCAACGAGCCCAACACCGCCAGACGAAACTTTCGAGAAGGCATGAAAGCAGTCGCCAAATGGATGAAAAACAGCTGCCTACAACTAAACACCAACAAAACAAAAGTACTCATCATGGGCCCAAACCCCGACGCGTGGAGCGACACCTGGTGGCCCACCGCCCTTGGAAATCCGCCAACCCCCACAGACCACGCACGCAACCTGGGAATCATCCTGGACTCCGAGCTCAAAATGGACCGCCAGATCAACTCTGTCTCATCTTCCTGCTTCCCCACCCTCCGCCTCCTTCGTAAGACCTTGAAATGGATCCCCCTCGAACACCGAAAGACAGTCACTCACGCCCTGGTCACCAGCAGACTCTACTACGGCAACGCACTCTACGTCGGAATAAACAAAAACATCATCCGCAAGCTACAGAACATCCAGAACGCCACCGCAAGACTGGTCCTCAACCTGCCAAAACACTGCCACATCTCGCAGCACCTGCGCACACTCCACTGGCTCCCCGTCGAGGCGAGAATCACCTTTAAGATGCTCACCCACGCACACAAGGCCCTCCACGGCACCGGACCAGCATACCTGAACAGCCGGCTCAAATTCCAGGCACTCCCAAAGGACCCTACGATCAGCCCAGCTCTCCTACGCCGTGGTCCCCCACACCAGAAAGACCAAATCGGGAGGCCGCTCCTTCTCCTTCCTCGCCGCCAAAGCATGGAACGCCCTTACACTCCACCTCAGACAGACAACATCGCTCCCCATCTTCGCAAGAAACCTCAAAACTTGGCTCTTCGACAGACCCCCTCCTTGATGGAATGGAACCTGCACCCCCCACCCCTAGCGCCTTGAGACCCTCACGGGTGAGTAGTTGCGCTTTAACAAACTCCTGATTGATGGATTGACTCTACTTCTGAATCTGGGTTAGTGACAGGTAATCCCCCCCAAAACCTAGCCTCACCGGGAGCCCATCAAGAAGAGAAGTCTCTGCAGATTCTAAACTCCTCCTGCAGCTCAGCGAGCGTTGTAGCAGATTTCAGGCACCCAGAACTCTCCACCGATCAAAAGAACAAAGCTGGCCTTGCAGAGAAACGGAGCCCCAAGATCCTCTTCCTCCTTCACCAAAAGACGCTGAATAGTGAGCACGGGGAACTGGGTGCGGCCGCTGACATCGTAGGCACGCCCCTTGCCAAACCTCACGCATCTCGCGTGAGGTACCAAACCTCACGCATCTCGGGTGAGGTGCCAAACCCCACACATCTCGGGTGAGGTGCCAATCCTCACGCATCTCGCGTGAGGTGCCAATCCTCACGCATCTCGCGTGAGGTGCCAATCCTCACTCATCTCGTGTGAGGTGCCAATCCTCACGCATCTCGGGTGAGGTGCCAATCCTCACGCATCTCGGGTGAAGTGCCAATCCTCACGCATCTCGCGTGAGGTGCCAATCCTCACGCATCTCGGGTGAGGTGCCAAACCCCACGCATCTCGGGTGGGGTGCCAAACCCCACGCATCTCGGGTGAGGTGCCAATCCTCACGCATCTCGGGTGAGGTGCCAATCCTCACGCATCTCGCGTGAGGTGCCAATCCTCACGCATCTCGCGTGAGGTGCCAATCCTCGCGCATCTCGCGTGAGGTGCCAATCCTCACGCATCTCGCGTGAGGTGCCAAACCTCACGCATCTCCGGTGAGGTGTGTCTCCTCACGCATCTCGCTTGAGGTGCCAAACCTCACGCATCTCGCTTGAGGTGCCAAACCTCACGCATCTCGGGTGAGATGCTAAACCTCACGCATCTCGTGTGAGATACCGAATCGCACGCATCTCGCGTGAGGTGCCAATCCTCACGCATCTCGCGTGACATGCCAAACCTCACGCATCTCGGGTGAGATGCCAAACCTCACGCATCTCGAGTGAGGTGCCAAACCTCTCGCATCTCGGGTGAGGTGCCAATCCTCACGCATCTCGGGTGAGGTGCCAAACCTCACGCATCTCGGGTGAGGTGCCAATCCTCACGCATCTCGCGTGAGGTCCCAATCCTCACGCATCTCGGGTGAGGTGCCAAACCCCACGCATCTCGGGTGAGGTGCCAATCCTCACGCATCTCGCGTGAGGTGCCAATCCTCACGCATCTCGCATGAGGTGCCAATCCTCACGCATCTCGCATGCGGTGCCAATCCTCACGCATCTCGCGTGAGGTGCCAATCCTCACGCATCTCGCGTGAGGTGCCAATCCTCACGCATCTCGGGTGAGGTGCCAATCCTCACGCATCTCGGGTGAGGTGCCAATCCTCACGCATCTCGGGTGAGGTGCCACACCCCACGCATCTCGGGTGAGGTGCCAAACCCCACGCATCTCGGGTGAGGTGCCAATCCTCACGCATCTCGGGTGAGGTGCCAATCCTCACGCATCTCGCGTGAGGTGCCAATCCTCACGCATCTCGCGTGAGGTGCCAATCCTCACGCATCTCGCGTGAGGTGCCAATCCTCACGCATCTCGCGTGAGGTGCCAAACCTCACGCATCTCCGGTGAGGTGTGTCTCCTCACGCATCTCGCTTGAGGTGCCAAACCTCACGCATCTCGCTTGAGGTGCCAAACCTCACGCATCTCGGGTGAGGTGCTAAACCTCACGCATCTCGGGTTAGGTGCCAAACCTCACGCATCTCGGGTGAGGTGCCAATCCTCACGCATCTCGCGTGAGATACCAAATCTCACGCATCTCGCGTGAGATACCGAATCGCACGCATCTCGCGCGAGGTGCCAAACCTCACGCATCTCGTGAGTGTCTGGCGCGGTGGTAAATGTCCTCCCATTCTTTGTTGCGCAGAGTCCGCCCCAGTTCCCTCTCCCATCTAGCCCGTCCTGCATTATAAACGCGCGAGTATCTGTCCAAGAGGCGCCGATTTATGTCTGAAATGAGTCGCTTATCTGTGGTGCGCGAGAGAAGCCAGTATTCATATTTACTGAGCTTGCGTGTAGCGTCTCCACGGATCTGGGGTTGAAGCGCCCAATGTCGGACCTGTAGATACCTAAGGGGTTCAGCCTCCGGGAGGTCATAGGTCTTCCGAAATTCCTCAAAAGGCGTCACTCCCGCACCTGAATACATGTGAAAGAGGCATCGGCATCCTGCTGGGCGCCACCGTGCAAAGGCCTGGACATCCCTACCCGGGCCGAAGTCAGGGTTCTCTAACAGGGGTGTGAGGGGAGACGGGAAGGTCGTCAGGTCGTGTAAGACGCATGTTCGATCCCATACCTCTTGTGGTACCCTCGTGACGATGGAGGCGTATAGGTTAGGGGGCCGGTGTTGTTGCCGTAGGAAAGGCACCTCCTGGAGTGGACGCCCCGCGACCGCTTCGTCCTGGAACAACCAATGGCGCTCCGATTCCCATTTGCTCCATTCCACTAGGGTTCTGAGTTGGGTCACCTGGTAATAGTGACGCAAATCTGGCAGGCTCAGCCCACCACTCTCCGGGGGAAGCATCCCTAGCCTCAGCTTGAGTCTGGGCCTTTTCCCGTTCCACACAAACTGAGTCAGCTCCGATTGCGTGCGGTGAATCCATCCCTCCGGGGGACGGAGCGGGCTAGCCCGAAAAACGTATAAAACTTGCGGGAGGATTGTCATCTTTACTGCTGCCGCTCGGCCCAGCCAAGATAGTGGGAGGTGCCGCCACCGCCCGACCTCCGCGCGGATAGTGCGACTAAGGTTAGCGTAGTTGAGACGCACCGTTTCTTGTAGCGTGGCCGCCAATTGTATGCCCAGGTGGGGGACTGCACCGTCTGCCCATTGGAAGGGGAATTGTGCTTCTAGGGAGGCCCGCGTGTGTGCCTCCAAGGAAAGGTCAAGTGCTACTGATTTCATCATGTTCACCTTAAAGCCAGAGGCCTTCGCAAATGCATCCAGGATGGTGTAGGAAGGTGGATACCTGACTATGGTTGCCCCCAACTTTTTGTCTGGTGTTTTGCTGGTTTTCCGACTTAGTTGACCTGGGACCCTGCTATCCAGGGCCCCAGGCCAACTGCTCTCTCTGTAAAATGGATTCCATGTACCTTAGGTACATATCTAATTGGATACTGAGTCACCTTATCAGTCCTTGTACAGTGTACCTTAGGTACCCAGGGCATAGGTGTACCCAGGGCCTACCAGGGGCTGCAGCATGTACTATGCCACCCCTGGCTGGCCATCTAAATCTGACACAACTGGCTGCACGGCAGCTGGGGCAAGGTGGTGTAATCACCCTTTGCTTTAGATATAGTATACCTATATCTAACCCTAAAATGGACACACAGATTCCTATCAGTCACTCCTATGGCAGGCCTTGACAATCCTGAAGGCAGAGTGCTTGGAATCATGTGAGATGGTGCTCTGGCATGAGCTGAGCACGTTTGCAGCTTGCGGAACCAAGTCCTAATAGCTGTTCCATGATAACGCATACCACATACTCTTAAGTGCATTATAATCCTCGCGGTTATATGCTATCTTTGGTATCGCTTTATCAAAACATGTCGAGTAAGGTGTCATACGAATTGAAATACTAACCCCTCGCCAATTCGGGCGACGGGGTTTGCATTCCACCCTTCTAGAGGGACACGACATGTATGTAACTGTGAACCCCGGTTAAAGTTAGCTCAAGCCTCAGCATCACAAAATGGATGCTGCCACCACAGACACAAGTCTGACCTGCTGCTGGGAGTCCTTCCAGCGAGGGAGGCCTGGACAAAGGGGTTTCCTGTCAGGGGCGGTGCTAGCACCATCCCAGACAGGGTTTTGTGTATCCTGGGTAGGCAGGGCTTTAGAGGAAGGTGACTGCAAGTGGCACCCCGGTCCTCACTATGCATCTGCCGGCTAGAACCAGATCCAGGGGCACACCAGCCCCTGAGCTGGGGAAAGTCCGGCATGGGAGAGGGGTGTAACCACCCCCCTTCCTGGTCCCACCCATGGGCAGGACCTAGTCGCGTGCAAGCCCCTTTTCCTAGTATAAAGATAGGAGCGGGCCCCCTTCCAGATTAGATCATCTTTGAATCCTGAAACTACTTTCTACGAAAGGAACTCTCGACTTCTTCTCAAGATTTCTCTCTTGTGACTAAGGAGTAGTCACCCTGCACCCGCAGGCACCATCAGAGAACACTGCGGTTTGCTGCACGTCTTTCCTCCGGAATCCGACTGACCAGCACGACGAGACCCGGCTTCCCTGGCACCTCTGACCTCTACCCACATCGTCAGCTGAGATCCGTGGGTGCGACGAGACCTCGAGGGACCGGCCATCTTCAAGACTGCACGACTCTTGCCCAGCACGACCGCCGAGGGATCCTCGAGTGAGTGCTTTGGGGTCCGAGAAGCCCCAACCCTGAGCAGCTCCAGCACCGAAGTTCAGCCCTCCAGCATCCACCAGATCTGCGTGGGGCCCTTCTGCTTTTTGCTGCTCACCGCGTTGTCTGGCTACTAGCCCGCTGGCTTGTGGCCCTCCCGACGACGAACGACGACATCACCACTGCTGGTCTGGCTGCTCCAGACTGGCCCTTGCTCCCCTCCAAAAGAGGAGCCCCCCCGGACCCTCCTGGTCCACTCCAGACGCCATTTTGAGTCCACCGCGTGGGCTTGCATTTGCCAAGACTTGTTGCCCCAATCCTGGGTCCAGCGACGTCGACAGCAGATACCGTCGTGGGACAGCTCGCACCTCCATCTTGGTCGCCGACAACGCCTCCTGGTCCGTGAGACTGCAGAGCCCAGCGTCGCCCACTCACCTGGTCGAGGTGACTTCAGCCGGTGCCATCCTGGTGCCCATCTAATCACTGGCTGGTGATTGAGAACTTGGTCCCCTCTGCTTACAGGTGTCTTCCATCTCCGATCCAGGCTTGGATCCCTCCGAATCTCTTCACTGGTCGCCTGCCAGCAACTTCTTCTTTCAGGCTCCATAGACTGCAACGAGGATTCCCGACGTCTTTCCAGACCTATGCACCCGCAGCCCCTGGGCTAGGTAAACTCAGCATTTCGGTGCTACAGCATAGCCTCACTATCCAAGGGTCCAGATCCTTTTTCGTTTCAGCTCTACCTAGTCGGATTCGTCCGATATCACTAACTTTGTAATTACTAGTATCCATAGACTTTGTCCCGCATCCCGCGTGAGAGTGCACACTCTGCACCCGAGTCCCCTAGGCCTCCTGCTAGTAATCTGAAGGTTCAGTAGTCCAGTCCTAGCGATTCCAAACCCTATGAGATTAGTACTTACCTGCTAGTAATTTCGCATTCCACTTTTAGAGTATATGGTTTTTCGTGCCCCTCGGGCATTTGTGTAAATTGTGCAACTTAAAGTATTTTCGTAAGAGTTTTGTTGTGTGCTTAGTACCCTGTCCTCATAAAGAGTACAGGGCTGTTGTGATCTAAATAAATACACTGTTTATTTTCATAACACTTGTGTGGTGTCCTTTCACTTGGTGTTCAAGGGGTATATGTGATGGTATAACAGCTGGCTTAACACGCCCTCTAGAGTTTAGCCCGAAGACTGCTCGTATCCATGCTACTAGGATAGCTGGTCTATAAGGTTGACTTACAACCAATCATCAATAAGGGTTGTTTGGACTGATACAAAGTGCTCACTAGAATAGTGAACATTATATATCAGGCCAACTTCTCACACAGACGTAAAGTTATATTGACTAACTCTGAACAAGTAGTTGGTTGAGGATTGATTTGCGCAAGAACGTCTTTCAGATCATCTTTTAACCCTTGATAAAAGAGTGCTGCCCTCTTTTCTTCAGGCCACAAGGTTTCTGCAATTAACCTATTGAAATGTGACAAATAGGAAATAAGGTCTCTATTCCCTTGTCGTAGCTGTAATAGTTCGCGATCTGCGGACAGAGTCACCAGTGGCGGCTGGTGACATTTGAAATTGGTGTGGCGTAAAATTGGCGGTGGAGAAAAAAATACAGGAACAAACACCACACAGTACCATACAAAGAATAGAAACCAACCCCACATCAAAACGAATGCAGCGCGCTATGTGAAAGTGAACTCAGCATGTTCATAAAGTGATCACATATTCTAGAAAATATTCATTTCGTGAAACCATCATGCAGAGTTAGAGGCTTAGCTTATGAGTAGCTTCAAATAGAATGAAAACACAAAACAGGTATTACAGCAAATTTTGCCTGCAGTGGGCACCAATGCATTGTATATTCCATACCTTGCAAATACATATACAGGGTAAATTTATGAGATGAACACTGCCCAGATTTGAAAATGTGGGATACTTTTTTTTTCAGCTGAAACACGCTAATGAGGGCCACTTTCATTTTAATTAACCCCGGGCATAGTGGGCGTAGTGGGGCTCCGCGGAGCTACGCGGAATGGGCGAGAAGTTACGCCCACTCCCGCACTCCGCGTAGCCCCACTACGCACCTCCCTCCCGCTCTCCTCTACGTACATTATTTAAGCAAAATACCCTAAATAAACAAGTTTAAAGCAGTTACCGTGTCCGGGGCTCGTCCGGGGCTCCCTATTGGAATAGCGTCCCGTCATATATACCAATGCGCATGCGCGCCGCCCGCGCATGCGCATTGGTATCTATGACGGGACGCTATTCCAATAGGGAGCCCCGGACACGGTAACTGCTTTGAACTTGTTTATTTAGGGTATTTTGCTTAAATAATGTATGTAGGGGAGGGCGGGAGGGAGGCGGGTGGCGGCCGACTCGGCTACGCCCACGGAGTGGGCGTAGTGTTGTTGGCTACGCTGTCTACGCAAAATGCGTAGGAGGCAACACTACGCCTACTCCGTGGGCGTAGCCGATTCGGACGCCCAGGGTTAATTTTAATGCCCAGATGTATTTGCTGTGCTAGTCCGACCCTGGCTGTTCCACGTATTCCGAGTGAATTTATCAATAAATAACACATGACTCAACCCCCAGTGGCTCCAATTGCCCTGTTGGTACAGTGTCACTCCGAACTGAGGGAGTTCTTGCTGGGTCGGAGGTGCACTCACACGGAGCTGTTTACATAACGTGCTCGCCGTGCAAACCGTAGCAGCCCTCTCAATTGACTCCAGTGACGCCATTTAAACTTATTTTAATTAATGTTTAACCTATCGTAGATACTGTTTTTAACACTCCGTCGATCGTCAACCCCTCCTTATCCTCTCACTCCCAAATATACAATTTGGCACCAGCATGACTGAGCTAAACTGTGTGAATCAGGCGAGTGACGAAGGTGCTGGTGCTGACAAGTTCGTGTCTAGTCAGAGGCCAGTCACTCCTCTGATGTCCCTACTTGTTCGGTGTGCAGGGGAACGCCAGTTCTCTTGTGTCAGTGAATTAACGAGACACGCGTTTGTGCCTTCTTACTGGCACTATGACTATGAGAGATGGAAACAAACATACAAACTACTGCCACAAACGGATGAGAGAAACTCGCACTTTATTTACTCGGAACTTTTATACAGAATGCAAAGCATGACTGTATTTTCGGCTGAATTGGGTTACATGTTACAACTCATTTACACACAGTCACAGAGGCCCTTATTTAAGGCAACCCAAGGAACGTGCCAACAATGTACAGTCTTCAGAGTTTATTCGATGTTATATTGTTTTCATTTTTAATTATTATGTATGCACATGCACAATGGCACTCACCACATGGGAAGGAAGTCGGAACGGGAAACCAAGAATCAGGCGTGAGCGCTCTCACTGCACAGGACCATCTCTTCCCAGAGCAAGGGCAGGTGGCACGGCGACATCGCAGTCCCACCTGCCCCATCACAGTCAGGCACGGGTTGCCAAACCCAGCCGCAAGAAGAGCTCAGAACATCCATAGAAGCACCAAGCACCGGCACGCCACTGCCAACGGACCCGAGCCGGCGCACAAGGAGGCATGCATGAGCTGAGCATCCCGGGTGACAGGGTAAAGGAGTCCCGGCATGTGACGCAACACAAACCACCTCAACCCCCAGACTAGAGAGCTTCTTCTTCACCCCTCTGAAACCCGCCTCCTTAACGAAATCCCCCTCACTCCGAAGCCGGCAGAGACAGGCAACATTTAAATACTTAAGTATAATTTACATGCGATATGTATGTATGTATGTATGTATAGGCGTTCTTTTATAGCACTATAACTGTCACCCGACTGGCATCCTGGCGCTTAGACTGTTATGACCCAATACATGATGTTTCCAGCTTCCAATCTATTTACATTGTTCTGGGGAACAGATGGGTCTTTAATGCTTTTTTAAAGGAAGAAAAATCTTCCAGGCCCCTCAGGCCTACCGGTAGAGAATTCCACAGCCGCGCTGCGGTAAACCTGAAGGACCGACCACCCATCCGGGACCTCAGAAACTTGGGTACTACCACCAAGTAAGCCGAGGCTGAC